>NC_092685.1:48946464-49273964 GCF_964275005.1 Diadema setosum
AAAACTGTCATAACTCATTTTTGTTTTACATATCCACCTGCATGTATTATTACGTTTTATACAGCACATGTATAAATCTTTGCCATCTGATTAGATGAATACAGGTCACATGACACTGTCACTATCACTGCCACAATCGACCCAGTCGGAGACTTGTGTTTTCCAAGAGTGGCGCCAGTTCTAGGTATAGTCTTTCTGGTTATCAAATGCTTTAACGAAGCCAGTCCTTCGAGAGATCTAATTCTCGAATATATGATTGTATTTATGTAGGGGAGACCGGGTATACGGGTAAGTTGTTGCATGATCATTTTCTCAAAATCTAAACAATGGACTGCATTATAAGCTTTAGGATACCAAAACACATCCAATGATCTCTGAATGCGAAAGTTCATCATGTAACCATCCTGTGAAGAAGTTAGTTAGAAAAAATGTTTTGTCATATTTCTGAGTAAAATGTTGAATATTCGATATTGTTTTATTTCATCAACACCATTCAATGTTTGAAAGTCTTTTGCTGTCATTATACACCAAAAGGTAGTTAGAAATTAGATCCAATATCTTTTTTTTTTCATATACTCATAGTAATTACATTTTTGACTTGTACGTTGATGGTTGTATCCATATTTATCAGTTGTTTTTTATATATATGTATATATATTTCAGAGTTTTCAGTGTGTAATTCAGTGAACTTTTAACTCATTGTGAAGTATAAACAGCAATTCAGCCTGTTGGTTGCTATGTTAGACTGTATTGGAGAATCATACATTAAGGCCGAGGCATACCAGTCACCATAGCGACATTTCTTGTTGCTTCTAGTTTTGTTTTTGTTTTCCAATAAAGATGATGTGTTTCGAGGACAAGTAGTCCTCTAATGTTAATGTCTCATGCAAAACGATTTATATCTTACAGTATACATGTTGCATGATCATTTTCTCAAAATCTAAACAATGGACTGCATTATAAGCTTTAGGATACCAAAACATATCCAATGATCTCTGAATGCGAAAGTTCATCATGTAACCATCCTGTGAAGAAGTTAGTTAGAAAAAATGTTTTGTCATATTTCTGAGTAAAATGTTGAATATTCGATATTGTTTTATTTCATCAACACCATTCAATGTTTGAAAGTCTTTTGCTGTCATTATACACCAAAAGGTAGTTAGAAATTAGATCCAATATCTTTTTTTTTTCATATACTCATAGTAATTACATTTTTGACTTGTACGTTGATGGTTATATCCATATTTATCAGTTGTTTTTTTTATATATGTATATATATTTCAGAGTTTTCAGTGTGTAATTCAGTGAACTTTTAACTCATTGTGAAGTATAAACAGCAATTCAGCCTGTTGGTTGCTATGTTAGACTGTATTGGAGAATCATACATTAAGGCCGAGGCATACCAGTCACCATAGCGACATTTCTTGTTGCTTCTAGTTTTGTTTTTGTTTTCCAATAAAGATGATGTGTTTCGAGGACAAGTAGTCCTCTAATGTTAATGTCTCATGCAAAACGATTTATATCTTACAGTATACTCGATATAAGCATAGTTAGAAGCCGTATCCTACGTGCTCAGAGTGACTGCTTTATCAAATACTAGTATGTATATGTCCTGGGTATGACGTTAAACTGCATCCGAGCAGTGTAGGAAGGTCATGCGTGGACTTAGATTTGGCCACAGCTAAGCTCTTAAAATGCGCATAATTGACCATTATTACCTACACTGTAACTGGCGAGTAGTCAGCGCCATAAAACTGACAAGGCCCCTCGCTGGCAGCAGGACGAGGAACAAAAATACAGCATGAGGTGACAGACTACCAACATGGTGACTGGTTATCAGTAGCAGGCGGATGAATGATATCATCAGCGACTGGTAATGTTGCTCTAGTTAGTTGAGCACTCCGAATGTGGAAAGTAATGGCGACTTACCACATTTCAATTGTATCGCTTACACACCCAAATGGCAGCACAAAGACATGGAAATTACGTTTTTAGGACAGAGGGTGGCTCCACCAGGCCTGAAGTCCTAGAAGTTGCTACTGGCGAAAAGCCTATTGTTGATGCAAGTACCACTACTCAAGATGACGGCCATGCACCAAATCCTGTGGGAAGTACACGACCTGAGGGCGATAGTGTGGAAAACTCAAGAATACGGCTGAGAAACCACATGAAAGTAGCAACATGGAATGTCAGAAGCTTGAGGTCAGGAAAGCTCAAAATGGTCATAAATGAAAGTAAGCGCTATAATATCAGCATAATGGGTATCGCAGAACACAGATGGGCAGGTCAAGGACATTTTAGACGTGAGGAAGGAGGTATGTTTATCTACTCCGGTAGAGAACAAGCGGGAATAGGGGGTGATGGTATATACCTGACAGATAATGTTGTAAACTCTTTATTAGGATATAACCCGATAAGTGATAGGGTATTGAGAACACTGAAACTACAAGGTCAACCAGCAAACATCACGGTCATCCAGGCCTATGCACCGACGAGTGCAGCTCTTGATGAAGGTGTTGAACAGTTTTACGAGAGCATACAACAAGTATTTGACTCAATCCCAACTAACGACATTGTCATCCTGATGGGGGATCTTAATGCAAAAGTAGGCGAAGGTTTTGAACCGGGTGAGGAAACTACAGTTGGTGGCTTTGGGCTAGGTGAAAGAAACGACAGGGGAGAACAACTTGTGTCATTTGCTGTAGCAAATAATCTGAGCATATGCAACACTCTCTTCAAACACCACAAGAGGAGACTGTATACTTGGACAGCCCCAAATGGAACAACAATGAATCAGATCGACTACATTCTTGTCCGCAGGACCATTAGATCAAGTGTTAGAAACACCCGTACATTTCCAGGTGCAGACTGCGGGTCTGATCATCAGCTACTGTACTTAGATATGAGATGCAAAGTTAAAGCTAAGAAGAAGTGTCAACCAGTCATGGGATTTGATGTGTCAAGCATACCAGATACCTTTTCAGGGGAGGTACATAATCAATATGAGGCCCTAGCAGCGATAGCAGAAGAGATGTCACCAAATGATCTTTGGGAGAAAACAAAGGAAGCAACACTCACAACAGCCAAAAAACACCTATCACGGAGAAGGAGGAAAAAATCAGAATGGATCTCAGAAGAAACACTCAATCTCATTGAAAAGCGGAGAAGTATGAAAGAGGAAGTTGTTAGCATTGCTAGCTTGGAGTACCGTAATGCAACAAAGGATATCAAGAGGGCATGCCGAAAAGACAAGAGACAATATCTTTTAAACAAGTGTTGTAGTATAAGCACACAGTAAAGCAGGCAACAGTAAAGCAATGTATGGTGAAATTAAGAATTTGACCAAAAAGTTTAAACCCAGTCTGAATGTTATCAAGAATAAAGAAGGCAATACCTTAACAGAAACAACTGACGTCCTGGATCGCTGGAAAGGATACTGTAGGGAATTGTACGAGGATTAGGAAGTGGAGAAAGTAGCAGAAGAAAGTCCGCTAAACTGGAAGATAAAGACATCGGAAGACAGTCGCCTGACCCCTCTGCGATCTGAAGTAGAAGAGGCAATGAAAGTTCTGAAAGGAGGAAAGTCACCAGCATGTGATGGGATTCAAGCAGAACTACTCCTTGCTGGTAGTGAAGCAGCCATTACATTGATGCACAAGCTCTGTGTGAAGATATGGCAGACGGGAATGGCCTGTTGACTGGTGCCGTGCTCTGTTTGTGCCCATCCCAAAGAAAGGTGACCTACAAATTTGTGAAAATTACAGAACAATCTCCCTCATATGTCATGCGAGCAAGATCATGCTAAAAATACTTCTTAGTAGGATCACTCATCAACTAGAGGTCGAATTGAATGATGCCCAAGCATGTTTCAGGAAACACCGGGGCACTCGAGACCACATCTTCAACCTACAACTGCTCATTCAAAAATGTCATGAAATGACCCAGGAGGCATTTATTTGTTTTGTAGATTATTCCAAAGCTTTTGATAGTACTAAATATAACCATCTTTGGAAAGTGATGCTGGAAATGGGCTTCCCCCCTTATGTAATTAAGTTGATTAAATCTTCGTATGCAGAACAACAGTCAGCTGTTAGATTGGAATGTGGCACTACGGACTGGTTTGGCATCAAGAAAGGAGTACGACAGGGATGTATACTCTCTCCAGCACTTTTCAACTTTTACACAGAGAACATAATGAGGGAAGTGCTGGACAGAAAACAAGCAGAAAATTTTGATCTCCTACATGTTGGAGGGAAAGAGCTAGGAGATTTGCGATATGCAGATGATGCAGCTATAATCTCTAAATCAAAATCTGGCCTCAGAAGTTTTGTCACAACCCTAAATGAGAGAAGTAACTCATATGGTCTGAAAATGAACGCATCAAAGACAAAAGTTATGTCAATGGCTAAAGAGAAGAGGGGAAATGATGAAAGAGTTAGCATTGATGGTTCAATACTGGAGGAGGTTGACAACTTCAAGTATCTTGGGGTGAGAATGCAGCAAGATGGTGATAACAGCAGGGAAATTAAAAGCCTACTAGCTATGGGCTTGAAGACATTGAATGCCATGAAGAAGCTGTGGCAAGGACAAGATAAGGAGACAAAACTCAAGAGTTCTCAGAGCCTGGATTTTCCCAATTGCAACCTACGCATCCGAAGCTTAATTGGGTTCTACGGAAGGCAGATGAGAAAAGAATCTGTGCATTTGGAAATAAATGTTATCGCAGAATTTTGAGAGTCCCGTGGGTGGAACGACGAACAAATGAAGACATCAGAAAGGTACTCATAATGTACCTAGTGACTGGCTACTGAAGTATGTAAAGAAGCTGGGATACTTTGGGCATATTATGAGACACAGTGGGATGGAAAAGAGAGTCCTTATGGCCCAATTTCCTGGAAAGCGTAGTAGAGGGAGACCAAGATATAGATGGGACAGAACGGTGAGGGAGACATTTGGTTCTACGGAGAAAGCAACTAGAATGGCTTAAAACAGACGTTTGTATCATTCTGCCGTGAGGGAAACTACGCTCTGACAAGAGTATGCTGCGACGACGACGACGACGACGACAAGTATGTACAGTACATAGAGCAGTCTAGTATAAAATTATTTTGCAGCGCTCCAGTTGGGCTCTTCCAGGACAAGAATGTGAAAGAAATGAAATCACATGAGCTTTTTTTAACACTCTCAGAGAAGTGGTTAGTTTAGAAAATGATTTGCTACTGATTAGGGCTTACCGAGAAGCATCCTTGAATTGACTGAAAGTACAGCTGATTAAGGTGTATTTTGTTCCCTTGTATGAATGATGAACTCTGGTTATTACTGAGCAACATTATTGTGTTCTCCTTCTGTGAGTTTCCAATGATGTTGCGTTTTCAGTGTGCGTGATGCACGCAATATCTGTCCGGCTGTGAACACTTTTGTATAGTTCTATAGTAGGGATCTTCTAAGACAAGAATAATCTTAATGATAAAAATCTAAGCAGCTCGATCAGTTCACTTTTAATTTGCACTTTCAGAGAAGTGATTACTCTCAAAAAGAAATAATCATAGGCACTGCCCCGGACTTGCACAAGAAGAATCCTTGAATTAAAAGAAGACACGGCTGATTAAGGATTAGATTGCTCCACATAAGATGAGTCTCGTGAGAGCTGATGGAAACTTGTGATATTTAACATGTTTAATTTAGGGTTTTCCGCCCAACTTCATCTGATTTGCATTTGAATTCGTAAATACGCGTTCAAGTTTAACGGTTTTCCGCAGCGCTCTACACTCTCTGGTCCTTTGAGTATTCAGTTTGATAAATTGTGACCATGCATCACAAAACAAACAAAAAGTCGCACCCCTTGATTTTATGTGAGGACTCAAAAAAGGTGAAACGGGTCAACCGAGTCAATTTGGAGTTTTCCGTATTTTCTGAAAGAGCTGTTCTTCTTCTACATTATTCTTGAGTTTGGGATCATAAATTGAACGGGAAAGTTGGTTTTCAGCAATTTTTCTACAACCCCTTTTATGGTAGAGTATTGTGATCAGGTTTTTCTTAGAGGCCCCTTTCATTTCTTGAAAATCCTTTGCACCCCCTTCTCGTTCAACTCTAATAACTTTTGAAAGAATGATGCTACTGCTCTGAAAGTTGGCATTTATCATGGTCACAATGTGGTAATAAACCATGCTCAAATGAAGCTTAATCTGATAATTCCTTAATCACCGTTAATTGTTGATGCTACAGTGGTTAACATCATGTTTTTGTCCCGTTCATGGCACAGGTAGCACGGCTTAGTAAAGATTAAGCACTTGCATAGACCCTGTACTTCAGAGCCTCTTTTCTCAGTTCACACTTTCCAGAGTGTGTGTTTTCTTTCCAGTATTTATATAGGTCAGGAGAATCCATTTGAATTGAGTTATACATGATTTTAAAGCTTAGAGTCTGCTTTTTCAGAATCTGCCCTTAACTAAAAATCCATGTCTGGCGACTTTTTATTGGTTTTGTGGTGCAGGGTCACAATTGATGTCTGCACATACCACATGACACTATAAATCAGACTTCCCGTAAGTAATACACGGCTGATTTAGAGTGCTCGACATAAGAGGAGTCTCGTGAGAGCTGATGGGAAACTGAAATCACAACAACATTGGAAACCAACAGAAGAAGAACACAAGTGTTCAATGATAACCAGAGTTCATCATTCAAACAGAGAAACATTCTAAACATTAATCAGCTGTGCCTTCAATCAATTCGAGGATGCTTCTGGGAAGGCCCGAATCAGTAGCAATGCTTAATTCCTTTTCAAATCTAACCGCTTCTCTGAGAGTGGTAAAAAAAAAAGAAAAAAAAAGAAAAAAAAAAAGCTTAGTTGATTACGTTTCTTTCACATTCTTGTCTTGGAAGAGCCCAACTAGAGAGCTGCAAAATAATTTCATACTAGACGGCTATTTTTATATACATACTAGTATTTGATAAAGCAGTCACTCTGAGCATGTAGGATACGGCTTCTAACTATGCTTATTTCGAGTATAAGATATAAAACGTTTTGCATGAGACTGTTACTCTTATTCACATTAGAGGACTACTTGTCCTCGAAACACACCATCTTCATTGGAAAACAAAAACAACTAGAAATGTCGCTATGGTGACTGGTATGCCTCCGCCATAATGTATGATTCTCCAATACAGTATAACATAGCAGACAACAGGCTAAATTTCACTGAATTACACACTATAAACTTGGTGTCTGAAATATAGATATAAAACAACTGATAAATATGGATATAACCATATTGATATAACCATATGGATACAACTACGATTTATATGTTTAAAAAACTACCTTTGGTGCATAAAGACAGCAAAACACATTCAAAAATTGAATGGTCTTGATGAAATAAAACAATATCGAATATTTCGACTTTTACTCAGATATATGAAAAAAAAAACATTTCTTTTTTACTAACTAACTTCTTCATAGTATGGTTACATGATGAACTTTTCGCATTCAGAGATCATTGAATATCTTAACGCTTATAGTGGCGTCTATTGTTTAGATTTTGAGAAAATCATGCAACAACTTACCCGTGTAACAACTAGACCCGGTCTCCCCTATACATGAAGACAATCACGTATTCGATACTTAGATCTCGAATAAGGACAAAGCTTGGCTTTCGTTAAAGCATTTAATAACCAGCAAGACTATACCTAGAACTGGCGCCACTCTTGGGTGCACAAGTCTCCGGCTGGGTCGATTGTGGCAATGATAGTGACAGTGCCATGTGACCTGCATTCATCCAAACAGATGGCAAGTATTTATACATGTGCTGTATAAAACGTAATAATGCACGCAGGTGGATATATAAATTTAAAAAAAAAATGAATTATGACAATTCTGTAATTGTTACATCCATACTATTACGGGGGATAAGATGAAACTGCAAAATGAAAAAAAAAATCGAATGAAAAAAATATATGAAATACGATTTAGATAAACGCATATATAATTTGAAAATAAAACTGCAAAAAAAAAAAATGAAATTATATCATCCAAACAGTGCAAAAGAGGGGATATGACCTTAGAAAAAAACTATGTGAAAAGATTTACATGGAACGCCAAAATTGTGTGCCTATGAATGAAATTGAAATTGTTATTTGGGAAAAATCTTACATCTGTCCAGCTAGCGCGAAACTGACAGACAACTTCGAGTCATTTTTGTTAAATGAATTTCTCCCTAAATTGAATGAGATGCAATTCATAATGATCAATGATATGAAACGAAATGTAATGCTTGAAGGGCCAGAGAGTGTAGAGCGCTGAGGAAAATCGTTAAACTTGAACGCGTATTCACGAGTTCAAATGCAAATCTGATGAAGTTGAAACCCCCAACATGTTAAATATCACAAGTTTCCCATCAGCTCTCACGAGACTCCTCTTATGTGGAGCACTCTAGAACCTTAATCAGCTGCGTGTCTTCTTTTAATTCAAGAATTCTTCTTGTGTAGGTCCGGGGCAGCGGCTATGATTAATTCATTTTGAAAGTAATCACTTCTATGAGAGTACAAATTAAGAGTGGACTGATCGAGTTGCTTAGATTCTTATCATTAAGATCATTCTTGTCTTAGAAGAGCCCTACTATAGAACTATACAAAAGTGTTCACAGCTGGTCTGGTAGTGTGTGCAGCGCGCACACTGAAAACACAACAACACCAAAAAAGTTGCAAACTCACAGAAGAAGCACACAAGTGGACAGTGATAACCAGAGTTCATCATACAAAGGAACAATATAAACCTTAATGACCTGTACTTTCAATCAATTCAATGATGCTTCTGGGTAGGCCCGAATCAGTAGCAATTCATTTTCAAACTAACCACTTTAATGAGAGTGGTTAAAAAAATAGCTGATTACGTTTCTGCCTAACTAGAGAGCTGCAAAATAATTTTATACTCGACTGTGAGATGTGTGTGTTGGCATCACTACATTACCATAGTGTTATATTTTTTGTTTGGACCCATCACATAGATAAAAACGAATAACGTCATTCGTACACAAAGACCATTTGTATCAACCATACAAGGCTTATGAAGGGGCCAAAGAGGATAGAACTTTTTGAACTCGTCATCCCAATTTAGCCGGAAAAATACAGCTGTACTAAAATACAACATTGCATCAATTTCAACGTCCAATATGATTGTGTTCACATAGCATTTCCTTTTACATGTTCTTTGTGTCGGGGCTTTGCGTTTGCTTTTGGGGACGGAATGGCATCGAAATGCTTATGGATCGTAAGCTTAAATCAATATTAAATTTGCCGGTTTTATGGTAGCTGTATAGTCATTCGTACACAAAGACCATTTGTATCAACCATACAAGGCTTATGAAGGGGCCAAAGAGGATAGAACTTTTTGAACTCGTCATCCCAATTTAGCCGGAAAAATACAGCTGTACTAAAATACAACATTGCATCAATTTCAACGTCCAATATGATTGTGTTCACATAGCATTTCCTTTTACATGTTCTTTGTGTCGGGGCTTTGCGTTTGCTTTTGGGGACGGAATGGCATCGAAATGCTTATGGATCGTAAGCTTAAATCAATATTAAATTTGCCGGTTTTATGGTAGCTGTATAGTCATTTTACATAAGGCTCTATTCAATTCAAGAAGAAGTTCTACCTTTTTATTTAGGGTACACTATAGTCTCCGAAGTTTAATTATATTTATATTGTCAGCTGTAAGCCTCATACTGTATATACTATATATCGTCGCTGAATCCACGAACCGGCACAACCGGCCAAAATCGGGTAAATTTTCGATTTTGAGATTTTTGCATATTATGATAGTATATACCGAGTTCTACAACCTGACAAATTTTTGAACTTCAATCTCGAGTAATTACGTAATAATAACGACTGTGCCACTTCGTGAAAACTCCGACCGGTCCGTCTAGATTTTCACGAAGTGGCACTATCGCGTGCGTACACGCCGGACTTCATCAAAAATCACTGATCTGTCAAACGTCCTCGTACGCGCTCGTCCAAAATGGCTGCGCCCTGAGCAACGGAAAAGAGACAGATGAAATTGGTAAAGTTACATATAGCTCTGTATTGACACTTAAATTATTCGAATTTTCACTTTATTGAATGTAGATTTGTGAATAAGGAATTAGAATATAAAAAGAGTGTAAATGTGTACGCTAACAGGTCACAATGACTTAGTTTGGCTCTGTCCTAGCTTCGTACTGTACGTTTGCAGTCCCACAGCTATTGTTCGGTGTAAGTAAAGAATAGGGAAAGCGGTTCGAACTAGTAGAGTCAAATGAACTCGTCTCACATTTGCATCGAGTCTGTAACGCACTAAAATGGTGATATATTGAACAATTCTATTGTTGCCTGTAATACGAGCTCAAGTTTGTAATGCTACGGCCTACATCTTCCCAGCTAATTTAGCTCTCTTATAGATCCTCTGAACCTTCCAGGAAGTATCTAACGTTGCAGTTCTTCTAGATCTAATTGAGATACTAGTAGTTAGACTCTAACTGTGTTACAGTGTACAATTATTAATAGTGCTCGTGAATACCGCATGTGCAGGTAATACTGTGATGTTATTTCGCTGACTACCCTTGAAGTCTCAATGGAAAAGAAATGATTTCAAGCTACTTATACTAAAATGTAATTGAGGAAGGTCCTCCTCCCACCTCATTGTCTAAATTGAGGTGTTAAGAGCAAAAATAAGGTTCGTTAATGCTCAGTACCTGAATTCACAAATTGTTCTATCATGCTATAGGCCTAAAAGTAAACATTAAAAGCATGTGCCTGGCAAGTAATTTTGCCTTAGTTTGTGGTTTTGCTTGCTTTGATTTTCTACAATCTGTAGTTCTTTGAAACACAGTTGTTGTTGTTGTTGTTGTTTTTTGTGTTCTTTTTTTTTTTTGGGGGGGGGGGGCTATGAAGATTCAGAACTGTGCAAATTATAATATTAGACCAGAGTGATGTTCTCAAACTTCAGATTCTAATAAGCCATTATAATGTAGACCTGAAAAGGAGGTGGGGAAGGGGGCAGGGTGATGTTTTGCAAATTTGTGGCTCATATTAATGATCTTACAGAATTGTTAGTAGTGATGGAGTTTCATGTGACTGACCTCTTGCATTCATCTTCCATTCCAAACAGATATTGAGGCATTTGTGTGGACAACGCAACAACTTGCAGACTGGACTGAAATGAGTGATGTTCTTCGATGATGGGGTACTTTACAAAATTGTACTCCGAACCACATTCCTGTAGATTTCTACCATCATCACAAGCTTGAACAACAACCGTAAGTTACATTACTATCTGACAAGGATTTAGACAAACCAGTGTTTGCTAGTACAGGATGCAGGAATGCGACTAATAATTTGACTTTTCACATAATGAAATGATTGTGTATCTTACTCTTTTTTTTTAAATTACATCTGTATTTTGTAGTTTAGATGGACGTGAAGCACTGACATAACATGGAATCCGACATTTTGACATCTAATTACCTGCAGTCATGCTGCATTTTGGTATAAAGGCAATGCTGTCTCTCAATCTGATCTTGATATGGTACCAATATGCATTTCTTCAGTGTCATTTATCTTTCATTACTGTTATAACTGTAGTTGTTTTTTTTTTGTTTTTTTTTGTTTTTTTGTTTTTGCTATGTGTGTGTGTTTTTTTTTGTTTGTTTTTTTTTGGGGGGGGGGGGACAATGGAGATGGGGAATGAGCAGCTCTCTGTGCTGATATGAGATGCCATCAACTTTGCAAAAGTCAATGGTACATACTGTATGACAAATACTTGGCAAAGACGATGAAAATGAAAGGTCTCAATATGCATTTAAAGCTTCATTCATATTAATGTTGGGTGTTTTTTTTTTTTTTTTTTTTTTTTGCTTTCTACACTCAGAAGTCAAATGTTGTAAGAATCTGAGACTTTGCTTAATACATGGGGTTGACTGTGTCACTGATTTTCACTTGTGATGTTCTGCTTTCTTTATTCTTTGTCTTATTCTTTACTTCAGTTCCGCTCCTGATTCTAGTCAACAATGTGTTCATTCACCATTTCGTCTGGCTTAGCATCCTCTTCTTACTGCACTCAAAGGTTACATTGTGCACTGAGCTAAAGGTGAGCAAGATATAAACGGCAATCAGTGCAACACCTATTCATGTAGTATTCGGTTTTATTTTGTCATAGATATAACTCAGAATATCCAGTGTCATTGGACAATTAGAAGTTATCCTAGTATAGTCTTGTTATGTACATTATCACATTGATTCAAACTTATAATTCAACAGAATTGCATTAGCACTTTTGAGCAAAACACTACCAAAGTGTTGATATGAAAGGAACACTATTGTATAATACTTTTCTCAGGCAAATCAAATATATTTTTACAGATGTGGAAAATTGTTTAAGTAGTATGTTATGACTGTCTTCTCAAATAATTATCATCATTCCCCTCTGCAATATAGAAGTAACATTGTCTTTGAAAAAACAATTGTTCATCTTTGCATAGGAAGAGAAGCTGATGACAACTGTCTACTGGATATGGAGAAAGCCAAGAGAAACCAGGAATAGCTTCAAATGACTAGGGTGGCTGAGCTGAACATCTGCACCAAAGTCCAAGCCAGGGATCATTATGGAAGGAGATCATAGCAATATTTCACTACAATCACAGAGTTGCTCCAGACAGCGAACTTTTCACAATGTGTGTGCCTGATGAATGGGCAGTCAGGTTCTGGCAGAACATTATCTTGATATTCTGCGTAATGTCGTATTTAATGACTTTGGGTTGTGTGTGTGCAGAAAGGGGGGGGGGGGGGGAGGGGGTGGGTAGTGTGATTATAAAATATGGCATCATTTTAATAATAGCAATAATAATAATAATAATGATACTGCTACTACTAATTATAATAATAATAGTGATGGTTATAATGATAATATCAATAATAATAATAATATAAATGATAATAAAAGTAATAATAACAATAATCAACAGTGCTTATGTATAGCACATAGAACATTCTGTGTTATGTCCGTATGTGCTCAAGGATTAAAATGATTACACAAAAACATACAATTGCAAATAACAATAATACCTTGTTTCATGTTTAGACTGTAATGAAGGCATTGCCAAGGCAGACTTAGGTTTGTTAACATTTGTAAATTATTTCAAATTCTGGGGTAGATTATTCCATATGGTAGAGACATGACAAGCAAGTATGTATGTTGTTGCTTTTTTATTCAGCATAACAAATAAGTCCCTGCCTTTCGAACAAAGGTTTCTCTCTGGTGTGTCTCCTATTTAAAGTAGTTCTCTCAAATAGTGTGTATTCAAAAGTTAATATCAACATTTTGTACTGAATATGAATTTTGACTTGAAGCCAGTGGAAGCTTCGTAGAACCACTTAAATTTGTGTTAATATGTTGTTGTTTTTTTTTTTTTTAATTTGAACACTAGTCTTGCAGCAGGGTTTGGGATAGCTTGTTATCTCTGTATCTGTTTGACTGACAATCCACAAACTAATTAATGATGAAATCAACATGTCAAATGAAGAAACAATGAACTGAACGTACTGCTATGTGTTTATCGATGGAGTCGCACATTTTCCAAATATTGTATGTGAAAGAATCAAGGGGACATTAAGGGACATTAATCCTAAGTACTGTATCTTACACTGTCACTTTATTCACTGGCATTAATCGTGATAACAATCAATCCATGGGTCTCTCCACACAGCTTTGTCACAATGATGCCTTCCTCAATTTCCACTGTAATATGCTTCCATTCTCTTTGGCTTAACAGTGCTTTTCCCAACAAAAACTTTATAAGTATCAAAAGCCATATAAAATGTATTTTCTTTTACATTGTTTTTGAACCAGCTCACCTATCATACTATTCATTTTGCCTCCTTTAGCCAGGCCGCCATTAGGCCAACCCCATTAACGATTCTCAGTATTTTTTTTTTTTTTTTTTATCATGCCTACCCCAGCACCTCGGATACCCACAGCAGATGTAAATTAAATCAGGACTAAGCTTCAAGTCAAATTGTGCGAGCTAGAAAGGTATTAGGAGACTGCAAGAGGGTTATAAGCAATTGGATGCCTACATTTTCTCTGTTTGCTCTCATTTCGCTTCGAGAATGATTAATAAACTTTGACAGATAATGTTTAATTGGATGATACTTGTACTGCAGTACACAGCCATATTCTTGCAGTCTGTGTCCACATCAGGACTTATAGCATGGCCATCATTACCTTTTTATATTGAATATTGTTGTGGATTTCATTTTTTAAAGGAAAAATGAGAAAATGTAGGTCTGATATGTTAGCAGTGTAATTGTAAACAGGTAGAGTAACAGAAAAAAAAAAACACAGTCACCTAGTTTCATGGTGTCAATATTATTCACAGAAACATGTGCAGAAATTATATACAGAAATATTTGTGACGTAAAGAACCACAGAAATGTAAAAACATGTAAAATTTGATTGCGTTAACGATTCTGAATGTGGAAAGTGTGATACTCGAAAAGATATCAAAACTGATTAGTTCCGAATAAATCTATAGTGAAAATATCAGGTAGATATTCATCTGTATGAAATCTTTTTTAAAGAACATTACTTGTGTAGATAACTTTGTAAAGTGTTTAACGATATCTTTGTAGTGTTTAAAGAAATGTTTACTTTGAAGAGGTTAGACTTTATTCCTGCAATCAAAATAAATCATACTAAAACAACAGCAAAGTTTAAGAAGTAAAACTTATCATTAATTCGTGTATATGGAATATCCAGTAACTGATTTTGGAGTAAGAAACGAGATTGATATTATGCCGATTTGGAATGAACAAACATGACATTTCTTTCGGCCAGAGAGCTGAAAGCGAACAATGAGTTTTATAATCGGTTCCGAAAAAGTAGAGATGACTAGTATTTAATTTGATGATAAGAAAAAAATTCCTTCATTTTTTGGTCAGAAATGGATATAAGAAATACTAAGCAATATTTTATTTTATAAAGGTAAAGGAATATTATGTAAAGGTACAATGTAATATATTTCTATTTCATTGTGATATGGGTTCCTCGAAATTGTCTTGTTCATTAAAACATATATGTTAATAACGTTAAGATTTCTTTCATTACGGGAAATATAGTTATTTAAATTATGATTGAATGAACTACTGTCCATCCTCGAGATAATACACAAATCTCATTTTAACAGCTTCTTATTTTGCAGCAGTTTTGCTTATATATTTGTCGTTACGGAATACCATAGTAATGAACTTTTAATTGGCTGAAAATGAAATGTGGAAATCCGTTTAATGAAATGTACAACTTATGATACTTGAAAACAATACAATATAATTATAGTAATGAATGTAAATATTCAAACGATTATTTTTCCTACATTTCGTTTTTCTTTGCAGTTGTGCACGAATTAAATGTTGAATATGATCTAATAAAAATAAATGTCATTTGTTGAAAAAGGAATGTGTATTTCTTCCTTTAATGAATGATTGAATATAATACAGGACTTGAGAGAGTTTGAAAATGTCATTATTTCTCGAAGAAGACAAGTGTAGAGGAGGATGATGATGATGATGATGATGATTGAAAGAGAAGGAGTGATGGAGAGAAGAGGGGAGTACGAGGAATTTGTGTGAATTCTAATTGGATGTTAATGTACGTCTGCATACCTACTAAAATGAGTCGGGAATTTGTTCATTTTCGTAAGCAAGCAAGTGCATGAAGATCATAAAATATAAAAGGCTGCCTTTCTGTTTAAATGAATATTGAGAATACGTAATGAAAAAGAAGAAAAAAGAAGTAAAGATCTAAACATGAAGCTCCATGATCTAAAAAAGAACAACATAATTACTATTCTACAATACTTTTATCCACGGATATTAGATTAACAATCTCAAGAGCACAGTGCTAGTATTATACTAGAAGAGCTAATTGAAATATCAATTTTCTTAGTGAAATAACCTTAACCAGAAATAAATTTGAAGGCCATGTGCCGTTTCGTGATTTTATTGGGTTCTGTTCGTTATTCCGAAGGTTTGCCATTCCGAAGGTTCGTTATTCCGAAGGTCCGTAATTCCGAAGGTTCGTTATCCAGAAGGTTCGTTATTTCGAAGGTTCGTTAATCCGAAACACACAAATTCCCTATAACTAGACAATCATTAATCCAAAAATGAAGTAGGGTTCAATAATCCGAGCATTTGCGGCGTTATTCCGAAGGTTCGTTAATCCGAAAATGAAATAGGGTTCTCTATTCCGAAGGCTCGTTCATCCGAAAATGAAATAGGGTTCGTCATTTCGAAGGTTTTAATCCGAAATGATAGGGCATAGGGTCCGTAACGAACCTTCGGAATATCTAGTTTTGTTTCATTTTCGGAATAACGAACCTTCGGAATAACGAACCTTATTTCATTTTCGAATTAATGAACCTTCGGACTAAAGAACCTTCGGAATAACGAGCGGTAATCAATTTATTTTGCCGAGAATCCTGAACGCTATGTGCGGCACAAGCGCAGTGTGCCGGTTCGTGGATTTATTTTGCGGAGAATCCTGAACGCCATGTGCGACACTAAGCGCTGTGTGCCGGTTCGTGGATTTATTTTGCGGAGAATCCTGAACGCTCTGCGCGACACTAAGCGCTGTGTGCCGGTTCGTGGATTTTTTTGGACCTAGTCTGGAGTTTTCACAAAACGACACACAACTTTATAGCCTTACTGTGTGCAAATTTTACAACACTGGGAGTATTTTTATGTATAGCAAGAAAGAGCAGATTCTTCTCATACGTCACAGTGAAATTTATTGAATAGCAATTCCATTAACATATCTTACTGATAGTTTGAAAAAACAGAAATCTTTAAATGCGATTTACTCGAAATGTACTTCGCGCACCGGCGGTGCGCGTGTGCCGGTTCGTGGATTCAGCGACGATATAGCAATCATAATTATTTATTCATACCGTCACTTCTTTTGAAAAATGATGATATTGTCTGGTCGTCATATCCTTCTTGGGAACCGCGGCAATAAAATGCTCCGAATCCCTGCACATCCCAGTCAGTAGTGGTTGGAAATAGTACGCGTGTGACACCTCTTTTGTGAGAGACAGCTGCAGGTAGTTCAGGCCAAGTGTCACTGGGGATTGGTGCTGTCCTGCCATAGACACGGGAGGCTGCTGAAGATGGAGAGCTTCTATAGCACTGCAGCTGGGTATTACTTGTTGCCTCAATGTTTGAAAATCCAGCTGAAAGAACTGTGATGTAGACCCGTTCACCTGGATATAGTCAAATTATACATAGTAGGATTTCAGTCGTTTAGAATTAAATTGAAAAGTATTAAAGCTTTGTTATCCCCACATTAAAATTACAGCGTTCAAACAGTAGGCCCTTGTAAATCATGATGTCCTCTTCACATTTAGACATTGTTAAATATGTCAAGTGGTAGTATTCTTTGATTTCATCACCTACAAGCCTAATGATAAGATAGAAGCATTTAAGAGAAGATAGCATCGTATTTTCAAAGAATTGGATAATTTGCATTTTATTCGTTGTTGCAGACTAATGACATTTACATGTTGTAAAATATTTATACTTGAGGAATACATGAATCAATTTTATGTAGCAGATTATCCTGGGTAATATGACTAATCTAATCTAAAAAAACAAAATGAAACACGATATTGGGAAAACTGTGAGAAAAAATTGTTCAGTTGACATGACATCCAAAAGCCTCATGTCTGAAAGTAGCTGCCTTGTTTCTTATATATGCAGGTACTTGCGTAAATTTCTTCATTTGTTGCATGAGAAACTTTTCTCATTTCACACATTATTTAAGTTGTCCTAGATGAAAAAGGACTAAAATAAGACAAACTGAATGTTGGGAGCAAGGTCAAAATTCGTGTTTTTACTTAACAGTAACTGTTGCAATTACGTAATACAATGGGGTAACAAGACCTCGTATAAATGAAAGAAAGATATTATTCAGAGGGGTGAAGGCTCAGGTTTGAGTTTCTTCAGTTTGTCTCCCTCTACAAATGAAAATTTATTAAGATCGCAACTGCTGATCTGTAAATTAACAAACATGTCGGAAAAAAAGGAACCAGTGGGACTCGAACCTTTCTTTCATTTATCCTATGCCTTGTCCGCCTTGGACTACTTAACATAACAATGTCGGAATCTCGGAGCTTGGGTATTTGTTCCATGTTCATCGTATCACTGCCGGCAACCAGGGACAGCCTGGTGGTAGTGTCGCTGCCCGGAAAGCAGTAGATGACAGGTTCGAGTCCCACTGGTTCCTTTTTTCCGACATGTTTGTTAATTTACAGATCAGCAGTTGCGATCTTAATAAATTTTCATTTGTAGAGGGAGAAAAACTGAAGAAACTCAAACCTAACACCTCGTATGTCAAAGATCATGAATCTTCAGAAACACAAACAAAAGCCTTTTTTTGCAGAAGTTCCACAAAATAACGTCACTGTTGACGTCAAATGTAGTGTACAATATTTGTCTTGGATGACATTGACAACACTGGTTTAAAACTCAAAAGATTAGTTAGAAAATGAGTTAGGAAGATTTTTTTTTCTCAGAATATGCTGATTGAGCAAGGAGGTCTTGTCACCAAAAGGGCAATGTGCGTTTAAGCTGTGATGAGTAGACATCATCTTCTAACAAATTGACGTTAGTAGAGCAGTTAAGCTCTGAAAATTGGGTGAATTATGTAAAATTTGACTAAAGCATGAAACTTTCACAAGTGGTAGCACATGCCATAAGATTCATTTTAAGATCGGGAGGTAAGTCTGATTTGACCTCTGATGACCTCCAGAGTTCAATGAACTTTAAGTGTTAGAATATTGATGTTTGGCGTCTTTGGGCATTGATAAACACAGTTTTGATGTCCTAAACGAGCTTATTCTGATACAATGGATTGTCTTCACATTCCACAAAGCATTGGCAATTATCAACAGGGTTTACCTTTGACCCCTGAGGACTACGAAAGGTCAATGACCTCAAAATATATCAAAAAACTGATATTTGGTGTCATTGGTAACAATAAACATGGTTAAGATTTAGTAAATGAGCATTTGTATAACAATGAAATGTCTTCAGATTCCGCCGAGCATTGGTGGTTACAGATTTTAACCTTTGACCTCTGATGACCCTATGAGGTCAATGACCTCAAACTTATTGAATACTGATATTGCGCGTCATTACTTAAAGGTAAGATTATTATGTTCTGAATATGCCCCTGTTATACAATATGACTGTCTTCATATTCCACAGAGCATCGTTTATTATCAACAGGCAACAGGTTGCCACCCTTGCCTACAATATAACAAAAGGCCAATGAACTTAAAAAACAGAAGAATTTGTAATTTTGATACAGTGAACTGTTTCAAATGGAAAAACAGGAATATATGCAACAATAAATTGTCCAGGGGCCTATACATAGAAATGCTAGAGGTTATGTAGGCCTATACAGTAACCCCCCCCCCCCCCCCGCTTATTCCATTGACTTAAAATGTTACACAGAATGCATATAATGTGAAAGTGACCTTGACAGTGGGAAAAACCAAAGACTTCCATGTCATTGCCCTGGTATTGGCTTCAAGTTCAGTACATGTGCATCCTATGCAGAGCTCAGATTCAGTGCTTCAGTGAGACAGTGTTCCATTCTGCATATTAGCTGCCACACAGTAAGTTGAATGTTTTTAGTCTGTTCCATTACCTTTCTATAATGACCTTGACCTATACATAACACTACAACTTATCATTCCTCGACATATTGATGATTATAAATGTTATAGATTTTGACAAAGGGCCCTGTAAGATGTCAGTTTTTGATGCATTATTTTTCAAGTGTTTCTGACACCGCTACCAGTTAGGTAAAATATGTGTAAAGCCATGCATTACTGTTAAAAGAGTGTCTAGTGTCTACTCATTAAATGAACTACCCATAGGTAAGCATCCATATCTATTCAACTTTGATCTCTATGGACTGAGGTCAATCATTTCAAAACATAAAGACTTTGATGTTTGATGCATCAATTGAGATATATCCACTGATTGTGTAATGCAGTTTATAACCTGTTGGGTCTGAAGGCTAGTTATTTCATGTACGTTCACATAACTGAGCTCTCTCAGTTTCAAACTGACATCACTGACACTTATTAGAAGGAAAGTATGGTCAAATTTATATTGGTTGAAAAAAGAAAATAATTTTCTCTGATACACTAGTTAATCTGAGCCCTATGAGAAATGATTTGAATGAATAGTTTCTACTTTCATATCAAATACGTGATACAAATAATCAATATGGCATCTAGATCTAGAGTAACTCCTACGTAGATCTATACTAATTAAAAAGTAAACAACTTGTGAAAAAAATGTAAGATTAAATAGTATAGTGGCCTTAATTACAAGGAAAACAATCACTATATTCGCAATTTTCATGATGTAAACTTTCCTGTGAAAAATAACTCATGGAGTATGATACTCACTGATATGAACTAATTGAAATTGATATAAAGCTGTTGACTTGGTGGTCTAACTCATAAACCTATGGATGCGACTACACCAACATACGTACGTGAACAGCATTGTTCATCTCATGTAGATGTCGACCTACTCTACTAGTATTCCGTCGCGACAATGTATTGAATGGAAGCGAGGAAGAAACTGCAGGTTTTAGGTCAGAATTCACGAACTATTAAAAGCTGTATAAATTATGTCATCCTTCTAGTAATTTCTGTCAAGGATTTCTTATATTGGTCACAGCAAAGTTTGTACTAATTACATATTATATCCCAAAGATCAAGGTATATCTAATGATTAACATGATGACTGAACCATGCCTTTGTATTACAGTGAAAGTGTCTATACCTCGTTGCTATGGAACATTGGCAATCATCTGACCTCAAAGGATGAGAAGTAAATATCATCAAGATGTAAGAATGTTGATCTCTATTTGTGTTCTCTTCTTTTTTTAATAAACGTATTGCTCACTTTTCGTTGTGTTGATGGTCAGTGGCGTCGATTTATTTTAACGATAGGGGGAGAGGCAACAGGGGCAAAACTTGGAATATATTTGTTATTAAGTGGAGAGACGGAGCAAGGGAAAAAGGTGTGGGAAGGGGGTACTTCCCTCACACTCTAGATTAGGAAGATTTTGCAGTATAGACTAAAAATTCAGCAATCTGGTACACACATTTTGGCGAAATTATGGATCTTTGCCTATCATGATATACGTAATAAGAAAATAAGTTTTATACTAAAACGTGGACGACTGAATCACAGTATCTCAGCTCTTATTATGTTGAGGGAAGGGACCGAATGTGATACCTCTTTTGACATAACAGCCCTTTTGCAATTTTAAAACTGAAATATAATCACCTGAGGCACACTTTTTGTTGTTGTTGGGAGGGGGATATATCCTCCCACTTGAGGAAACTCTTGAATTTGTTGGAACTGAAGTGACAGATCTGGTGCACACTTTTTGTAGAAATATTCCGGAATTTGTCTATCCTAAAGTGAATCAATAAATTCTATTGAGAGGGACCAAGCGAGGGAGGGGGTGATATGATGTATCCCCCTCTTACGCGAGGGAGTTTTTACATTTCAGAATTTAAATTCAGCAAATAAGCCGGTTCACATTTTTTTTTTTTTTTTTTGGTGAAATAAATGGACAGCTAGGTAAAAAAGCAAGAAAAAGGTTCCAAATCTTGACAATCATTAGACCCTGAACGACGTCGCTGTCCGTGGTCCTGCTCTCTTTTCAATACCTCTCTCATTTAAAGTCACACTCCCACAAGACTTTTGAAATCATCTCATGTTTCCCGTGCTGTTCATAAAGTGAAGAATCATGGGGAAAATGCCATTTTATTCATGCATGTCCCGATTTCTGCAATAGCCTTCCTATTGACTTAAAAGCTTTTATGACTTGAGACTCTTTTCCCCAAAAAAGAGTAATCTTAATATGTTAATTTTACTCTGTCGCACATTGAGTACTCTACAAAGTGGATTGGTGTGATATAATCTATATACTATCATTGTTGTAGTAATTATTGCTATCACTGTTATTGATTTATAATAGTCAGGAGGACAGTTGGAGGTCAAACTGTGGTGGCTGAAACTTGCACAATTTTCGTTCTTTTTGTTGCAGATCACTGTCTGATGGCCAGAACAAAAATATATCATCTAAGACCTGAGACCTGATCATCACCATGGCAAAGCGTCATACAATCATAGACCCAACCCAACCTTCAATGGCCAAGGAATGTAAACTGCCCCCACAAACTAACTGGAAAATGTGTATTCTTTGCCAAGCAGACACAGATGAACCTTTGCAGTGCCCACTTCGATCTAAAATGAAACCGATTGGTGCTGGCTATGCATCCTTGACGGAGGATCTCATCCAGTTTAAAGGTAGGGGATACCTTTTACAGAACTCCCAAAATGCAGCAAAACATTAAATATGAACCCCAGGGGACTTGTTTAGGCCACTGCTTAGAAATCTGGAAGTCAACAGTTATCTACAATTTGAATAATGCACAAAACTCAACTACTCAGTAGTTCTGTGTGTCAGCCACACTTAAGCCTTTTTGTTGCAGTCTTCTGTATTTTTTATCTTTAAACACAAATCTAAAAGTATAAGAGCTGATGTAATAACATATAGAGTGTGTGGCAATAATGTATATAGAAATGTTTGTAAGTTTTGATGAACTTCATTCACAAAATATACATGATGGACACGCATGCAGTGCATGGGTCTGCAAAGGTAGCCTAGTAATGTACTGGAATTTACGGTGAGTCCCGAAAAGAATTCAATTCAAAATCTAACGGTCAACAAAAATGTACTAAATGTTACCTTCCACTTTCAATACTTTATGGGAGTTTCAAAAATGATACTCTCTTCAACATACCACTGTGTTTATACAACTCTTCATTTAAGGCATGCAAATGGGATTCCCTACCTTTAAAGTACTCCACCACATGCCAATGGACCTCAACTTGAACAGACTGGATGATGGCGATGGTGTAGAAGCAACTTTGATGAGACACAGTGGTCAGTGGCACAAAAAGTGTCGCTTAAAATTTAGCAAAAAAAAAATGCTTCTTCAGCAGAGCAAAGCAGAATCATCTTCAAAACAACAATCTTGTACCAGTACTCCAACAGTGCGCAGACGATCAGCTGCAGCCCAAATGATTCTACAGTCGACCGAACCTATCTGTTTCTTTTGTAATAAGCCAGCTGGCAATGCTGGCTTGCACCATGCAGCTACAACAGAAATTGACAAAAACGTTCGGAAATGTGCCACTGAATTGGGGGATGCTGAACTTCTTGCCAAGCCGCGTGTCTGCGGGAGACATGGTTGCCATAGAAGCGAAATATCATCGCAACTGTCTTCGTGCATTATACAACAAAGTCAGACCTGCCGCCCCCAAGGATGAGGATGCAGATCGACTGCATGGTATAGCCTTTGCTGAGTTGGTGGTATTTATGGAAGACACTCTTGAAGATGGGGACAATGCTCCAGTATTCAGACTCTCGGACTTGGCCAACTTATACAAGACGAACAACCGAGTACACACAACTAGACTGAAGGACAGGCTCCTTTCTGCGCTTCCTGACCTGAGAGCCCATCCTCATGGCAGAGAAACACTTCTTTTGTTTGAGAGAGACATAGGTCCAGCGCTCAAGAAGGCCTGTGAATGTGACAATGATGCCATACACCTTGCAAGAGCTGCACAGGTAGTCCGTAGAGAAATGTTTGAGACCAAATTTACCTTTGACGGTGCATTCAAATCTGATTGTCAAAAAGATTCTGTGTCACCTTCCCTCATTGCTCTTGTGAACATGATCCTCGATGGGGCCAACATCAAGCACCAGACTCAGTTCAGCAGCCCGAGCACCACAACTGCTGCTCTTACAATATCACAGCTGCTGGTGTTCAACAGAATGCACGGAATGCCGAATCGACCTCAATTCGCCATGGCCGCGACAGAGAAACCCCACTCCCGCTCTACTTGTCCCTCAAGATAAACTCTGTGACTAGGAGTCGAAGCCTGATTGACACATTGTTCAACCTTGGGCTGTGTGTGTCCTATGGTAGATTACTACAGCTGACAACAGACATTGCCAATGGTGTCTGCAAGCGCTTTGACATGGAAGAAGTTGTATGCCCACCCAAGCTGCGAAAGCGACTCTTCACTACTGGGGCTGTTGATAATATTGACCATAACCCTACCTCTGCAACAGCCAAGGATTCTTTCCATGGTACAAGTATATCCCTTATGCAGCATCCATCGCACACAAATGATAGCCTCGACCGTGGTGTAGTGGTGATTGGGCAAGACGTACCTTCTGCCAAGTCTATAACTCCTCTGCCGTTAGAGTACACAAGTGTACCACCTGCTGCCATGAAGACACACCACTTCACTGCACCTCCAATTCAAGGTCCTGCAAAACCTCCTGACCTCATGGCTGTTGACGCTGCAGTGCAAGAAGAGTATAGATGGCTGAGGACTGCGGAGACAGCTCCAGAGAAGCAATCCATAGATGAATGGGTATCATGGTCTGCCTACCATGCTTCTTTCCAAAAAGCATTGATCCCACCTGCTGCAATCAATGCACTTTTGCCTCTGTTTGTAGACAGCGCTCATTCTGTGGCAATGATAAAGCATTCAATGACCATTGTCAAAGCAGCAATTCAGCACCTGAACCCTGGACAAGTTCCTGTTCTTGCTGCAGATCAGCCACTCTTCGCCCTTGCCAAGGAAATTCAGTGGACCACAGCCACACATGGGGAGGATCACTTTGTGATCATGTTTGGCGGTCTTCATATCGAGATGGGTGTGATAAAGGTATGTTCTGTGACATAAAGTAGCAGCTGAGTACATATTAAGATATTCTGGTACTCATGCAGTAGTTATACCACAATTTTCATCAATGAAAGTGAAATAGCATGCGTAGTTTTACATTCCATTGTGTCAGGAAGGGTACTTAAAATGTAATTTTAACATCATTCATCATAGCTGTGTCATTTTTTTTTTTTTTTTGTCATTTCTTTTTCCAGCTGCTTGGTGACTGGCTTGAAGATAGTGGTTGGACGAATGCCCTGGTACAAGCCAACATTGCCAGCTCTGGGACATCACATTCCTTTATCCAAGCCAGTCATGTTACCAAGACCCGCCATGCACACCAAGTCACAGCTGCGACTCTCCACACACTACTCCAGCAGGCGTACAGCAAAGACTGCACACAAGACAGTGCCAACAACACTCAGCCAGATGAAGAGGTCTTTGAGGAGTGGTGCAGAAGGCGGGCAAAGGCCAGTGTGCATTTTGACTACTGGCTTAAGACCCTGTCATTGGAGATTCTCTTGCTGGTGTACATCCGATCACTTCGTGAAGGGAACTTTGAGCTCTATATGCAATCCCTGACGCAGATTATGCCCTGGATGTTTGCCTTAGATCACACGAACTATTCCAGGTGGCTTTCTGTGCACATCCGTGATATGATGAACCTCGTAGACAAGCACCCAGATGTCCTGGCAGAATTCAAGGCTGGGAAGTTTGTGGTACACAAGACCACCAACAAGTTTTCTGCCATGGCAATTGACCAATGTCACGAACAGAACAATGCTGTGATCAAAGGATGTGGTGGTGCTATTGGACTAACAGAAAACCCTGGGGCACTCAGACGCTGGATGGTGGCAGGTCCTGAAGTAGCAAGGATCACTGCAGAATTTGAAGAGCAGACGACAATTAGAGGAGATGAGAGTGCTCACGACACTGAGAATTTTCACCATGACCAGAAAGCTGGAGTGAAGGCGGCCCTCATGAAGGATATCAGAGCACTTACAGCAGTGTTTCAAGAGGTGGGGAACCCATTCCTAGAGGACACTCAAGATCTATTGGTTCTTGACACGAGAGACATTATGGAATCTGCAGTTTCAGAAACTGTGAAAGAGATCGAATCTCTTGGTCATGAGCAGTACACAAAGTTTGTTGAAGAAAGGCTTGAACTTTGCACGACACCAGTGACAGACACGCTGAAGAAGAACAATTTGCCACTCTTCAGTCGGCCACATGCCAGGACACAATCAAAGCAGCAGATGCAGCTCGCAGCAGTGAAGAGTGATTGCAATCTCTTTTCAAGGTTATACATCTCATGTCAGCCCAGGGATGGGGACCTTGACCAGTTCTTCCGCCACGAGAACCAGGCAGCCCCACCGTCGTTATCAACGGGAGGAAAAATGCACCTTGGGGCAAAAGCAGATTTACTGCATTGCTTAACATCGGACCTCGCTGAGACCAAGTGTGCACCTACGGTTGATGCTACAGTTGTTGATGGTGCAGCTATTGTGCAAATGCTCAATCCCTCACCAGCAAAGACCTTTAAAGACTATGCGAGCACCGTCTTTGGAGCATACATTTCCAGTCAACTGACGAAGGTGAAAAGGCTGGACATCGTTTGGGATGTGTATATTCTTAACAGCCTGAAAAGTACAATGAGAGAAAAGAGGGGAAGTGGCACTAGAAGGAGAGTGCTTCCCTCTACTGCCATGCCAAAAAACTGGAAGGGTTTCCTTCGTGTAGACGAGAACAAAACTTAACTATTCAGCTTACTCGCACGAGAGGCAGTTGGTCTTCCAGTGGCTGACGGCAAGAAGATCTACGCTACATGTGGAAGTGGGGATCTCTGCTCCCCTACTGATTCCGATTTGACCAGCCTCGCACCATGTTCACACGAGGAGGTAGACACACGAATGCTTGTACATGTGGCAGATGCCGTACATAAGGGACTCAAGAAGCTGACAATACGCACTGTGGACACCGATGTTGTGGTGCTAGCGGTAAGTTCTTTCAACAGCATATTACTCCTGATGAACTATGGGTAGCTTTTGGTGCTGGATCCAGCTTTAGTTACATACCCGTACATGAACTGGTTGCCTCCATGAGTCCAAGACAATGTGCTATTCTCCCCATATTCCATGCTCTCACCGGGTGTGACACGGTGTCTTCTTTTGTTGGCAGAGGGAAGAAGACTGCATGGGAGACATGGGAGAGTTTTCCCAGAGGTGACAGATGCTTTTGAGGAACTCTTATGTATGCCATGTGATGTCAGTGGAGAGTCCATGTCACTGCTTGAGCGCTTTGTTGTGCTGATTTATGACCACACCAGCAACCTATTGGAAGTAAACGATGCCAGGAAGCATCTCTTCGCACAGAAGTCGAGGGCTCTGAATAACATTCCCCCAACGCAGGCTGCACTTCGGCAGCACATCAAACGCGCATGTCTGCAAGCAAACTGCTGGAACCAGACTCTGATCTTGAATCCTGACCTACCAAGCCCATCTGAATGGGGCTGAACAAGGCACACCTCTGGATGGCAGCCTCTTTGGACAACTCTGCCAGAGGCATCAAAATCTTGCCACGAACTGATCCACTGCAACTGCGAGAAGGGATGTACAGGCCGCTGCAAGTGTACCAGGCTGCACTCAAGTGCACTGAATTATGTGCATGTTCAGGGGACTGTTAGATGCAAGCAGACACCTAGACATTTAACCATCAATATGGACGATACCTTTGTGTGTGTGTCTGCTAATACTCCACATTTGCCTGAGGTCATGAACATCTCCATGGGCATGTGCAAATGTAAAGACCTTGATCAATGAAAATTGGACAATTGCACAAATCATCTTAAAGCACAATTTCATATAAGCTCTTCTGGATAACACAATAACCTGATTGTAACCCGATGCTACTTACAGCATTAGATTTCATTTCTGGAGTTACTGGCCTTTGACACGAGTTTGACACCTGCATATACTACGAATTGCAACTCGGTACGTGAGATTTGCAGACTCATCAATAATAACATAAATTAAGGGTAACAACATAAATTAAGTCAAGAACAGTTGCACTTAGGCCTACCATTGAACATTAATCCAGTAAGCCAAACATTATTATTTGCATATTAAATTTTTAAGGTCATTGACCTTGCATTGCCCTCAGATGCCAAAGTTGGATACATGAGGACAGTACACGGTGTTTCATGGAATTACTACTTAGACACATTTACTGTAGTATGTAATTGTGTGGTCAACCATCAACTTTCCATCAAATATCGATTTCCAAATTTTGAGGTCACTGACCTCTCATGGCCTCCAGAGGTCAAAGGTTAGAACTATTTAGTCATTGCAGATGCTCGGTGAGATATGTAGCAAGTTCAACTGTGGCACAAATGAATGTTGAGTACATCTTGCAAGTTAATTGTTACCCATAACATCATGATCACAGGCCCTATATATCAAAATGAATATTGTTGTATTTTGAGGTCACTGACCTTTCGTGATACTCAGAGGTCAAAGGTGAAAACTTGTAAATAATTCCAAATGCTCTGTGGAATATGAAACCAAATCAATTTTAGCACAAATGAATGTTTAGTACATCATTCGGCAGTTTATTGTTACCCATGACAACAAATACCAATATTTTGACATTTTGAGGTCATTGACCTTTCGTGGTCCTCAGAGGTCAAAAGTAGGACCTGTTGGTAGTTACCAATGCTTTGTGGAATATGAAGACAATCCATTGTAACAGAATAATTTCGTTTAGTACATCAAAACTGTGTTTTTCACTATCCAAAGACGCCAAACATCAATATTCTGATATTAAAAGTTCATTGACCTCTGGAGGTCATCAGAGGTCAAATCAGACTTACCTCCCGATCTTAAAATGAATCTTATGACATGTACTATAACTGGTGAAAGTTTCATGCTTTAGTCAAATTTTGCACAATTAGTCGGCTTATCTGCTCTACTACGTCTAGTTCGTTGCGTTATTATTATAAAGAAAAAAAAATGCTCTTGGTAAGTTATTTAGCAAGAAAATCAAATCGTTCTTTTTGTCTCGCCCACCGGAGGTGAAGGCGAGACTAAGGGATCCAAATGGCGTCCGTTCGTCGTCCGCCCGTCGTCCGTCGTCCGTCCGTCGTCCGTCACAAATGTTAAAGTTTACCTGCAAGACTCTCTTATGATGCATAACTTGGCAACTGTTACAGCAATGTCAGCCACACTTGGATGATAGAAGCACTAGGGGTATCTTCATGTTATGGTGTTGTCGGAGGTCATGTGATGATGTCAAAGGTCATTTGAGGTCATATATATTAAAGAGTATGTGCAAGACTCTCTTTTCTATCTTAAAGTTTACCTGCAAGACTCTCTTTTGACAAATAACTTCACATAAGTTGCTTGGATTACAACCTAACTTGGGCCATAGATGCACTGGGGGTACCTTCATGTTATGGTGCCGTTGGAGATCACAGGATAAGGTCAAAGGTCATTCGAGGTCATACGTTAAAGTTTACTTGCAAGACACTCTTATCACACGTAACTCGACACAGGTTGCTACAATGGCAATCAAACTTGGGTGATGGATGCACTGGGGGTACCTTCATGTTATGGTGCCGTAAGAGGTCACATGATGAGGTCAAAGGTCGTTTGAGGTCATATGTTAAAGTTTACTTGTAAGACTCTCTTATCACACGTAACTCAGCACATGTTGCTACAATGGCAATCAGACTTGGGTGATGGTAGATGTCTCTTGGGATGTTGAAGGTTACCACAAGGTCAAAGGTCACAGACAGGGGTCAACGAACTTTTAGGGCCCAATGTTAAGTTTTTAGGGCGCATTTCGTTTATGGCTCATAACTTTTGATCCCTTTGTCCGTTTGTGACCAAACTTGGATGGAAGATGTTCCTTGGGGAGGTGAAGGTCGTCACAAGGTCAAAGGTCACATACAGGGGTCAACAAACTTTTAGGGCCCAATGTTATGTTTTTAGGGCACGTTTTGATTGTGGCTCATAACTTTTGATCCCTATGTCCGTTTGTGACCAAACTTGGACGGTAAATGTCCCTTGGGGGGTTAAAGGTCATCACAAGGTCAAATGTCACAAAAAGGGGTCAACAAATTTTTAGGGCCCAATGTTAAGTTTTTATGGCGCATTTCGATTATAGCTCATTACTTTTGATCCCTTTGTCCGTTTGTGACCAAACTTGGATGGTAAATGTCCCTTGGGGTGTTGAAGGTCACCACAAGGTCAAAGGTCATTAGCAGGTCAATTAACTTCTGGGAGTTATAAAAGATATTAATTCCTTGTACGCGAATGGGCGAGACACAATTTGGCACTTGCCTTGTTTTAAGTAAAAATCACTACACCATTGCATCTGTGTGGAGGATACAAAATTGTCTATACTTTTTTTAACATATAATAAATTAGCCAACATTCATAATTATACACGTGAAGAGACTCTCATCAAATAACCATATGCACTATCTACTCATGTCACTGTTTAATGCATGCAACTTCACCACAGGGACCTCTTTAGTCTCCAAGATGCCTCCGAGACTAGTTGGAGACTCGAAAAAGTCTTCTTTCTTTTTCTAATCGAACTTTTTCGATTCTCCCTCGACTCCAGAGAGACTCGTCGAGATTCCAGAAGCCGTCGCAGAAACGTCGTAGAGACTTCTCCGCGACTAGAGTCTCGAGTCTCCAGCCCAATAAGTTACCTACCAGAGCAACATGACGCGCCCTACCACCAGTAATCAACCTCAGCCAGCAACAAATAACTGACTCAGAGCACATTGTCCTCTCACTAGGCATCAACTTTGATGTTTCTGCCAAGAAAGTTCATCCAAATCCAAAATCAAAGTAAGAAGTCAAAAGACCTTCGTAACAACCAAGCCGACAATTCTAAAGGGCAACTCCACCATGGTCATGGACAGACAAGTCTACCGCATCAAGATTCATCGGTCAACGCAAGATACTACGTTCCCCAAGCTAAAGCACAACATCATATCTCGCCACCATTTCGAACCTCTCGCAGAACTCTCCAAACACCACATCACCATCTCACAATCGGCACCATCCCCAACACCCAAATCCAACCCTCCGACACAATCAGTTTCGACGAAGTTTTCCTTCTTCACCAGCGTTCTGTTACGGAAGCATACGACATCACCAAACAGCACATCTTCTTACCCGAACCTACAATCCAGAACCAAAGTAACTACTAATTTAAATCCACGACGTGATCCTCATCATGGACCTCAATTCCTTTCACTTATTGGCCCAACTAAAAATATCTACAACCAAGTCCAAGAAGCAGCCATGGTCTCACCGTTCTCTCCTATAAATCATCGCAAGCATTTTCATAATCATGGAACACTTCGAAACTCAAGTTCCTCCGACCTCCACAGCAGATCTGAGCTTCTAATATTCTCGACGACCGTAACAGAGAACGCCTCCAACTTATACCCTTAGTACTTGACGTTTCGGGCAGATTGACTTTACTTCGTCAGCTCACCTTTGCCTTGCGACAGTCACTATATAATGCCTCCCGACACTCTCCCTGTGTTATGCCGCTTCACTCCTTCATTCTCCTCTTTGTAGGGTCTTCTTTTGCCAAACGCAGTCCTCTCAAGAACTACATCCCTTTGGATTTACTATGCTTTTTTTATTCGGTTGAACTGCTATTTTTTCAACAACATAAATGATATTAATTCCCCTATGTATTCGGATTTGGTGGGAGAAGGAGGAGGACCTGGATGATATTTTGTACCATTTTCAACGTCTGGTGACAGCCAGCCGCACAATACAAGACGATCATACTCATTTCCCCGTGCAGGGGCTTACGAGGTTTCTTTTCCAGTTCATACCTAATCCAACTAAACGGCATGAACGGGGCATTTTGAGCGCTCTGAGCTCTGCATGAACAGACAATCGGAAATTGGAGCCCTCTAAGGTTATCCCCCTTTTGAGGCAAGGCTTAGGAGCGCTCCTGAAAGGTTATAATCTTTGTATAATAATACATACAATGTATAGCACTCTGGAAGTGAAATGCCGTGGAAAGCAGTGCACACAGTTTGTATGTTAGAAATTCCTGTGCACTCGAATGTTGCCATGGCAGTTATGCCCCTCTCGGCCACTTTTCGTGTGGTCTCATTGATCAGCGATTTTCTGTATTAACAGACACAGAGAAGCATACTTCCATAGTATAAGTCGAAGCGCTTCAGGAGTGCTCCACGCTTATAAATGGGGTATTCTGTGTAATGTGTGTGTGGGGGGGGGAGGGGTGCAACAGAAGCATCTGGGGGCACTCTCAGTTGTCTTCCAGTGGTCAATCCTATAACATGGATTGTACTATCCTATAGAGTATGAATAATACATTTCCACCTCCCTAGATTGTACTGAGTATAATATTTCTGTGCCATGGAATGGTCCCCTCCAGTAAAGAGCTCGATTTTACACCAATTTTAGTAACCAGACTGTTAGTTATGATTTTACATTTTATATAGGACATTAAATAGTATATAGTAGATTATAAGCAAATACAAATAGAGATATATAAGTTTCTTTTTCCAGGTCAGGGGGATGGAAATGGAAATCTAAACACCAAAAGCACCTCATTGTTACATTTAAGATAAAGGGCAGCTACTATGACTTCTTTTGCCCTGGTCACAACTCGCCGTGTGTGCTTTTAGTCCGTACGTTTTTGGCGGAGGACACAGCATTCACGGTTTTTCTGAAAACGTGGGGAGGAAGTGACTAGAGCAGGGAGGAAGTACGTCTACGCACGACACTCGCACGGTTGCGCAGGGTGTAAGAAAGTGGCCCGCACGCCACGCCTGGCCGTGTGAGGGGTTACGTGCCACGTTATCTTGCGGCAGCTGTAATTACACGTGCTGGTCACGTACGGTATCCCTACTCTCTCGCATGTTGTAAGTGCGTGCAAGTGCGATTATTCTTTTTTCCGTCAGATGTTCGGGGTAGGCCTATAGGACCACCTTCCGAGGTTCTTCAGATGTATTAATCATACGTCTTCTCCTTAAGTGTACATGGCAGTTTAACCTTATGTGTGCCATATTTATTTCATGTCCATAGGTTTATATGTACAAACATGTGTGTATATTTGACTCACTGACAGAGAAAGGGTTAATACATCAGGTATAAACATTTCTACATAGTGTATACAAAGACATTGTGTAACATAATTTTGGTTCAGATAGCCTAACACATTTGCACTGGAGATGAGCTGAGAATAGGCGTGTTATTTCAGGTGCATATGATTTGCTGTTATGAAGTCTGCCATCTTTACACCCAGTTTCAGAGGTGACCAGTGGTTCATTTCAGCCATCCAGGCATATTTTGAGCTAGATTAACTGCATATTGCTGGAACGATAGATTTAGACCTATGGTTTTGCAGTTTTCTCTGAGTCTGAAGGTGTCACGTTTGCGATTTCTATATGGTAATACTGTCATCATAGTAATTTCTTCCTTGTTTAATTTCAAAATATACACATTCTCAATTTCATTGAGAATTGTACTGACTTTATCACTGTTCTACAAAAACAATGATGACCAATGCATTTTAACCAAGCTTGTGCAACTGTTAAATGTAAAAATTTTTCAGAACTCCAAAAACCTGGTCACTTCATGCACTGACCACCCAGAGCTCAAGATTTCTAAATACTTTGCTTCTTCAAGCAGTTTTTGACTGTCTCTTATGTTCTGCAAAATATGATTTATATAGAGGCCTATATACATATCTTATAACCATGAACATTACTCGTTGCCTGCCAGGCAGAAAGGTCCTATAGCATGACATTTTGTTTTGTGATACAATTCGATAGAGTTTGAAAGCTCTTACATATGATATAACGATCCTTTTTCTGTGTATACGATTTTTTTTTTCGAGCCCACAATCCTTATAGGGCATTTCTGCCCGGTAGGTGAAGTAGAACAGTACGAATACTTATTAAATTGCCAACATCTTGGAGACGAAATGATGACACTCGTCCGTCGGCTCGGCTTGTGTACATTGCAGGAATAAGTACGCACAACTTGTGGAATTTCTTTTCGTTATCGGACAATAGGCGTCGTTAACCGCATTCTTTGTGCAAAAATGCACTCAGGTGACTTGCCTTGGTTTCATTCTCGGCGCGCTTTCGCCATTCTCGCTCAAGTATCTAGTACAACTCGCACCTATACACAGCAGTTCTCTCGTTGACGACATGAATCCCTCGACAACGCCCATAGGCGAAGCGTCTAACGAAGCCATTCTGTCCGCCATTCAAGCGCTACAGAGAAGGGTAGATTCGGCTACGAAAAAAACAGACATACAGCCCAACCCGTCCTTCAAGAACGAAGGTAACCGCCAGCAATTCGAAGTCGCCGCAAAATCATTACCCTCATAGAAGAGGCCATCAAGGCCCTGGACACGGACCTCGATATTCCAGCCGCAAAAACTCACCTAAACTCAGCCATCCAAGAGCTAAAGACCCGTCAGAAACACATAAAGATTGCTGATCGCTCACCCAATGGTTGGCAAACCGTGAAAGAATACACCCAAGATGAGCTCGCAGACGACTCAGGCGACGAAAAACGCATCAAGAAGGTAATACGTTTTTTTTTTTTTTTGGCTTTCAATCCATAATAACCGACATTTTACATGTCTTTATCAAATCTCACCATAGTTTAATTGCCCTTTAACTTACGCTTTCGCGTTTACATACCAAGTTACCTATCCTAATTCTCTTTTATTACAATGTGCATTAGTACTAGTTTTCGCGCTTATATATCTTAGGCTGAGAAAGCCGCCGCATCCAAGAAGGAAGCAGCCAGGAAATCCCGACCAAGCTCCACGCCCTTCAGGTCGCCACGCACGGCACAAGGTTTTCCTCGAGCTACTCCTACTTTTCGTCGCTTTCAACCCTACACCTCCTATCGCCCAGACAACAGAATCTGCTTTCAGTGCGGCCTCCCCGGGCACGTCCGACCCAACTGCCCCGCCCTCCGGGCCATCCGTCGACCCATCACATCACAACCCCCCGTCGCAAAACCCCAAGGCTCCGCTCAGCTCAACTAGACCTAACGAACATGGAGAACCATCTTCGGTCTTCCCGCCACTGGCGTGCGAGGTAAATTGAAACCATGATTATCTTTTTGGGAAAAAGAACTCAAGGCTTCCCCCTTTGTCTTAGATGTTATCGAACATGGGTATAAGATACCATTTCTAACAACACCGCCCCCTTGGTTGTCTTAAAAATAATAAATCTAGCTTGGATAATGCAGAATTTGTTGAAGCCGCTATCAGCGAACTGCTTCAAAATCGATGCGTAGTCGAAGTACCCACTCAGCCTTATTGCTGTAATCCTCTTACCGTAGCAGATGGTAAGAAACTCCGCCTCGTACTTGATCTTCGTCACCCAAACAAATTCGTTTTGAAATCCAATTTCAAATATGAAGATCTATCTCATATTTCCCTAGTCCACTTCCTGGACTGTATTCGTAGTGTGCCCGCGTGTGTACGGACGTACGTTGATGGTGTCTGTATGTACACTGTATTACACAATTCACCCCTCGGAGTACCAATTGGTGGAGTGTCGCAATCAGCGGTTGGGCGCATTGGGTGGGTGCCGAGTGTGTGGGGACTGCGGATGATAAAAATCGTCCAGTATCTGGACTGATATTGCCCCTATGCTCGGGACAGGTCAATATTACCTTACATTTGACCTCAAGTCCGGTTATCATCACGTCGATATTTTCCAGCCACATCGCAAGTATTTAGGTTTTTCTTGGCGACACTCTGACTCCGTCACCAGATTTTACGTGTTTAATGTGCTACCATTCGGTTTAAATAGTGCATGCTATTTGTTTACAAAACTTACGAGACCTTTGGCATATTATTGGCGATCACACGGTATCATGGCTTACATTTACATAGACGATGGTCTTATCATCTCCCCCTCCCTTCAAGCAGAGGAATCTAACCTCGCCCTCGTTAGGAACACAATCTCCTCAAGCGGTTTCGTCCCTAATGAAACAAAATGTGTCTGGAAGCCTTCCCCTCGCGTGAATTACTTAGGATTCACAATCGATTCCCCTTCTTCTTCCTTCCTTATCCCCCAACCAAAGATTTCAGACCTATTGGCCCGTATTCTACTGTAGACCAAGGTTTAAACCCATTTTAGACTCACCTATGGTTTAGCTAGACCCGAGGTTTATTTGTATTCTGCTAGCGAGGTTTACATAAACCCAAGTCTATTTCGTGTTTAGATTAAACCCGAAATAGTCTTGGGTCAAACCACCATGGTGCCCTCGGTGGAAGAAGAAACTCTCCCTCTCTGAGTACTTTTCGTTCCACAAATCCACTTAAATTCATTATTGGCAGTGTATCAGGCACATGAGTGTGACTTTCTTGGACTGTGAATAGTTTTTACGGGTATGTCGAATAAGGGCATGCTGTATTTTTGCTTGCGACGACTCGTAAAGCACTGTGCATTACTAGTGTAGTAGTATACTGTACGGTACCTCCCCTTGTTTGTGTACGTGTGCGGCGCACATCACAGGATACATGGTAAGCGTAGCGCTATTTTCCTGGCTAGCTACTGCTAGCCAGTGCCGTCCAGAGAGTCTGGCCAACTCATAAATTGGACGCCATGTCGTTACCCAGCGTACAGTACGCTTATGGTTTTAGCGTGTGCGCTTGGAGGGTTAAGTGTGTACGCGCAGGCGTCCCAAAGGCACGGTGTTGCTTGACTTTTCTTTCTCTTAGAGAGAGAGGGAGAGAGAGGGGGGGGGAGAGAAAGGGGGTAGGTTGAGGGAGGGACATTCTTTCATTCCATCCGTGTTGAACAAAGCCAACAATCAATCATTTTTACACATTCAAATAGACACAAGCACACAGGTATACCGTATAAATAATAGGGAAGCTGTCTAAAGGACATAATTCCTGAATATTTATTATGATGAATTATTGCTGTGAAAATAAAAGAAGAATTCACAGTAAGTCGTATCGTAAACTTTCATTAGACTGTATGCTATGTATATTGTATTTAGCAAGTTGTCCAGGGAACAAGAATATTGTATAACAACATGATATATAAATTTACAATTCTAGCTGTGCAGAGGATAGACGAATTCGACAGTTATTACTGTTTCGCACGTAAATACATTGTAATCATCAATTACCATCCTATTTAGTCCCATATTATGTATGAAACTGACATGAAGGCCGATTAGTATGTAATTCAAAAGGAATACACCTATGTACAATGTACAACATGAAAAAGTGACGTCACCGATATTAAGGTATGTAAAATGATCTAAAATTGTTTGAAAATAATATTTCAAAAGGACATGTTGAACGAAAGCACAAGTACTTTACCTGGATAACATAATATGAGGGATATCCTCAGTGACATCTTTACCAAATAATAATAAAAAAAAACCACACAAATAAAGATGTCCTAATGGCGACCGGTATTCCTCCGCCATATTACGCATTGTTCTCTTAGCAGGTGTAGAGTACGTCTTGACAATGTTACACGACAGTTTCAAATAATTGGCAAAAAAATGGCAAATTTGTCACTAAATTTAATGCGTCGAATGTTTACTTTCCTTGAACTAGGTATGAATGGATGTCTTTTATTGTTTAAGAGAGCAAGTATTAAGGAATTTGAGCATTTTTACTTTTGTTTACTTCTTCTCACTACTTTTTACTTACTACTATTTTCATGGCAATACTTTCAACGGATATTTTAAAAATATATAGAAAATTCTGTCATTTCAGTATTTTCACCTACCTTTGACCATCATGGCCAAAATCTTTCCCTATCACGCGTCATTGTGTAGTAATGATGGCATGCAAATACGCATACCATATTTGGTTTTAAGTTTGTGAATTGGGTAATTTTCAAGGTGCTGCATGGGTAATAGTATTTCAACAATAGAGAGTAGAATTTTAACATTATATTTTACCTGACATTGATCCTTGACCCTTACCTCCCTCCCATACCCCCGCCCCCCCCCCAAAAAAAAAAAAATAAATAAAATAAAAAAAAAATAAAATAAAATCACGAGAAAATCACGGTCAGGCAGTAAGTTTCGTTTGGAAATACCTGTACTTATACCTCCAGATATTGCATATAGATATGGGGAAATACATGTAGTGATATTTTAAGAATTTAACCATTATATACATGATTTTGACCTTTCACTTTGAGCGTGTTTACACAAAAGTTTGGGCCCTATAAGCTAAGAACAAAACTTCGTCCACTCACACAAGCATACATGTCAAGTTTCATTACCTCAAACGGTGTCCACAACATTGATTGCGATATGAAGGACAGACGGAAGGACGGACGGAGTCCCAAAACAAATGCCTCAGGCGACACTTTCGTATCTTATGGCGGAGACATACAAATGTGAATCAAAACTTGGATAGTCTGAAAGACATCGCGAGGAATCCAAAGAAAACAAGTCAGATATATATTTTCCCGTCGCACTTTGATTTCCCGCTTTTTCCTTTGTTTTGGATCTGTCGGAAAGCGGTGCATCATTACTCTAAGAGCCAGCTCGGTTCGCGCAACGCCATACTGCGCAGGAAGGCATGACGAATCTTCAGTTTATGGCAATAAAATATCAAAATATCTTTCGTGTTGTACTTTCTACTTCAATAAAGTTGACAACCTTACGGCAATGACATATCCCCACTGCACCATGACTGATATTCCGGGGAAGTCCCCAAGGCAAGCAATATTAGCGCGTAGCTGCGCGTAATGAACAATGGGCACTGCGTATGAGCTCTGCTCGCGCCCGCGTGATTGACTTTGGTAACGACATGGCGCCTGTAGGTCACGGGACCAGCTTTTGACCAATCACAGGCTTCAAAACACCTAAGCCGAAAACCGAGTTGGCCAGACTCTCTTAATATACGGCACTGCTGCTAGCTAGCTTCGCGTCGCACTTTGAATGCTCAGTCGCCAGCAGAGCCATCGCGCCGCGCCGCCCGGCGGCACGGTTGCTGTGTGCGCTGGATGGGACATGGCTGTTTATGTCGATCGAATCGTGAATTCGGAATGGATAGGCGATTGATCAAACCTGGACCTTGAGGTAGGAAATTGAATAAAGGCTTTTCTCCGAAGGCGTGCACTTAAGCACCCGAAAGATTGTCAGTTAATAAAGATGGAAACCATTCTAAAAATAAATTTAGAAATAGGCCTAACGTGTCGTTACGTCGTTAGGGGCCTATATCGACCCTGTCTCGATATTAGAAGTAGGCCTAAATTTTACCTACCACATAACCTAACTTTAAGATCTAACGTAAGTCCTAACGTTACAATTGTAGTCTAGCTATTCGAATAGGTCCTACGATGTAGGTAATAGGTTCTCTAGTCTATGCCTAGATCGACCTCGGGCTCTACTCTCCAGGGGTGGTATTCTGTAAGCGCGATCCTTATTTCGATCCTAGGAGCGCGCGTAGGACAGAAAATAGGATACCCTTGCTTAGGACAGGCAAAATCGGTATTCTGTAAGCCTGTCCTACGCCTATCCTAGGACAGTCATTTATGAATAATGAATATTAATGAGGAAAGACAGGACACGCCCGGCGCAGTATCTATAAGCCAATCATCTGGCTAATTTTACGAAATGCGCGCTCAAGGTCTACCTTGCTCAAACATGCGATTCACGCAGCCCTACTGTGCGAGGAGTTAAAAATGTATTGTCAGTCTAATTTTACAGTTAAGAATACATGTATTTCGATTATCAAAGCTTTAGCACGCACTTAGCCCACCACAATAAATGTAGACCTTACGAGTTCTATTAATTCGCATTTAAAGTTTTTGCAGAAATTAGCTCAAATTTTGAACTTTTGGAGGATGTTGGGGGTAAACTGGGATATCATCACTGCATGCCAAACTTTGCCCTTAAATCAAAGTTATTATAAAATATATAAGATTTTCTTAAATAAATATAAATAATAATAATAATAATAATAGATGCACACACAGACACACACATGTGCTCACATTATTCTATGATCGATATGCTTGTAATAATAATGTCTTGCTTATAGTTACTGATTTTCCCACTTAAACCAAACCAATGTTCCACATCTCCCAGGAAAAAAAAAACAAAAAAAAAAATGATAACACAAATATGAGACTATAGGAACATAGCGTAGTAACCCGTTATATGGCTAGCATCAAAAGTCTTTTGGTCCGATACATGTGTGCCCCATTCTAAATATCAGAAAGTTATTCGAGAAACTTCATCAAATCACAATTTTTGTCCCACTTAATTCACCCCGCTAGCTCTCCCCTATCTTTATGGTAGTATAGACTTACATGCAGGGCAATGATAACAGAATAAATAAAGGAGATTACTGATAGATTAAACAAAGATATAAACATGGAGCTACTGTAGCTCCATGATATCCTTGTATACGGGTGCTGTTCGTTATTCCGAAGGTTCGCTATTCCGAAGGTTCGTTATTCCGAAGGTTCGTTAATCCGAAACACACAAATTCTCCATACCTAGAGGTTCGTTAATCCGAAAATGAAAAAGGGTTCGTTAATCGGAATATTTGTGGCGTTATTTCGAAGATTTGTTAATTCGAAAATGAAATTTGGACTGGAAGAGCCTTCGGAATAACGAACCTTCGGAATAACGAGCTGTAACCGTATAAACACGTAAGTTCACTACATTTTGAAAAAAAAAAAAATTTTAACCCAGGCACATGGACTGTTAGGTCACCGGGTTTCGTCACACACTGATGTGAGCGTATGGATCGTCACTAGTACTTTACATGGCCGGCGGAACCGTGGGGGCCGTGGGGGCTCAGGCCCCCACACTTTTTGTGCACCATACAAAGAAATACATAAGGTGTCATCACTTTGGGCCCCCACAATTTTTTTTTAACCCGGAAGTACGTAAGTGGCACTAAATAGAAATAGATAGAGATCTTGAAGTGTGCCGAGCGCGGTAAGGTTATGTTTTTCCAATGTAGATTTTTTTTTTTATTCGCTTGTCAGCTGAAGAAACCCAGAAATGGAAAGGGTGAGAGGAGCTGAGGACCTTTTTTTTTTAAATTTCTTTTTCTTGTTAGCTCATGAAACCCGGAAGTAGGCCCCCACGCTTTTAAAAACGTTCAGTCGGCCCTGCTTTATTCTTCACGCGACCTAGAAGCACACTGCGTACGTTTCTTTTTCTTTGGTTACTAGATCTTCATAGCAACGACTTCGAGGGTCACGTAATATGGGCGGCGAAGGTAGGCTACTTGCACTGCGTCCACATGACGTTCGGGCAGACGTTGAGCATAATAATAATGATAACAACAATAATGACAATAATAATAATAATAATGATAATGATAATAATAATACTCATGATAATAATGATAATAATAACAATGATAATATTGATAATGATACACTAATAATTATTATCATTATTACAATATTAATTATAATTATAATAATAGCTTTTGTTGTTATTGTGTACATAATGTACTTTTTATTTATTTTGTGCCGAATAAAATGAAGTGTGAATTGAATTGAAAATGGCGAACAACAAACAAATAAACACATACCAGCTAGATAAAGTATACAACTGTTTCGAACATTATAGACTGCAGTTTTAGAATCCTCAGTATGAGAGGAACAGATAACTCTGTTATACGATTCATGTATTTATTTTCTTGTTCATGAACATACAAAATAAGAGACAGTGGGTCGTCAGTAGGCCTATATACGCAACAGCCCGGCATAATCGCCAGAGAAAGATTGCCTAGAGGCTATCCTTATTTTTGCTCCTTAACTTGATCCTACTTGTGCTTACAGAATACCACTTATCTTAAGATCTCATTAACATCTAATTACATCTAATTAACATATCAAGTTACGCCCCTATCCTAAACTGGGGAGAGAAATAAGGATCCCTGACGTCACTATCCTATTTCTCCTCCTACGCGCGGTGTTACAGAATACCAATCGCGTATTTAGGAGCGAGAGCTGTCCTAGGATCCTTACAGAATACCACCCCCGACCCCCTAACCTGTTACAGAGTTCTTGGTCTAGTCTTCATCGTATTTAAGGTCCAGACTAACGCTATACTACAAATCATATTTTCATCGTAAGGTCTAGACCAACGCTATATTAGTATAGGTAGTATTAGGTAGTAGTATTTCTAGATATCGAGTCTCTTCTAAGCAAAGAGTAGGGCTTGTCTATAGATCTCAGAAGCTTGCAGATACTCTTTGCTTCTAGTGTTTAGTGTAGGCTCCTACAAGTAGGCGTATCTCGTGTGTACACGCGTGTGGCCGGCAAGCTAGCTGCTGTATCCAGCCAGCCACTCGTTTTGTGCCATTGGGATTGATCTGTGTGCTGGGACCCTTACCAGTCATCGTTGGACTCGATTTAAACTCGAAATAAACCTCCTCCTGGGTAGGTTTAATTTAAACCCGATTTAGACCACAGGTGGACTTAGTAGAATACAAATTAAACCTGGGTTTAAACCTGGGTCTAAACTGGTGGTTTAAACCCAGGTTTAAACTCAAAAAACCCACTTTAGACCCAGGCATGGGTTTAAACTCGGGTCTAAGTTTTTAGCAGAATACGGGCCATAGAGCCTTATCGAACAGTTGCTCGCTCGTCATAACGCCTCCCGCCCTATGTGCCGGTAAAATCGTTGGCTTCGTTCTCCGGCACAATAATTTCTATGTCGCTAGCGCTCGGCCCATGTCAATAGGCTCATGACTCGAGCCACTTATCACACTATCGAAAGTAGGTCTTCTTGGGCTTGTTCCCTTCATATTCCTGCCTCAGTAGCTTACGAATTGTCATTTTGGCAAAATCGCATCTCTGACTTGTGGAATTTCTTTTCGTTATCGGACAATAGGCGTCGTTAACCGCATTCTTTGTGCAAAAATGCACTCAGGTCACTTGCCTTGGTTTCATTCTCGGCGCGCTTTCGCCATTCTTGCTCAAGTATCTAGTAACCCTCCCACCCCCATTCCTATCCCACATCATTAAGGCAATAAGGCAATTAAATCAATGCAATACCTTATACTACAATTAGTAAACCCTTACCATAAATCTCGCAAGGAGACAGGCAGTGCGGCCTCGTTTAAGCACCCTCGGACGCACCCACGTTTCCTCCACCAAATAGTGGGGGTTTTTCGTGGCCTCCGCATATCTATTGTTCCTACTCTAGATAGGTGCTAAACGCCTTGCACCCCCCCCCCCACCACACTCCATCCGATTCCATAAAATTCGAATTGAATCATCCGCCGCCTAAATGTTATTATATAATTTACCATCCATTATGCTGGTCATAATACACGGCTAATCATTCTATTTTGAATTTGAATATTAATTGTCTTGAAAGGTCTCGTGGAATGACTTCGAATTCGAAGTTCGCGCATTCGAACGATTCCTGTTGTTACCCTACGCATGTTGTCTTTTCCTTCGACTCGTTTCGAGTCAACTCACAGATTCATGGGCAACTAGATATTCGGATCCCTATCTTCACTCACTGGCAACAACGTCGCTTCCAGCCCTCTTGCTTTCCTCCAAGGCACCTTCCACCGTGAGCAAATACAAGTCTACATGGAAAAGATGGGAACAATGGGCGCATACATCGGGCTTGAAATCGTATCCAGTCGCACTTGTCATCGTCTAGCGGGGCGAAGTCAGCAGCAGATGCAGCAATCGCTTCCATCAAGTGGGTTCATGTTATGGCCGGCCTACCCTCTCCCACCGATGACTGCATGGTTAAATCACTCGTCCAAGGCTACAACCGCCTTCATGCTTCACCAACACTTAAAGGAAAGAGCCTATCACTCCAGACATACTCCTCAAGCTTACCCACGCCCACGGCCATTCCAAAGCGACCCTCGCGGACAAACGCATTCTCTTCATTTGCTTCTTATCGTACGCCGGTTTTCTCCGTTACGATGAACTCAGCTCCCTCACCAGGAGAGACTGCGTTTTCTCGCACGACAGGATGGTACTTTACCTCCCATCCTCGAAAACCAATCAGTTTCGCCAAGGTTCCACAGTGACAATCGCCCGTACGAACAACTCAACTTGCCCCGTCAGAATTGCCGAGCAGTACTTCAATGCAATCGGCGACTCGCCAGATTCCAACCTCCCAGCACTCAGAAGGCTAACTTCCTCGAAGCATGGTCTACGCGCTACGTGTCATTGCTTGAGCTACACCAGGACCAGGGAAATCGTGCTTAAGTCCTCAAACCTCACGTAGAGGACACTAACCAAAAATGTGCCTCTAGAATATACCGCTTCATTTTGTTTCTTTATTTGTTTTGTCTATTGGTAGATATAGAAAAGAAATTAACTTTCTTGCGTAGTAGCACAAGGAAGAAAACGTTGTAAGTGCAGAGCAGGTGCTTATTCGGTACGATCTACGTGCTTTATTGAAGAGTTGAACTCAGGGAAGTGCCGAATAAATACGGACTACGCAGTTATCACGTGCTCAACACGCACGTTCTACGTGCGCCGTCCGCCAAGCAAGTGACGACGGGAAAATTTTAAAAGACGCACGGAGTCAGTGCGTTGTACGCACGTTCACTGTAGAGGGCACGTACGTTGCCCGTACTTCGGGTGAATCCGTAGCCCGAACGCAGCGAAAGTTCCTCGTGTCCTGAAAGTGCTTCGGCGCGTCTGCGTGCTCCGAAATTCGTACTGGGGCGGTACTTACCACGTACGGATCCCCAAATTTTGCCCACGTTTTTGCAAGTAGACAACACGCACTTGCAAGTACGGCGAGTTGTGACCACGGCTTAACAGGGCCGCGAAACCGAGGACTACAGTAGCGCCCCCCCCCCCCCCCCACACACACACACACACACACACTTGTTTTGGCTTGTCAAAAAAAAATGGATTGAACAGATATTTGAAAAGATACCTGGGAATTTCCAAAGGTTCCGTCCTCAAATGCTTCCCTTCTAAATGAGGAGGGAGGATGGGGTACCATTAGCCTTGACATTATCTTCGGTCCCGGAGGCTTCCCACCTGGAATAACGTTCCGCGACCCCTGGGCCCCGTTTAATCAAAAGATATAATCGATTATAAATTTCCTTAACTCATAGGCTGCCATAGATTTATGATAGAAATCAAATATAATAATCGATTTAACTCTTCATAAAACAGGGTCCTGTTCTACTCGTCATTAAGCATGATTTAACCTTAACGTGTCCATAGGACATAATGGTGAAAACAGCAAGATATCTCAACAGTGTGCAAAGACTATCCGCCCTTCTATATGATGTAATGATTATTCCCATTGAAATCGACACTCAATGTTTAGTAAATTTACCTTCTCGAGTCTTATGTCACAGTCACCTTCTCACTAAATCTTGTGATCAGGTACTTCCTTGTATTCATAGATGTGTCATAAGCCAATAAGCAACAAAGACTTGAATCATGTGTGATCATTATAGAAACTTAATTGTACTTGAGAACACTTTCCAAGATCTCGGTATACAATTCAACATGAGTAAGTAGTCGTGGTGTTACCGTGATCCTTGGAAGGTTTTCAGAAGTGCAAGTTTCTATGGTCTTTGTGGGTATTCTTTCGCCAAGCAATTAATCATTTCAAACACCATGCAAACATGCATGTTAACGCAAACATCCCTTTCTCACTTATACATCACCATGCAAACTTTCAAATGTCACATTTCTAAGGTTCAATACATGCTTAGGACGGGAAAGCGGAAGGGTGACTTTAAAATTTGTGTGTAGGTGCCCCTATGAGCGGCTTGATCTATGGGTTGATAATCGTTATTTCGAATGTTCATTTTTCCGAAAAAGAAAAATCTAGTATGTAATAGTTATATACTTGGGGCTCATTAATCCGAAAATGGAAAAAAAAAAGTTTGTACATCGTATTATTTGTTACAATTATAAGAGCGCTCGTTATATCAAAGCTCTTCATCCCAGCGGTTCGTTATTCGACAGCTTGAATATTCCGAGAATGAAATACATTTTGTTTATCTGAAAAACAAAAAGGATCAATCATCAAAAAAGAAATAAACATAAATGAACAATCAAGTTTGTTGTGTTGAGCATAAGGTAATAGTTTGTTGAAAAGATATTATAGAAGAGTTTTAATATTGCTTTTGGATGGATTTTGCCGTTTTGTTCTTTTTTAAATCATATTTTGAATGAATACTATGGACTATTTTTTAAACTAATTACAGCAATTTGAATCATGTTTCGAATCAAAGCTTTTATGTCGCTTTAGAATGAATGAACACCATTGCGTTTCATTTTCGACGTCCAGATTCGCCCTGTAATCTCTTAGACAGATTTAAAAGTTGAAATGAACAAGTAGAATAAATAATGTCGATAGAATATGTATTAATGGGTGACACTAATTGTAATCTAATCAAAACACCCCCATCTATAGCCAAACTTACAACTCATAGTTGAAGATTTTGATCGAAGACTTGTCAAAACCAGTCCTATAAAGTTGCGCCGTCTACATCGGCACTGATTGATGTAGTATTTTCTTCGAACCCTGACAAGATACCATTTTGCGTTGTTGTTCCCATTGGTCTTAGCCATCATTAGCCTTACATGATTATACATGTAGCTGCATAAAGTAAATCCCGACCACCTCCAGTAAATTATGGATAGATTATTAGTCTTAACCTTGATATGATCGACATTAATGGATGACGAAAGATGTCAGCAATGATGGGATGATGTTGTTTCTCAAAACGATGTTAATTGTTTATAATGCATATCAAAATGTTGAAATAAATCAAAAGTGTAGGCCTACTTGATAGATATGCCCGCTTCGAACAAAGAGACACCGTGGTTCAATTCATCCAAAATACCCAAGATGTGATGTGAAGCTCAGTGGGAACAATATTGTTGTTGGGGGTTTTTTTAAAGCAACAAAAGACAAGTTACGGAAATGGCTTCAAACGGTCTTTGAAAGTATTGTTGAAAATTCCGATGGTTCTGCCGCAAATATGCATGGACAACACTTCAATATGATAAATTTCCAAGTAAGAAAATAAAATCAACCTCTCACATCAAAATGTGTAGGTTACTTAGGGCCTACCTGATTATCAGGTGTGCTCGTATTTTTGTCAAAAGCGCTCAAGAAACTATTATTTAAACAAGTCTGTACATATTGTGGGAATGACCTTTTAAAATGTAACTTAAATAAAATACCAACAGGGTTTTCGTAGTAAGTATTCTACAGCCATTGTATTGACAAAATGTGGAAGATTTTCAGGTCCCAGGCCTCAGTTAAGACAATAGGGCCTATTTCAAAATGCGGAAGCAAGTCACAACAGTAAATGGAACTAGTATACAAAGTGGCATACCTGTTCTATTCTTTAATCATGATTAATTTCTCTTAGAGGCCCTATTTACCTTTGTGAGTAATGATTTTTTTTTAGAATGTCAAGACCTGTTCTATTCTTTAATCATGATTAATTTCTCTTAGAGGCCCTATTTACCTTTGTGAGTAGTGATTTTTTTTTTAAATGTCAAGATATCGCATTTTATGCATATTGTGTAGGTCTGTTGTATTACAAAACATTCTACCACATAAAACCTGTGCAACAAAGCCTACAATATGAGAAGATTTTTCTCATTAAACCATAACTGTAGACGTTTTAGTCTGGAAACATTAACTTTATTTCAACTATTGCTCGCATTTTGTGTAATTAACAGTACTAAACATCAATTATACGGATTTGAATTTTTACATTGATTGTTTCTATCACTTACTCACATTTTAGAACTATTTGAAAGCACCTGTTCTATTCTTTAATCATGATTAATTTCTCTTAGAGGCCCTATTTACCTTTGTGAGTAGTGATTTTTTTTTTAAATGTCAAGACCTGTTCTATTCTTTAATCATGATTAATTTCTCTTAGAGGCCCTATTTACCTTTGTGAGTAGTGATTTTTTTTTTAAATGTCAAGATATCGCATTTTATACATATTGTGTAGGTCTGTTGTATTACAAAACATTCTACCACATAAAACCTGTGCAACAAAGCCTACAATATGAGAAGATTTTTCTCAATAAACCATAACTGTAGACGTTTTAGTCTGGAAACATTAACTTTATTTCAACTATTGTTCGCATTTTGTGTAATTAACAGTACTAAACATCAATTATACGGATTTGAATTTTTACATTGATTGTTTCTATCACTTACTCACATTTTAGAACTATTTGAAAGCACCTGTTCTATTCTTTAATCATGATTAATTTCTCTTAGAGGCCCTATTTACCTATGTGAGTAGTGATTTTTTTTTTTTAAATGTCAAGATATCGCATTTTATGCATAGTGTTTAGGTCTGTTGTATTACAAAACATTCTACCACATAAAACCTGTGCAACAAAGCCTACAATATGAGAAGATTTTTCTCAATAAACCATAACTGTAGACGTTTTAGTCTGGAAACATTAACTTTATTTCAACTATTGTTCGCATTTTGTGTAATTAACAGTACTAAACATCAATTATACGGATTTGAATTTTTACATTGATTGTTTCTATCACTTACTCACATTTTAGAACTATTTGAAAGCACCTGTTCTATTCTTTAATCATGATTAATTTCTCTTAGAGGCCCTATTTACCTATGTGAGTAGTGATTTTTTTTTTTTAAATGTCAAGATATCGCATTTTATGCATAGTGTTTAGGTCTGTTGTATTACAAAACATTCTACCACATAAAACCTGTGCAACAAAGCCTACAATATGAGAAGATTTTTCTCAATAAACCATAACTGTAGACGTTTTAGTCTGGAAACATTAACTTTATTTCAACTATTGTTCGCATTTTGTGTAATTAACAGTACTAAACATCAATTATACGGATTCGAATTTTTACATTGATTGTTTCTATCACTTACTCACATTTTAGAACTATTTGAAAGCACTAATGCAGGGTTTTTGTTTCATGTGCAATTGCTTATCCACGGTCTTGCTGGAAAGTAGCTTTAAAGCTGATAGCAGGTTTTTTAACGATTTTGAAATGAATAAAAATCAAATCAACATCAAACTTTCAAATTGACGACTTGTAACTCGTGAAGGAAGGACGGATCAATAATGATATTGATTAATTCAATGGAGATCAAAACATCAAGAACACCATCCTTATCATTACATCTGCAAGATAAATTGTTGCATTCATAGCACAATTACAACTTTTCGTATTTTACAAACCTTGGAGATATACAGGACATAACATGGTGAAAACAGCAAGATATTCCAGCAGTCTGCAAAGATCAAAATCGCATCCGCCTCTCCACATCACCGACATGATGATCACTCCCTGTTGAAATCTGTTCTTAATGTTTGGTAATTTACTGACTCGACTCTGATGTCAGTTAAGTTGCAATGGTGTCGCTGAACACTATAAATCTTGTCATCAGGCACTTCCTTGTTTTCGTAGGAGTGCAATATGCCAATAAGCAACAATTAAAGACTATGAAAGCTTGTACTTTAGTTAGAGAAGACTATGCCAGGTTCACGGTAACACAATGTGTAAGTACTTGTGGTTTTCACATTGGAAAGTTTTCACAAGTAGCGGTTTCCATACTCTTTGTGGGTCTTCTTTCGCCAAATAAAAGTAATTCATTTCAAAGACAACAGACACATACGAAGTTGACGCAAACATCAGCATACAAACTTTTTAACGATACATTTCCGAGGTTCCCTGTTTGTAATCTATTTTAAATGGGGTCCTCTATTACACATTTAGATTGAAGAATCTACAATGTAATTCATTTTCTATGTGAATGAACACATTTGATTTCACTTTTGGATTAGCAAACTTGTATTGTTTCGATGTAACATAAACTTTCGAATAAACAAGCTGTAACAGATCACATTGGTCCTCGACGCGCACTGTATAGTGCTAGCAATGGAAATTTAAAACAACCTCATATAAAGATTTCTCATTATCTTTTTTTTTTTTCAGATAATAACCTTTAAATACACGCGGAAGCTTTACACCAAAATACGTGCGCATTCAGAATTTAAAGAAGTTGCCTTGCACTGTCAGACTTGCACACTCATACATTTTCGCTAAAATTCAATGATAAGCGACTTCGGTTTAAGCGTAGGGCCTATACACAACCGACATCTATTGCACCTGCACACACATACAAAATAGTAGATCATCACATACCAGCCTCATCCCTAGCATATTTGATTTTTTCCTATACGTCATATGGTAGTGTAAATGTTTCAGTAACGGAAGAGTAATCAATCTATAAGATGAGCCCCATCCAAGTCTTCAGCTGTGCACACGATAGTCTCCTGTATTGTGTTTTTCCGCGTTGAAGTCACTTTTATACTTTGCAATATCACGTCTTTCCCATTTGTGATGCAATAAAATTAATACGGAATTGACAATCCTCTACTGATTTGTGTCCTCTATAGTACAAAGTATACATTGAAACACTTTATATCTCTTCGTTCCACTTGCTGACAGACCTCCACCAAGCAGCTATGATTATGATATCGCCATTTCGTAGGCAGTATTTTCAACACAAACACAGAGGTAGAGGGACATCTGCACAGTACATTAATTTTTATGGAAAATCTGATCATCCATTTTTTAGTTATTGAGAGATTAAGCCTATTTCATGTTCGTTATGACCCAAATGACCTTTGACCTTTGAACTCATAACGCCCAAATTAAATTGTTTATGTCTTCATTATGAACAGTCTGTAAGTTTGATGAAAATCCGATCATCCGTATATTATTTATTGGATCTACGTCCTTTTGCGACCCCTATGAACTTTGACCTTTGACCTCACGATCAAAAATGTAATCGTTTCTTTCCTACGTCATTATGAACACACCCTACGAATTTTGAGAAAATTCATTTATCAGTTATCGAGTTATGTTCTAGGGCCTACACAAACAGACAGAAAGGCAAACAGACATACGGACCCGAAAACATAATTATCCTCCCCCTGCCGAAGGTTTTACCTATACCGGCGGAGGTAATAAAAGCAGATGAAATGTAATCAAATCAATCATAAAACACAGTTGTACACTGATGGACACTCATACACGCACTGATCCATTTTGTCGATTTGGATTTGGACAGCCGAGAAGTATACTCCAGCAATTTGCTTTCATCCCCCCCCCCCCCCCCCCACCATTGCAAAATTCTAGACTTTAAAGAATATCCCTTTGGTTTTCCTATGTTCTTTTTTATTTCTGGTTGAGCTGCTTCTACTTTGAAATATATCTATTCATCAAAACATTAACTACACTATCCTTATCATTACATCTTCATGGTAAAGGACTTCTTTGAATTCTACACGATTGTGTACCCTCATAAAACGGCACAGTTTAACTTTTACATATTTTACAAACCTTTGAGATAAATAGGGCACAACGTGATGAAAACAGCAAGATATTCCAGCAGTCTGCAAAGACCAAAATCGCATCGACATCCCCACATCGCTGACATGATGATCATTACCTGTTGAAATCTATACTCCTGTATGGTAACTCTGATGTCACAGTTACCTTGCAATTGTGTTGCTGAACACTAAATCTGATCAGGCACTTCCTTGTTTACGTAGGAGTGCCACAGGCCACTAGAAACAACGAAGACGATTGTAGGCTCGCGGTAACACCATAAGTAGTTATGCATGGTTCTACCACGAATCTTATTGGAAAGTTTTCACAAGTGCAAGTTTCCATGGGCTTAATGTGGGTCTTCCTTCGTCACACAATAGTCTTTTCAAGGACTACAGACACACTGCGTTAATATCGCATGTCTCTCTTCCTCACATCACCATCACGATCGAAATGCTAGTTGAGTACCATGCATGGCCGTGAAGAGGCCACAGTAGGAGCTCGATTATCCGGCCATGTCGGGACTGGCGGGCCTCTGGATAGTCGATTTGGCCGGACAAGAGATAAATGCTCAAATAAAGCACTTTCTAGATTTGCAAGGGGTATACACATATTGTGATTATCTGCATGGCATTGCCATGTTTCATACTTTGTATGATACGGAAATGAAACGAAATATAAAGTAAAACATCCTTCTTTGTCTCTTCATGTATTGTTTGTTTGATTGATATTGACTGACAATGAGATTGATACTGTAACTCGTTGAATACTGCTGCTGCTGCATTGCACTCTAACAATTGCTGTGCGCTCAGTGCCAGTGACAAGAGCGGCACCAGTCTTTGACGTCATCTCACGAACTGACTTAAAAGTTACAGTCCGCTGTGATGACTGGAATATTTTCCGTCCTGTGTTCGCACGATAATGGTTGAATGTGTGTTTGTTTTAAGTGAGATTGGGCACTGAAAAATACATGAAAACATTTTAAAAATGTCAGCCAGTCGACGTCCCGATAACAGAGAATCCAGATATAATCGATGGCCGGATAATCGAGGTCCTACTGTAAATGGACCATCCGGCGCCGGGCAGGATTAATCATGACAAGAACAGAGATGTGTGAGCGATAATCTTGGCATGAATGAAGCCGCCAAAGCTAATTGTAATTATCAAAACAAAATTTGATTATTGTATTGCTGTTGTCGAATTGTTTTTGCAAAAGGTTTGTACAGCAAGAACAATGACAATTTTGTTACAAACAATGAATAAGCATAGGCCTAATGCTATAGCTCAGCAGAACAGAAAGAATCGTTTATATAACTAGTGTGTTTTCTTTTAGTTTGCTCTTCCCATGCACAGATACATCAATGGGCCCACGTTAACAGTCTCAAGTTTCAAGGCTGCGCCGAACCCAGGAAATACAACCAGGCTTCTGAACCGAGACAGGTTATTTCAAAATAATATTTAAAATATGCATCTTTTTCCATGTTTTAGTGCGTCTCTATAGGAAATTGCTAAAATGAAAAAGAATGGATGAGAAACACTTGGAAATTTTGTGAAAATGTAAAAGTAGAGGGAAAAATAGAAAAATGTAAAGGAGATAGAGAGGCTGAACATGATAGTGGCTGAAGAAAAAAAAATCGCCAATGGTGTGTGATGGAGTCAGGGTAGTATAAAAAGTGAAGGAAAAAAAGAAAAGTAACTTAATTTGACAGAAAGAATGCATTATTAAAAGCATAACTGAACAGCTGAGCAGGGGTCTTTGATAAAAAGATGTAGGCCCTACACACAAAATATTATTGAAAAATCATAAATTGTCAAATGGGGATGAAAGTATGAATGAGAGACGATGAACTGAAACAAGATGTATTATATGTTACAAGATATGTTATCATTTGACGTTTGTATTACCTAAGTATTTTTTTTTCTGGAAATGAAAATAAAACATAAAATGAATGAATGAATGAACTGAAAGAAAGTGAAATCTTCTCTAGATAGGCATACAGAAACGCTCATTCTTTCAGTGCTATCTCTTACTTAAAAAAAAAAAAATATGAATATGAATCATAGTTCTCAACACGTACCCATCTCTTCCTCTATCCCATTTTCTCCCATAACGCACTCAACAATTTAAATCACAATCATGATAGTGTATATCAGAATTCATTGAAAAATATAATTCCAAATAATCACTTACAATCAACACTCATTCGAATGATTATACTAGGGTTCTCTGGATATGTGTCTTAATGTTATTCCCTCCCTTTACCATGTTTACAAGGCTTTACACCTCAGTAGGGCCTACATGTATTCCTTTATGTCACTTAATAAATAACATGCCACAAAAATATTTTTACTTGTTCTCTTCTATTCATTTTTTTTTTTTGCCCCATACAACAATATGTTTTACTAATGAAAGCAATGATCACTGCGTATATCGTGCAAGCAAACTGACAGGTTACAAAGATGTATAGATTATACGTATGCATAACAGATTGTTGGCAATAAAAGTATTAGCTGGCAATTCCATAAATTTAGATCTTTAAAAACACTGATTCTTTGTGATAAGATAACAATAGGTTAAAAATATCCATTACATGTAGGCCTGTTATTATAACTTTTGCTACACGTTCGTCGTGCTTCTCGTCATGTTATAAAAAGAGTTCCGTTGGTCACCATTGCCATGTACATTAATGAAACAAAATTTGTTCTATTGTCTTATGTTCAAGAATGAAAAAGAGTTTAAAAACGTAATGATAAATATGTTTAAAAGCCCTGAGAATTCCACTGTCACTACACAAATTCACGGCATTGCGTGGCTTCCCGAATAAGCGTTTGCCCCCTTTTCATTCCCATAGTCCTTTGCGCGAACAGCGCCACTTGTTAGCAGTACATCTAGTTACAGTCCATATGCATGTATGCATGCTGAAAATTTGTGACCACCATGTGCAACACTGCACGCATGCAGTACACTGACCTCTACTTACACGTAAACTGGGCCCCGTTGCAAGAAAGTTGCAATCAATTGCAAATAATTGCTAATTTTGAAACAACCATTCTGATTGGCTCAGGGTTTTCCCTATTAAGAAGACATGCATGCAACAATGATTTTGATTGGCCAGTGACAATCAGTTGCAAGTTGCGTTTAAACGCAAAGTTTCTAGCAACGGGGCCCAGGTGTAGTACGCCATGGAGCCCAACGGCCACGACGGCGACCATTTCAGGAAGCAAACCGTTGTAGCGCATACATGTAATTAGGGAGGTGTCTTTCTTCCACCTCCCTGATGTAATACGTGACCCTATGAGGAGTGAATTCTGCCTCCCTTTCATGTTTGTGCCTCCGCCACGAAGTGGTGCCGGAGGCATTATGTTTTCGGGTTATCCGTCAGTCCGTCCATCCGTCCGTCCGACCAGGTGTAAATGCTAATATTTTAATCATTTAGACAGTCTAATCATATTAGAAGTTTTCAATACAAAAATCTGATTGTATTTTTTTATTTTTTATTTTTTTTTTTTGGGGGGGGGGGACATGCTGTACATTGTGGCATGTGTTATGTCGGAATAACTTCTGGATCTTACAGTGTTCGAGGCTGAATCCAATATGGTGCGTTACAGCACTGATCTCTTGTAGGCACCTAGCTGGGTAGACATCAGATCACCAAAATTTATACGTAAATCACTTTCAGTGAATTTGAATATGTGTCATATACAATTAAACTGTGTATTGACATCAGCAAATTAATCATCAAAGTAATATGATGTGATTGCATTTTCAGTGATGCCTATGTATAAGTACTTTTTCCTCGTCTATTCTACCTTTTCGGCACGAAGAAATCGCAGTTTTCTACCTTAAACTAGGTTGTAGTGACTGTATCCGTTCAACTATACAACTTGTATGATTATTTGTGAGTTATCTCAAACATACATGGAGAAATCTGGGCGTACTAATGGTGCCATATTGCATGGTCAGGCATTCCTAGATACAGCAAGATTGTCGCTATTGACAAGTGTCGCGATGGCCACTCCCTGTTGTTTTAGGCTAACTTTCCTTCATCACATCATCTGATGTCTCGAATTAAATTAGCGAGATATTTCTGTTCGTGTGAGGGCTTGCAAAAATCTAGAGGGGTATTAATAATAGATCGCGATCGTTATATCACTATTTTGTACATTTGAACGCGACTTTTGCGTGAAAGCTGTGTGTTTACCAGTTACAGGTGTAATTGTATACCACATATATAATACAATATAAGGTATATAAGATATATATACTCCCACAGTATTCAAGCATATATAAGGTCAAATTTAGTACGTATTATCTATAGGTGCAGATATGCAACACACCATTGTGTTAGTATTACAAAAAGCGTTGCCATGGTAACCAGACATATTTGTATCAAACTGAAGCATCTAAGTTATTAAGGTCAATTTTCATGTGTATGAAGATCTATAGGTGTATCTGTGCAAAACGCCCTTTGTGTTTGTACCCGACAAACCCTGGTTCAGTTCTTTTTCGTAAGAGTCTGAGCTGCTGAAGCAGGGGTATTAATCACCTTCAATGATAGTTTAAGTCCTTCGAAATAATTCATTTTTTTTTTAATGTTTTATCAGTTGTGTGAATCCTTCGTTCCACATTGTTTAGACATATTTTAGATCTGTTGGGGGAACCAAGCAATGTGGCCGAGACAAATACCAGTGACCATAGCAACATATCTACACTGTAGTTTTATCTATTTTCATTGTATTTTGTTTCTGAAATGCATTATCATGCTATAAGTTACAGTACTATAATTTTGAATTATTTGAAGTAATGTTGTGATCAGTCATTCATTTGACGTATCAATTTTGCTATTTTTTGTATTTTTTTTTAATTCATGACAATACATCGACCACACTTTTTTTTTTCTGTGTGAAACTGGCATTTTTCTTGGTATTTTTTTATGGGGGGCACTTCGAAAATGAAAGAGTATCACATCATACCTTGGCTTATGTTTATGTGCCATATTAAATTGTATTTGTTTTTATGAGCTTGTATGTTATCTGAATTATGTGATATCATTTTTTTTTATATTTATATATAATACTGTATACATATTTTTTTTTTTTTTTTGGTAAAATCATTTGTAATTTAGACTCGGGCTGCAATGAATGATTTGAGGAAATAAGGATACCCTTAATAATGATAATTATAATCATAATGATAATAATGATAACAATAATGATGATAATAATATTAATAATATATGTATAAAATGTTTCATACATTTAGTATTATGATTCATATTACCTTCTGATACAGCTACACAGTTTTATGCCTGAAACCCAATTACCTTTTACAGTGACCCCGCAAAGTTGATTTGGCACTATTTGGGAAGGTAAATGTTGACTTACTTTGCTCAAGAGCAAAATTAAATTATCAATTACTGATGGAACAATAATTATACAGGGTTGTTGGTTTTTTTTTTTCCAGAGGTTGGTCAGTTATTGCTGCATCGATATAACTCCTGTAGTGTATACCAGCCAATATATACCAGAGCCGGCGCAACCGGTGGGGGGGGGGGGGGGGGGAGCGTTGGAGGGAAGTGGCAGCAAAGCAGTTACTGTGAAGACTCTTTGTTTTTGTTTTTTGTTTTTGTTTTTTTTTTGTTTGGCTTGTCAGCCGATTTTGGTAGAGAGGTGGCAGCAAAAGGTCCCCCTCCACTCCATCCTGCATTTCCAAAAAAAAAAAAAAAAAAAGTCTGCCCCTCACTTTAAAAAACGAAGCGCCAGCCCTGTAGGAGTCTATACAGATAAAATTAGATAGGTCCATACTCCATGATCCGTCTTCATCCCCAACGCATTCATTTCTCGAGAAACTGACTTTCCTCATTAAATCAAAATATGACTTCATGATTTCCCCTCAAACTACACTATACAGTTGCATGTCAGAGCTACTGTGGTGAGGAAATGTGGTATCCATATGTATCACAACGCTTTTAATAGTGTTTCACACTTACTTGTGAATATTATTATTTTCTGCTTGTGTGATGATATGCTGATATAGGCCTACACTGTTGCACTAACTCTTCTTAATCATTAGTGTTATATGTGTTAAAGCACAGTGCTGAAAAACATACTAAAAGCACCCCATATGAACGAAATCTGATAGTTACATTATGGTTGAACAGTTGTAAATCTTCGAGATAACTTTAACTGGCGAGTCAATAATCCTTCACTAAATATCACTAAATACTTCATTCTCATGTCTTGAATTAAAAAAGAATATATAAAAAAATATATATATAAATAATTGATTATAACTCCAGGATGTGGATTTACGCTGGAGTAGTGTTGCAAGTCAAAATGTCAAAGACAATCCCAAGACTATGCTGTTTCGGGTGATGTTCTTTATTCTGAACATTTTGTGGCATTATTCCGAGTTTTCATTATTCCGAAGGTTCGTAATTTTGAAAATTAGACATGAATATAAGGTAATTCGTTATTACGAAGGTTCGTCAATCTGAAAATGAAATAAGTTCGTTATTCCAAAAATGACATAGTTTGTTATACCGAAGATTTGTTCATTAAAAAAAAAATGAAATGCGGGTCATTTTGAAGGTTTCTTAATCGGGATAACGAAATAAAGTTCGTAATTTTAAAAGTTCTGTAATATTCCCCTTTTCTTTAATTTCTGGATTAACGAATCTCTTAATGATCAATGTGTGTATTTACACGTACTTTTACCGTCTGTCACTACTCCATTTTTATTTTTTTCCTTCCCCATTTTCAACTCAATGAACCCTCAGAATAACGAACCTTATGTCAAATCACAAATCAAGAAACTTTGGATTAACGAACCTGCGGAATAACGCACTGGATGTTTGGATTAATGAACCCTATTTCATTTTGGACTCTTTCTAAACATAGTATACAAAATTTGTGTGTTACGGAATAACGAACCATATTTCGTATTTAGATTAACAAACCTGCAGAATGATGAACATCACCCAGATCATTATCATACAAGTCATCAATAGCAGGCCCTATATGCTCATTGGTTTTGTCCTCTTCAGTTCTGATTGGGCAAGAATATTATACAGTTTGATTGCAGTATGCATTTTCTCTGAATAGATACAATGTACATAATTAATGGGGACATTTTGTATAATTAGAAGAGCCATTAAAGGCAAAATTTACCATTGTAGATGAAACAAAAACCCAGCTTTAATGCTTCACAATAGTTCCTAAATGTGAGTTAGGGACTGACGCAAAAATGTTAATCAGTATAATGAATGTTAAGTAAATATACAAAATGTGAACAATAGGTACAATAAAATTGTCTTTAGATAAACCGTCTATACATTCTGGTTTATTGGGAAAAATAGAGATTATATTTCAGGCTTATATTTCAGGCTTTATAAGGTTGTATTGTTCTGTGATACAACTGACCTACACATATGCATCAACTTAATGTGATAACGCGAACATTTTTAAATCACTGTTCCCTATGGTAAACAGTACCTTTAACATTTGATCATATCATATTTAAAAGTGCAAAAAGTCCCACGCTATGTTGTTGGCTGAATCTAAATTTTGAATGTAGTAAAACCTGGTAAACATAATGGTATAGCAGATTCATGAAAATGCAGAGAAAAGGTAAGAAAATTATGTTTTCTTGACATGCACTTATAAAGAATTGTTTTATACTTCATTGCACAAACCTGGCAGTGAAAGACTTTTAGGAAGCACAAGCCATGATATGATAGAAAAAATGATATTTGGAGGAGATTTTTATAAAATCAAGTACTATTGAAATTATATGAGTCTTGATCCTGTTTAAAACTAATTTAAAGCAAAGAAGACCCTCTTTTCCTCGGCAACATGAAAACCAGGAGCAAAAACATGTTGATCATATTTTTTTTCCATTCTTCGTGTTAAAAAGGTTTATTAAAAAAAAAGAAAACCAATGACCTGCATATGGCACTCGGTGCGATTATAAACACTACGAATGGTAACATATCATATTATGCACAAACTGTTGGATCAGCAGCTAGCAGCTTCCTAAAGTGGAGCTGTGCGTTTCTACATACAGAGATTATTTAAGCGTGCTTAAAGAGGCATTCCAGACAATTTTAACAATTTCAAATCATGTAGTACATAAATCAACAGCTCGATGTATAAATGTGTGGAATTTATTGTGGTCCTTGAGCAGAGAAACCAGTACTCTGAAAAATATTACACAAATTACACTGAACAGAATACATATATGATGGCATACGAGTCTCGCGTAATATGTACGATTATTTCAGAAATGTAGAAGTGTAATTCCATTTCAATACCATTTGCTTAACAAGTTCACCTGTGTCGAATCTATGCATGCCTTCATCTTTGGTTCTGCTTCCTTGAGACCCAGCTCGCGCATTCCTATGGTGAGGCTGTCATGATGTCATCCTTGTTTAATGCATTTTGTTATAAATTTTGAAAGCATTCTTATTCCTCATTCCAGTGACTATAAATTTTGAAACTCTGTACTTCTTATAACTAATTTATAGTTGTTCGAACGTAAAAGTCTGAAAATCATCCGGAAGTCTCCTTTAAATATAATGTTTTAAATCATAGTCATCATGTGAGACTAACATCAGTGGCAAATAACGCTATGCCAACATAGACTGACTATGTAATAGCATTGACCTGCACAATTAATTCACTCCTTGTAATACTTTATTTGCCATTGCATAAGTATAGTGAATCTACAGTACATACATATCACAGAAAATATTTTGGACAGAGGTGATCGAATAGCCACAGTACATGAGCAAATCACAAGCTGAACATTGCCAAAATTAAGTTTAAGAACATGCTCTTAGATTACCTTACTGGAAAATTGATCGCAGTATTCTACATGTACATCTACACACATTTGGGAGAAAGCTGACTTGTATACCTGGTACACAAAATTTCTTCTGACCACTTCAAACCATCCATCATAAAATCTAGTGGAGACTTAATTGGTCCCAGGGAACTATCTACATATATGACATAAGAACTGTAAAACAAACTAGTGATAACATAAAGTCATTGTTTCTCGTGACTTGTGTAAAATGATGACTGTTGTTCACCGATGTACATGCTATTAAGATCACTAATGCTTGTCCACCCAATATAGCTGTGTCTTGAATATGGATTTTTATATATGCATGTTGACATAGTGAACTGCTACATAATCATGTCATCTAAAGCAAGTGTAAGCATTGTATTATGTCTGGTCTCTCCTGTCTACTTCACACAATAGAATTGCATCAATATTACACCTTCTTATCTACCTCACAAACTGAAAATGCATCAATATTAATTTTTGTCTACCTCACAAATTGAGTAATCATCTACATTTAATCTTTATTCATTTGTGCAATTGTGTTAATTCTGATAACTTCAAGACATGTATAAGTGATTTTAGTTGGGGATACAAGATTCAGTGAAGTCCTGTTGGTTCTTGTGCAGTCCACAGTAGTTCGTGACTTCAAACGAGGATCCACATGATATATAAACACTCTTAACTGCTATTGCTTCATTCAGTGTGTGTTCCAGCTTGATATCCACTTTTATCCCTTACAAAGAAACCTGGAAACAATTAGGATATAATATGAATCTATCCACAATCAGCATCATTTCTAAAATCATCCACTATCCACCTTTCTTAGATCACTAGGGCCGATGTAATCCTGATTGTATCAATATTTCACAGAAAAATGAATTTGTGAGTACATTCACGCATATAGTACACAAGCACTACTTTTACAATGCAAGAGCTGAGGACCAAGTAAGGGATGACTGCACATGAACACAAACAAAGCTCTAGCGAAGGTATCTAGACTACATGTACATCATCAGATTACTCTTGTACATTTAGGTAATATTCGATAAGCATTGTAATATCGATACATGACTAATTGTATTCATCTTACACATAAGTTCTCCAGCAAGTGGTGATCATTTCCCTCAGTCTCTCACAAAATTCTAATCCCATAAGTTGTCAGTATTCCCATTTAAGGCCAGGAAAGCTAAACTTTTCCCTTTACTAACTTCAAATTAAGCACTTTGTCTTGCAACCAATAAATGTCCACAAATAGTCACTATTATAGTACCATAAAACCTTACTGAGTTATTAAGACATTGTTTTGCCATGGCACTTTTAATACAACAGAATCCTGTGACTTGGCTTCACAAACCTCACAAACCCACAATAGACAGACAGGTAGAATAGATACTTTGAGTCAGTTATGGATAGAATGTGCCTAATGGTCATGGCCAGCTTCAGGAAAATCTGGCAATCTCTTCATAATGGCTGCTCTTGAGGTCTAAATAAGCAATAGTCCATAGGCAAAGTAACGAGGAAGACAGACAGCAATAGAGCCTTGACTTAACAACTCAGAAATTCGTTTGTTGTTTTTTTTTTTCAATGAGATTGAGTTCTCCCTCACTATTTTTATCTAATTTTTGATGAGTTGTACAGTACATGTACATTATAAAGTTGAGAATCAAGGAGGTTTCCGTGGGCATCAGCTATAATCATTCAAGTATGTTCTATTGAGAACACCAAAATCCTTAGCAAGCAATGATTGCTAGCTTTGAGTTGGTGGGCATCAGTCTGCCGCTAACAAGTATCGGGGTGGAAGATTGGTTGTAACCAAGAAAAGTTCACTTCCTCTTCGTTGTCAAAGCTGTAAGCTGAATTTGAAGGGTGCTGCCATAACACTTCATATTCAACAATGTTCAATAAAACAAGCACTTACACACAACACATACATGACACATACACACTTAAACTGAGCAGAATCACAATTTACTGATCCCTATCTACAAATAAAGAATTACTAAATTTGAATATTTCTACATGATTCTCATAACAATTTGATTATGCATGATAATTCTATACTATCTTTTTAAAGAAAACTTACTTTTAAGGAAATGGTGCAATGTTAGGATAATAATACATTAATATTCAACTTGTACTGTGACTTGTTATTTTTGGGCGGTGAGTTGGCTCAGTCGGTAGCGCGTCGGCCTCACGATCACGCCGCCCGGGTTCGAAGCCGAGTCTGGACTGAGCAATGTTGTGTGAAAGCATACCGTCCCCTCTAGCAAGAGGCAAAACACTCTGTCCCTCGGATAGGACATTAAATGGAGATCCCGGGTATGAGAGAGTAACAACTCATGCACGTAAAAGATCCCGCTTCATTCATTCATCGCAAAGAGTAGGGTGTATAACCCGGTGAACTGGTCCCACCTCAAATCCAACTGGACCCCATGAAAGACCAGCTTTGCGTAGCTGAATATGGGCTATCCAGCCATCTTCTCGTGAGCAGATGGAAAATGAACAAACAAAGTAAGTTTCCTCACTCCCCTTCCAACTCTCGTAGTAAAAAGTATGCATATCCACGTACACATTCTCCTGCTGACTCCCCATATAGATATTTGCTCATGACATCGTAGCACAGTTTGTACTGGTCCTGCAGATAACACAATATTGAGAAAAAAAATTAAAACTAAATCATTCCATATACATAAATGTTAGGCACAAAACTCCTACACTGGTACCTACATGTAATATCAGGGTGAGTGCGAGTTGTTTGTGTCTGAGGGATATGGGATATTATCAAGAATATCGGATATGCTTGAATTGTTTTGAAGTTTAACTGCGTACAATTTCATCTTTGCAACTCCTGCAATCTCTTCAATTATTTCTTGGCAGCAATGTTTTCTAAGACAGAAAGAATTGGATTGACAATGCTCTATGATGTCAAAAAAAAACAGAGTTGCAAATATAATTTCAAATCATGTACATCATACTGGAATTACGAGCCTAAAATTTATGTCAGAGGGAGACCTCTCAAACCATCACAGTTTTTCAACGCTACAAGACTTGCCACATCACATACGACAAATTGTATAGAGAATGTCATATTCGCATCTTATAGGCCTACATGCATCCTTGATGAGACACTTACAAGTGATTCCACCATGTTTGGTCTGTTGGCACGCAGATTCTTCACTGCATGGAAGATGTCTACCGTGTTCTTTCTCTCGAACTTGTCAATCACAGACCACAGAGCACAGAACACTCCACTCCAACCTGTTCCATTTCTGTGGAGGATGAAAGGTCATAACTTTATAAAACCACAACCATATTTCAATTCATGTAAAATGTGAGCGATGATGTGTGATCAATTATATAGGTTTATATTATTTTTTTTTTCAATTAAGTAAGTGTGATGGTCATTATCTTTCATAGTTATGTTTGCTCATATCAGACAGACCATTGTGCCGAAAGTGAAGTGAATTTCATGATCGAATCCAGACGGATAATGTGAGGGTAGGAAGTGTCTATTTGCACTTTACACATCTATTTATGAAACCAACATAATACTACTCAGCCACTAGACTTAAAATCACGCAATCACACCAAAATTTAGCCACATTGCTCAAAAGACCTGTGTATGCAGTAAAAAAAAAGGGGGGGAGGGGGATAGCATGAAAAGGGGTCTTATCTACTTATATGACATGATATTAGAGAGTTCTAATAATTTTCTGCTTTGCAGAATCTTCCAGCATTTGTTTGAAACTAGCATAACTTAATACATGGGTACCAACAGCCGGGTCTGCTGTATTCATTGCATCATTAAAAAAAATGTTTTAAAGATGACTTCAACAACATCTATACAGCTTTGTAAGACAGAGGGTAATTCCAAACAATCCATTTTACCTATGTAGAGTATTTGGTTTGTAGTATTTGTGCTCTGAGAAGGATAATATTCAATAAAAGGTCAGGTCTTTAATGAATATTTTTTTCTTTGATTATACATTAAATATTGTTACTTAGATATTAGGCAGAAATATGGCCTTTTGATAACAAAAAAAGAAAGAAAAAAGAGTTTGTTGCTGGTTAAACACAGAAGCTATCCATATTAGTAAAGAGTTTTCTATTGGAACCATCAATGCTGTACCTAGTCAGAAGACTAGGGGTAATACTCACATGCAGTGGACGATGACTGGACCTGAGTTGTGGGCAATCTTGACTGCCTTTTGTGCTGCCCTCACAAGGTGGATGAGTGACATTCGAGATCTCAGGTATGTGCTCGCAGCACTCCATCCAAGCAGTCTGAATTGGGTCACAGTCACACTCTGGTTGTGACAACAAAATGGCCAACAGAGGAATCCTTATCATCTGCATAATGTTAAACTTCAACATTGTTACTAGCATCCCCATCTTAGCAATCTAAGCTGATGTTGCTGTAACTGGTTTTCATATCTTATTAATCAAGACTATCTAATTTCCGTTCATTGTGTATTACAGTACTCTTAGAAGATGATAAGACTTGCCTTGTGCAAAAATTACTTAGTAGTTCATACCTAGAGTACCGGTAGTTTGGATTTCATATGTTGGTATGATGGCTGTATCATGTTAACATCTGTCAATTACCTTGTAATGATTTTATCCAAAAATGCAGTAATCGAGCAATAATAAAGCCACTGTGGTTTTTAATTCAGTCTCTTGGTTCATCCGTACGTTTTTCCATCCACTCACACACTAGATAGAGCATTAATGGGCTTGAAGCTTTGTCTCTTTGATATGATACAAAATTCTAATTATACACGAAAATCCCATGCCATTCTAAGCTTTTCCTCAGTGCATTAACTGGAAATAATGGAAACACACACACACACACACACACACACATAGACACAGACATCCCCCCCCCCCCAAGAGTATAGAGCTGCTATGTATAAGAAAAGAGAAAGCACGACAACCCTGAAATCTAGTTTTGCTTTCAAATTTTATACAAACCTCTCTCTTGCTTGAGACAGTGAAGGTATCGCGGGTAAAGTGCGGTTCACTCGAAGATCCTACTCGTGTAATTTTTAGAGATCCCATCTGAATGGTGCCTGAACTGGGCCAGTACTGAGGACATGTCTGAAATGGTGGAGGAGTAAAATGAAGTGATAGTAATTAAACATGGGCTATGTTAACATAATGCCTCGGGGAACATGGTGAATCCTTTATAATAACTATAACAATTCAGATTATCTGTAAAACCTAGCGTTCACAAGGGCATGATTGAAAGGCAGAAAAAATTTTAGTACACCCATATTCATTTGGCAACCTCTGCACATGTTCTTGAAAGATTCCGTTCACTGTCTTTTTCCATTTCATTCCTAAATACTTCTGGGTTTTTCTTCACGTTCGGGAGAGAGCTAAATTTTCTCATTGAAATTTTCAATGTGACAAAAATTCTGACATGGAAGTGATCGAATATCCCGACACTTTCAACGCTCAATCATCTGCATTGTCGTGAGGACATTGTCGGAATATAATTATATGCTTCACCTTTCAGAGGAAAGGGGGTTGGGTGAGGCAAGGTCGGGCAAGATCCCATAACTTTAGGGATGCTTCTTGCTGAGTGAAGTGAAAATCCATCAAGGGGTTTTCAAGAGAAGCTGACAATTTAAAGAGTTTACACATGAAGCACAGCTCATGATACATACCAGACACGACATCGGATGATCAATAATTGCAATAGCTTACTTGAGTCTTTTGCCTAAAGTGAGCTAAAAAGTCATAAGGTATATTAAGAAATTACTCAGAACGTATAAAGTTGAAAGTTAGTACAAAAAAAAGGAATATCGTACAGGTCCCTATCTTGTCAACAATTGTTTACAAGACAAGATGTACCACATGGGGTGTTGTTGCCCGGTTGTATATGCTGGTTCTTTGGAGTTGCCACTTACCCAATCAGACGGGTCAAGCTCATTAAGCATGACGATGACAGGACACTTCCAGTCAAAAACAAGCCGCCATATGTCCACTACTGTATTGGGCAAGGGAGCCTGGGTAACTACAAAGGCATTCTCTTCTGTGAAGGTCTGCAAAGAAAAAAAAAATCAACAATTATTGAAGCAGAGTGATGGCTGCAGTGGTAAAATAAAAAATAGAAAAATGATAACAGTGTAACCTATTGCACCAGGTAGTGCCGACAGAAGTAGTAGTAACAGAAGTGACAATAAGTAGTAGTAAAAGCAGTCTGCTTCTTGTTTCTGTCTGCTCTGTTGAAGCATTCAAGAAGTGGAAATCTTCCAGTAAACCTGCTTAATCATATGGATACAAAATCCACTGCAATGTTTGTTTTTTTTTTGGTTTTTTTTTTTATGGGGGTTACCATTTTTTTGAAATCTGAATTTGAGTTTTCAAAGCAGTAAATTATGTATAAGTCATGTATAGTTTCTCTAAACCCATTTCTGTCATATCTATTTGATTTTGTCTGTTTTCAACATGTCATGGGAAACTATGGCCTTGAATGAACTCCTAGAAAAGGTGAGGTAATCATCAATACTCACATTCATTAGCGATGCATTGATGTAATCGGTGGAATCTTCAAGTCCCTCTGAGATAAGACATGGTCTCTTTCTCTCCACTTGAGGTACAAAGAATAAATCACGGTGATATGTATTATAATAATGCACAAATGAGCAGAGTACAAGGTACTCCCCCCCCCCCCCCCACTCAAGTAGGGCAGGTGCAAGGGGGAGGCTCAGACCCCCCCCCCCCCTTTCCTCCACTTTTTTTTTTCACAATACATAGGGTCTAACCACTTTGGGCTCCACTTACTTTTTTTTTCCCCTGGAAGTGGCACCAGAAATTGTGGTTAAGCCTGTTTGCCGATTAACCCCCAGAAGTTGTACCATCAATAAAATTGCCGCCAAAGGCCTATGTTTGTCTGTTTGTCTTTTTGTTTGTTTGTTTGTCAACTGATGAAACCAAAAAGTGGCAGGAGAAAAGTGTGGGTAAGACTTTTTTTTTTTTGCTTGTCAGCTGATGAAACTGTTAGTGGCACAGGAAATATAAACTTCCCTCCCCCATTTAAAAAAAAAAAAAATGCAGCACCAGCCCTGTTCTTACCGCTATCATATTGACATCATCTCTTGAACATCATCTCTCCAAAAAGGAATTTATTTTCTCCGAATACTGAAAAAAAAAAGAAATATAAGTGGAGAAATGATTAAAATTATTTTCTTATTAAGTGCAAGTTCCATCAGTTGGATGCAGTGACTCACAGGGCAAGATGTCTGGGAATCTGTTCTTGTTCTTGTTCTGAGGCATCTTTCCTCCTCTGAAGGCGTTCCTTGGAGGAACCGGTGCCAGTGAGTCGAGCAACTGTAAGAGATAAATTATTCTCTCAAGTTAAAAGAGCATTCTCGAAATTGTCCTCGGAAGAAAAGCAATGGGTGATTCTATAATAACCTCAGCATTTATGAGTGCAGTGATAAGTGATCACTGTGACAATAGATGCCTTTTGTCATGTCAGCCTATCTCTGCATATGTTTATGCAACATTCCACCACAACATATTTGCATTGAGGTAGATCTTGCAGGAATGTTCTCTCATTTCCCTGTTTCATCATTTTTTCCCCAAGGTAAAAGAGAATGTATACATTTTCAAAATTTTATTCAGCCAGTCATGAACAAAAGTCTAGCTGTGTGTGGTGGCATTGGTTTTGCTCAATTTTTCTTACCTCATATTCAAGCTGAATGTTGATTTTCTTTGTCTTTGGGTCCACTCTGTTCAGAGTAGATAGCTTCTTCTTGAACTGTGCCACAGGAGTGTGGGTCTGGCCCAGGAAGTAGACTTCAAGAAGAGCATTGTAGATGAACAGATACTGATCCTGAAAGAGGAGGAGGATTTAGATTCTGATTAACTGTCTTTGCAAGAGTGTTTTTAAAACATGACCAGAGAATATTAAGAAAGGCTTGAAAGCTGCACAAGTATTTTTCAATGTCAGGGTTAAATAGGAGAAGTCAAAATGAATCGCATGTTCTTGCCTGTGTGTCTACCATCTTGATACGGTTTTCCCTCATCTTGTTGACAAAGCCAAAGATGTCCACCTTTCCAGTCTCTCGCATCATAAACAGCATGTTATAGAGGGTGAGGAAGGTACCTGTTCTTCCTATTCCAGCGCTGCAGGAAAGACACAGAGAAGTAACATAAAAAAAGCTAATGATGTCATATTCAGCCACTGGTATATGCAGCAAATGACAAGTGTGTAGGCCATCACAGCAAACTATCAGTTTTCCAAACCAAGCAAAAGAAAACAGAATTTTCAAGAATATGAAATGGAGCATGTACAAGAACTATGCAATAATTATGTCAATACCATAGAATATGAGGCACTTGTGAATTGTAGGACAACACTACAAAGTTTTAAAGATCTCAAACTGAATAGATTGAGTGTTTAGAAGATTAATCCATTACAAACCCCTATTACATGTATCCATTACAAACGCCTTTAAGTCTACAGCAGTATTTGATTTTTTTTTAATGTAAAAATACAGTTATTGGATGCATTATGAAATAAAGAATGAAAACAAAAACCCTCTTGTAATTCATCGCTAAGGAAATATTCTTACCAGATTCTTTTCTTCGTTTTTTTTTTTGCATGAGCAAAACAAAAGAAATACACTTTCTGTGAAATAATGTATTTCTGCCCAATTATTCTCATGCTAAACACATCTCCTGTATTCACCATTAAACAGTGACTAAAGTCAGAAATTACAAGTAACTCGTGAAGACGACGGAGCACAGACTGCTGCATACTAACCTGCAGTGTACAAGCATTGGTCTGTTCCTTTTAGATAGAGGCATAGTAGCGTGGTGACGGAGAACAACGTCAACAAAGTCAAGGAGAGTTGTGTAGTTCTCAGGGACATCCTTGTTAGACCAGGACATATAGTGGAACTGGGTGACTGTTCTTTTCTCTTCACCTCTTCCCTGCAAATTGAATAAAGTAGTGAAAGTGGACTTTACACTTTACATTTCAGCAGGTGTAATGAAACCTGAAATTAAAACAAGCCTTTAGGAGTTAAAAACATAGCGGTTCATGGCAATTTGCAATTTTCAAGTGATTGTAGTCGCAATAATTCTGTGATGTTGTTGATTTTTTTTTATGCTATGAGTTCATTCAAAACAAAGCAATACAAAGCAAACTTCAGCATCTTTTTTTTTTTGGGGGGGGGGGTGGGAGGGAGGAGGGGCACACTGTAGATTGTCCCAAAAGCCTAAGTATCTACTGTGCAGCAAAATAGATTTTTTACCCAGTGACTGTCCTCTGTTACTTTTTTAAGGAGGGTCGGGGTTCTTTAAGATGATGTAACATACTTGCTAATGGCTCGATCACAAATACCATCAAGAACTGCTACGAACGCGGTACGAACAATTTTTAGACAATTTCGTAAGATTTTCTTAAGAAGGCCGTACGAAACCAGCGTTCGTAGAACATTCGTAGACCATTCGTAAGTTTGTAGCCTGGTCGATGGTCTTGTCCAAGATTTTTTTTTTTTTTTTAACCTCGTACGAATCCCTCTCTTCGTAAGGTGGTCGTACGAACTTCAGAATTCGTACAAACAGTGACATTCGTACGAAAGCATCGTTCGTATGAATCTTTGTGACCGTAGCTTAAGTTATATCTCATTGAAGATCTATTTCTCACATGCAGATTTCAAGTTCAAGAGAAGACATCTTACCATCTTAACGTCCAACTCCCTGATGACATGATCAGAGAATGTGTGTTCCTCAGACAAGAAAATGGAGAAGTTTCCAATGTTGATGGATCGGGACTCCTCTGGCCAATACTGCGTGCATTGGTCCTTAATAAAAAGAGATACTTTACATTTCAGTTCCTATACATAAGGACAGCTTTGTCATAGCAGGTATCAAGAATAATAGTCCATATAATTCATTAGTTATCATTAACAATGCCAATAAACTATCCAAGACTTGCAAAGTGACAATAAAAGTATCATAAAACATTGTTCTGTGGCAGAGGCATAGGGGGTGCAACAGTTTATTTTTTTTTTCAAGGAGTATAGAAGTTCTTTGTTGTTGGTTTTTTTTATTGCCTTGAATTTGAGTTGTAAGCAGTTTTGTGGTCACAATCAACGATCAAACGACACACTCATTTCATTATCTGTTATTATCATGAACATTGTTCAAACGAAAGTGATCCTGACCTTTCCATTCTGGGTCAAAGTTGTCACCATGACAACGGTCTCAACATTTTCCTGCCATATCATCCTCCAGAAATCAGTCAGTGATGCCTCGTTTGGTGCTACACAACAAAGTAATTGAAGACAATAACAAATATTATCACACAGTTACATTATACCATGCAGAAAATGAATGAAGTGCTGTTGTCACAGGCACATTTTATTTGGGGTGTGCATGGGGGAAGACATTAATTGCATGGCGGCGGTAACTCTCATAGAAATGAAATATTTGTATATCCAGAACTGGTATTTGACTTAATGTGCTTATGAGAACAAATCAATCATAAGTATCCTATTAGCCTTTCCTATGCATATCTTGTTTCATTATATTGATCAATTTGTGGTATTGAGTCAATATATGCACATAATAGGACAAAAAAACACACATTTCAGCTAGAATTTACAGAACGCAAAGTTCTAACATATCACTAGATGATGATGGTTGAAATCTTGAGATTTCATCACCTATAGAACACTAACATCTTGAACATGATATCAGACACAATTGATAGGGATTGCAACTTTTAGAATACATTCCCGTAACATTGCAAGATTGGTATAAAAAAAATCAAATGGTATCAAAAAAGCTCCATTTTACGTGTTGCATCAGTTACATAATACCCAGTACTTTCATTACTCGGGTCTTGCATCAACAGTTAAACAAAATTGATAAATCATGACTGATATAGATATTCAGTCAAAATCTTGTATTTTCTCCTACTTCTTGTTTGTCCTTTTAAAGCATGCCTTGTTCAGTACCAGTCATTTCAAACACTTTTGTTTACTTATGTGGAACACACACATGACAGCTGGTTTGTCCTTTTCTGTAGGCTTTTAATGTTTCAATTTGGTAGATAGTGACATGAGAACAATAATTTTTTATCATAGTAAATTGCAAAGTGGTCTGCTTTTGAGATCCCAGCAGTGGTATAAGGAAGAGATTTGTACTTGTTTGAAAGGGACCACCCCACGAGCCCGACACCCACGAGTCATACAGCCCACGAGTTCAACTTTGAAAACAGGTCCATGAGTCATACAGCTCACGAGTCATACTGACCATGAGCTCGACACTAGGAAAATAAAGCCCATGAGTTCGACACTAGGTGAAAATAGCCCACGACTTCGACAGATATAACACGGGGCTTAATGTGACAGTTTCGGGGGCCTTATTAGCTTGATGGTGTCGAACTCATGGGCTGTATGACTCGTGAGCTGTATAACTCGTGGGCTTTACGACTCATGGGCTGTATGACTTGTGGGCTGTATGACTCGTGGGTGTCGGTCTCGTGACGTGCACCCGTTTGAAATTGTCATACAGTACTTTAAGCAATATGTTGAATCCATCTGTCATAATTCTCAACATCAGTTTCAGGACGAAGAACACTACAAATCACAAAGAAATGTAAATATGCACATTGGCAGCACTCATATTCTAATGTCGCTACTTTATATTTACCCTCATTTTTCAGTTCAACCTTCTTTAAAAATGCATGTCACATAAATTTCATATGCACACAACTCAATATAAAATAAAGGATTAGTAACAAATCTAAAAACAAAATTGCATACACCACATATGATTGCATCCTGTATATCTATAGTAGTTTCTTACCTTGTGATGCAATAATCACCTTTTCTCCTCTGAAATTCTGTTGCAAAGAAATATGAATTTTAAGTAGTGGTCTGTCCATGATCCCATGATCATAACATAAGAGACGGTGTGTTTCAGTCAGAAGGATTTTAATGTTTGCTTTAAACGTTAAAAATGGGTAAACTGTCTTTAACTTACCAGGGGAAATGTTATCAGAAAGATTTCTGATTTTATTTGTCGTACATCACTCATTTTATAAGCCATATTGTAGAGAAGGCAGTGAGCTACAGAGAGACAGCTTGAAGCACCACACGAATGCATTTATCAGTCTAGAACTAGCTTTTGTAGGTATTATCTGAAATAACAAAATTGTGATCCAAACATTCTCCTCTTTCACGGAGAATATCTCATAATGTTTGCTTGATACCAAACCCTATGCTACACCTCTGAAAAAATTGTAGTCATGGAATGACTATGATACTCACGTGGATGTAGTTAGCATTGTAATAATCTGAGTGGGGATCACCATCCACAGTCTCCAGAACAACTCTGGAATGATCGTCTGTCCAATTTAAGAACCACAAGATAAACAGGTTTTTATAGATGTACGTTGTTGGCAATGTGTAAAAACTCAGTTATGTCATACAACACCGTCATTTGTAGGCTGCCATTTTTGCAACAAGTAATGTAAAATATATATCTTCTAACAAATGCAGGATTTCTTTTGCATTAAATACATGACTTTGTAAGATAGGTTACCACTAAAAACCTTCATCATTCAAAACAAGTGTGTGCGAAAAACAAAACCAGTTCTATTAGTACATCTTCAAAATCTAATACTGTCAATAGTGGTCTACAGCTCATGCCACATTTGTGACTGCTGAAACATTGATGGGATATTTGGCATCTGCATCGTAATTACTAAGTGTCAGTTATAGTGAGTTGGTACACTGACATCTATACACAAATTATGAATCCACAACACTAAGAAGTGTATTCATAAACACAGTAACAGAGAACAGAAAAAACAAACAAACAACAATTGTTGTGAGAAGAAGTTTTGCACCGTGACAAAGACAAACAGTTTGCTATGGCTTTGATTAAAAACAAAACATAGCAATCCTACTTATGCAAGTGCACAACAAACAAGTCAACATTTTAATGTTTTCTGTCACATGATTTCACATAAAACTGCTAAACATCTCCAAAAAGTTTTGGCACAATCTTGAACAAATATTAACATCTCTGAACTTAAACACAGCTGCAAAACAACAGCAAATGTATACAGAAGTGAACATTTTGAATGTTGATATCATTTTCAACCGTACCGGAGTTAGCGGCACTTCAGACATAGATATTGCATTGATCAAACTAGACTCGTAACTAACACCTTGACACTTTCAGTAACCGAGATCAGACATGCATGTGAAGCACAGAAATCAGTCTATGCTCAACTCAGAGATCTGAACACTTGAGTCACAACAGGGTCCAGGCAAATTAGCGTCCAAACTGACAGGTGAAACAAGACACAAAAAGCTAGTACGATAGGCCTATACATTTTTTTTTGTGTGTGTGAATAGGCATACTTTCGAGCAAAGACAGAACATTCTTAGTCAATTGGCATGAAATTGTTTGAGAGGCTTACATGCTATGATGTTCTTGAACCGATTCTTGGACTTGTTCTGTTCCTTTGATGCCACATTCCATGGGTAAAGCTGGTTGTTTTTCAGCATCTTAACAATAGAAAACAATTTTTGATACAATGCATAATCCATTTGTGCTCCCATTGAATATATATATATATATATATATATATATATATATATATATAATATACATATATATATATACACACGTATTCGTCCCAAACCCTTAACTCTCTTTGCTCGTGTGGTCAGAAGTTATAGTGTGTGTATGTGTGCCACACACACACACACACATACACACACACACACACACACACACATTAACCTGACATAAACCCAAAGGAGAAAACTTTGAGCGATGAAAACCCATTTTCTTTGCTCAAAGTTTTCACTATTTATTATTTGTTTCTGGTCAGTTTTCACTTTCTTGTTTCAATATATATTACAAAAAATAAAAAGCTGCATCGCTTCGGCGATCCCTCGCATTTATTCAAAAGTTGATTTACATCCTTTGGGTTTATGTCAGGTTAATGTGTGTGTGTGTGTGTGGCACACATACACACACTATAGCTTCTGACCACACGAGCAAAGAGAGTTAAGGGTTTGGGACGAACACGGATATAGGGCTTTCAATAGCTCAGTCGATACAGCACCGGTCTAGTAATCCGGAGGTCTCGCGTTCGAATCCCGATGAAAACCCATTTTCTTTGCTCAAAGTTTTCACTATTTATTATTTGTTTCTGGTCAGTTTTCCCTTTCTTGTTTCAATATATATATATATATATATATATATATATATATATATATATATTTATATTTATTTATATATGCCCCAAAAAGGAACGTGTGCATAAAGTCAAAGAGTTGAAGGGTTGGTCCGTCGGGTATTCGAGCTTGGGTCTGCCTGAACCGCTATGACGTCTCCGTGGCCGAGCGGTTAAGGCGTTGGCGTTCCATGCCAAAGACCCGGGTTCGAGTCCCGGCGGAGACCAATTTTTCAACTCTTGCGCTTTTCCGAAAAGGAGGAACAGTAAGAGGAATAATGATGTCAAAGCTACGCACCGATTTTCTCCTTCCTTTCTCATATCTCACATATATATATATATATATATATATATATATATGATAGTTATGGGAATTTTGGATCAAATTTAATAATTGAAGTCAGTGATTTATATTTCATAATACTGCATCCCCACAGGCATTTTGTTCAGCGATCTTGGTGAAGTGAATTCAACATTTTAATTGAGCTCATAATCTGTTTTGTATAATTCAATTTTCCACAGTTGCTGTTTCTTGAATCTGTATGCAGATACATGTACTAGTATGGCGCCTATTGACTTCTGTACTGAAGGACATGTAAAAGCACATTGTTAGTCAGTTGAGAAAATATGTGAACACAATAACGATACCCGATATTCCTGGATGAGTCCATTGCCTTTCTCTGCCTTCTTGTGCTCAATGTACGCCTGGAGCTCATGGACAGTTATAGGACCAGGAGCTGCAAGATTCAAGTAGATGTTATCCTCGTTACTCTCCTCCATCTCTGGCTCATCAAGGTTGTCATGGCTACCACTCCATTTCTTGCTACAACTGGGGGAGTCACGCCCCTTGAAGGTACTCATCTCTATATTCCCACCCTCATCCTTCTGAAACATCCGGTAGCTGTGGTAGTACCTGGGATTCAGAGATTCTTTGCGTTCTGGGTTAGAGAAAGCTGCAGTCAGTTCAATGACTGGAACATCTTTTAAACCTTCATACAGGTTTTCTTCTGTTACACCAGCATAAGCATTTTCACACACAACAGTATGGCCTTGCTCTGTGGCAGAACCTGTAATTCCAGGATAAAAAGATGAGAACAGCAGGATCAACAAAAATGTCACAAGAAAATATGTTTTAGTGAAAAATCAAAAGTAGAATAGGAATTCATCAGGTGTAAAATGATTGCCTCCTGATACAATTAAACAAATGCACAATTAAATATTAGTACCTAACTTTAATATGGTATCCACGTGATAACAGAATTACAGTGTAAAATGAATTATGTTGGTAATAAATGATAAACAATAAAATTTGTAAATGTGGTTTTCACCCATCAGCTGCCGTTTGTGTAACTGATGCCGCACACATTTAAGTGAGAAACGTTTTCTCTCAGACTGACTTGTTTCATTTCGTCGGAGATGATATAAAATGTCACACATTTTTCCAAAGAATTGCCATTATTGTCATCACAAAGATTGCAATGCACCATATAGGAGGATTGGGTTGCTGAATTTTCGATTCGTATACTAGTAGTTGATTACTTTTTTGAGACTCGTCAGCATCAAGATTGCGTCGTTAAATCTGAAAGGTAATATTTCGGTTTGGTGCTGGGTGAATTATGATCTCCTTTTCTAATCTGAGGTTTGATAGTTTTTACTCATTCATTTCTTTTTTTAACGAATTTGTTACATTTCAGCTATTCTCCTTTTTCAGAATTCTTGACAAGACTTGGGTTTTGTTTTGTTTTGTATTGGTTTTTTTTTTTGTATGAGTAATTTACCAATACAAGGGTAAATCTATATATAATCTCTTTATAGCCGCTCTCATTTCGGCACAACGAAGTAAGTATTATACATCTACGAAGAGTTGTGTTGAAAATATTGCTCACCATCTGTGTTATTAAGCTGTTTTTGGTTCTGGTTCCTGTATATCGAGACAAGAATTGTACAGAGCAAATTACATTAACATGTGAAAATATGAAGAAATCTGAATGAAGAAATGGATGTGGAATTCCTGTCATATTTAATATATATATATATATATATATATATATATATATATATATATTGTGCAACCTTTTCCTGGTTATGTTTGTGTCTTCTTAGACAAACTAAACTGAGCCTTTAATGCCCGCCAATAGCCTTTTTGCCAGTCTGTTCTATCAAAACTTGTTGTAACTGTGCTTTGATGAACGTGGACATCTCAAAAATGAAATGGTCAGAAGTGATCTATAACATCACGAATTGAACAGATCACCAAACTTGTCAGTCTTTTTTCAGTCTATAATTTCAGTCTATAGTTAGTATAGTGTAGACCCTACATGCTTGATAGTTTTCTGCGGCTGTTTGTTTGTTTGCTTGTTTGTCCAAACCACTGTGTCACAATTTAAAAATGACATTAACACTCAACAAAAAAAGGTAAACACTTTTTCAAGTTCATCTCCCTCATAGACTATTTGGCTAATAATGATGTTTTACATACCATGTTAAAGGTAGTTTAATTGGCTATCAACCTAGCAGGCCAATGAAAAGAGAAACTTTACACATGAGTGAACACATAAGTTTTTCTCTTCAAAGGCACAAAAGTAAGAATTGCAAAAATGGACAAGTTGTTATTCAGGCGTATGTGCTCTTCCACATAACAATGAGAACAAAAGACAAATTCAACACAATAAAAATGTATATAAATTTGCAAAAATCAACCTATGATCACTATAATGTCTCTGTATCCCCTCCGAAGGTAAAGAAAGGCGAAGCATAATGGAGGAAAATGAAGGATCTTCTGTCAAATCCATAGTCAAAAGTCATCAGAAAAGAAGTTATGATAACAAAGAAGGTTAAATTTGAAATATTATTACAAATTAAGAAAATTTGAAATAATATTTGGTTCTTGAAATTTCTCGCGTTCTTAAATTCCTCAATTACAAAGTGAAACGAAGAAATTTTGTCGACTGACTCACCTTTGCGGCTTACTCTCTATGTCATTTAACGTATGAATTGATAGAAGTTCTTATGTTCCCTCTTCAGTTTCCCCACTATTTTTTTTTTGTTTTAGAATATCAAGAGAAACAAGGGAACGGAAACTTATTTCTGCTATTTCATCCATGTCTCTCATTGCGTTAAATTGGTCTTTTGTTTACATTGTTATCTTAAATGGTATTGGTAAATTAATTTCAATATGTAAATTTTTGCAATTTTTACTTTTCTGCCTTACAGGCCAAAAACGATTGTGTTCACTCATGCTAAGTTCCCTTTGTATAAACCTACCAGGTTGATAGCCAATTTAATAATCTTTAAAGGACAAGTTCACCTTCATAAACATAAGGATTGAGAGAATGCAGCAATGTTAGTAGAACACAGTGAAAGTTTGAGGAAAATTTGACAATCGATGCAAAAGTTATGAATTTTTAAAAATTTTGTGTTGGAACCGCTGGATGAGGAGACTACTAAGGGCTTGTGATGTCATATGAGTACAACAGTATAAAGAAAATGTAAAGAAAATTCAACATATTTTCACATTTTTCGAATAATAAAAGAGCACTTGACTTGCCTCTTTCTAAAGGCAATGGGAACAATATTACCCATAACATAGTTTATGTCAGTAACGAGTCAAGGGAATGTGTACTTTTTTCAAAAGATGAAATTTTGTGAAATTCTGTTTATATTTTCCTTTTATACAACGTCCAAGTAGATCCTTGTAATTTGATTGGAAGATTGTTGGTGACGTGATATTGAATAAGTACTCCATTCAACGCGCCGTGCAATTTTGGTTCTATTTTTGCGTGCAGCTTGGTTCGATTTTTTCGTTCTATTCCACGGTTCGAGAAATTGTACGGTACTGCGTGTACTGTGTGTTGCATATTGAGGATCGCATGCAGCTAGCGCAGGTACGTGTGCGGTACATGCATGCGCGTACGTAGGCCTACGTAGTGCTAGTGTACGTGTATGAGCGCTAGTATAGCTGTGACCTGTATCAATCTACACTGATTGCACAAGCCAGAAAGAGAATCGCAGTGGATCCACATGTAAGTATGGGCATATTTTTCATACATATATAGACTTCTAGGCCTACTTAGACCAAAAAGATCTACTTGGACGTTGTATAAATCAAATAGTGTATGGTCTTTACTCGTGCAATGGAACGAGATTTCGCACTCGGTGAAAGATGAGGCGCACTATTCAACTCGGCTTCGCCTCGTTGAATAGAGCGCCTCTATCTTTCACCTCGTGCGAAATCTCGTACCATTGCACTCGTGACCATTCACTATTTGTATAATATTGTTGTACGCATGTGACATCATACACTGAAGTAGTCTTCTCATCCAGAGGTGACTGCACAAAAACTTCAAAAATTCATAACTTTTGAACGGATTGTCCGATTTTCCTCAAACTTTCAATGTGTTCTACTAATATTGCTACATTCTTTCAATCTTTATGTTAATGAAGGTGAACTTGTCCTTCAATATGGTGTATGACAAAATTGTTTTTATCAACATCTTCTGTGAAAAATAATAACTGGAAAAAGAATTTACTTTCTTTTCTTCTTTTCTGAGGATGATGTACATAGAGAATTGAGGAATTTGAGAGAAAGTATTTCAGTTAGTCTTGATGGGATTTCTGAGCGCTCCCATTATTGTGTCTCGTTTAACCTATAATAAGTTCCCCCAAAACGGAAAATGTCAAAGGTTACTCCTATTCATAAATCTGGTATTATTAATTCTCTAAATAATTTTGATCCCATTTCAGCAGTACCCAGTTTCTAAACTGCTTGAAAGATTTGTACAAAAACAATTTATGGTCTATCTTGAAGAAAATAAATTTTTATTTCCCGAACAATTTAGATTTATGTGAAAGCATTAAACCGTCACATCCTAGTCAAAGCTACCGATGAATACATGAAAGCCAAATAAGGGAAACACACAGGGATCGTAGTCATAGACTTGAAAAGAAAAAGCGTTTGGATTGCATTGATCACGATTTGCTTGTACTTTGGTGTATCAGATGAGTGTCTGCCATAGTTTACCGATTATCTGAAGGGATGATCCATTTGTGCTTCACTTAATTCAAAGCTTTCAGCTCCATTACCCATATCTTTTGAAATCCTACATGGATCGATTCTTGGTCCACTTCTGTTTATCGTTTTTATCAGTGATTTATTCAGATATTTTTTTTCCTAGTTGTTCAGTTCAGTATTTTTCTGATGATGATATTGATAGTGTACATGCAAATCTTGGTATAATGATCTGGTTTTTGTCTACAAATGGATGTGTGCAATAAACTTTTCATTTTGAAAAGACTTTGTCTTTAGTTATTGATGGATCAAGGCTACTTTTTCATTTTGCTGATATCATACTTGATTCAAGTGATAAGAAATATATCAAACAATTGCAAATTCTTCAAAATCACGCTAGGAGGGTTATCATGAAAATAATTCCTTACGAACTTCGTGTCTAATTTACAAATCCGTTCTTTCTTAGATTGGTCTTCCCTAGACGTAATAATAACTTGAACATAGTTGTATTTAACTTAATCCGTAATATTTTATCCTCATTTATGGATGATATGTTACAATCCCCTGTTCTACACACATTTCTTTTGAAGGGTATAAAAACTTGTATTTCTGATTTCATGTAAATAACTATCAATTTATTTGTTGGTTATCTAACACGTTTATTCGGCATTCACTTTCTTTTTTTTTTTTGTTGCATATACGTAAATTCCTAATTATTCTTTGTGTTTATATGCTTATTTTAATCATCGAGGTGTATAAGTGTATTATGATTATCATCTGAAATATTAATCTCAATGTATGTACTTTTTATCATGTTAGTGGATATTCTGTTTGTTTATATTTCTCATCTAAGGGACCCCTTTTTAAAACACCGCTGTTATGATAGCAGCGCTGATTAAGGTCATCCCTCTGTTAAAGTATCCATTTTCATCTAATACACTGTATATCTTTGTATGTAAATCTTTATATGAAGGAAAATAAAATTCAATAAAATACAATACAATTCACGGTAAATTTCTAAATCCTTGATTAATAACTTTGCCAATTCGTATTATGAGATATTCTAGTGATCATTTTTTGTTATTTTGTTCACTAACACAATAATCATGTAATTTAGCCTGTGGCTGGGAAAGGATCCTATGTAGTGCAATTATCAATTTGTGTATAACAGTTATGTGATATATATTATAGGTCTTTAAATTTAAAGGACAAGTTCACCTTCATAGACATGTGAGTTGCGTGAATGCAGCATAGAACAATTCAATGAGAGTTTGAGGAAAATCGGACAATCCGTTCAAAAGTTATGAATTTTTGAAGTTTCCGCTCAGTCACGGCGGGATGAGAAGACTACTATAGCTTGTGATGTCACATGTGTACAACGATATAAAGAAAGTATAAAGAAAATTCAACATGTTTTAACTTTTTAACGAGAACATTCGACTTCTTTATTCAAAAAAGTAAAGTTTTGTGAAATTCTCTTTTTATTTCCCTTATACCGTTCTACGTATGTGACATTATACACTATAGTAGTCTTCTCTTCCAGCAGTGATTGCACAGATACTTTATACACCATTCAAAAACAAACAACAAACAATTAGTCTGGAAAGTTTGTGGACTTATTCAATAGTTAAATGGTGACAATTTGCCTATACTGCTCTAGTGTTGGTTGCTAAGAGGCAGTTTTATGTTGCCAAACCTTTCCTCCGAAGTGACTCTGTTGAAATGTAAAGAACACACAACTTTTACGGCAGTAAGCAAAATGCATCGATGGTTTTGGCTCCTAATAAAACATACCTTCTCCTGGAAATGAAGCCTACCACCAGACCAACAATAATGAAGAAGATGAAAACACCACCACCAACGACACCACCAGCTACAGCACCAGTTGTATCAGGTTTGCCTGTAACACACAGATTACTGTGAGATGTGACGTACGCGGGACCAATTACACACATAATCATACACAACTGCAAAGTGGCAGATAAATTTGTACTAAGGGGTATCATGCACATATTCACACTACATTATGAACCCTTTGCATGCATATTATGCATGCAGGAATTTAGTTTTTGTGCAAACAGTTGCAACAACCACACGGATTACAAACACACATGAAATAGACATCCCTTATGTCTTCTTGATGTGTTGCTATACATAGGCCAACTTTCTACTGTTCACCTCTGTCATGTCTGTATTCATGGCAATCTACCTTGGTGATGCGAGGTTTAAAACATTTCAAGCACGTGCAATCCATTGCCTTTGTGGTGAAGGACGTTGAAGCATTGCACTTTGTGTGCTAAAAGTTCCCAAACCAGGGTGTATATTCCAAGAAATAATAAATTGCCTTCATATTGTCATAAAGACAGTGTAAGTCAGTCATATCATCTGCATCCAGTGCGAATCAGCGCAGAAACATACATAGTATAGGTTTTCCCGGCCAATTTCGCACTTTTTTCATTCCAATTCCTAATTGCTGCATTCAATTTAGCACAATTTAGACTAGACGGCATGTTCGGTATTTCAATTTTATAATCTTTTCATTCAAATTCATTTTGGAGCATTCAAATTACCTTTTACATCATTCGAATCAGCACTTTTTCAGTTCAAATTCGTAAGACAAGCACCATTTCGCAAATCGTTCATTCAATTTAGCACGATATAGTCACATGATCACGTAAACGCTGCGCTCGTTCATTCGAATTCATTCTTAAAATGGGCATCCAATTTCGCATTTGCTGCAGTCAATTTAGCAGACGCGTTTATGCTTTTATTCTGATATCACCTTTGCAACAGTGCTTTCAAAATAAGTGTATGTGTTTATAATGTTCGATAGCATTATTTCATTCACAGATACATTGATCTTAACCCTAACTAGGCCGGGCTATTCAGGTAGATGATAGAGCCGGGGGGGGGGGCCTCCCAGGCCCCCCCTCCGGATCTCGGCCGTCGACCGCGCGATCGCGACGAAAATTAGCACACGCATTGCCTGTGATGTAATCTAAAGTACCATGAAGTTAATTTTTTCAAAAATTATCATTTACACTAAATTATGCTAATTTATGCATAATGATGCATGAAATCAGACAATTTGGTATAAATCACTAAATAAAGCTCAACACAGGCACATTTTTTGTGTAAATATTCTTTTTAGTGTCCTTAGCAAATGTAAGAGAAAAAATTGCGCAATCAGAAAAAATTTCCTAAGTATTTTATTGTTTTTTGAATTTCTTATGTATTTCTTTGTTTTTTCGACTTTATGTTTTTCGTTTTTTCGATGAAATTTGTCCGTGACATTGTTCTGAACAAGAAAATGCGTTATTAATTGATTTTAATCAATAAAACCCCAAAATAATCATGCTTTTATGAAATTTGTCTGTAAACACAGTTTGCATTAAAATTGTACACAAATTCACGTTTTTGAGCAATTTTTTGTCTGACATGCACGTGCATATTTATGCGCAACTTCGGAACCGCGCACCTGGGCATCGCAAATTTGGTGTCAAAAGATGCGGGAGACTCGAAAGAAAAAAGTCATGAAACGTCGCGGCGATAACTTCTCGCGATAGCGATACATCGCGCGAAACGTCGAGGGGGGGGGGGGCCTCGGAGGCCCCCCCACCCCCCGGCCTAGTTAGGGTTAAGTTTGTTTTGTCAATAATTGGGAGAAGGAGGTTTCAATTTACATGAATATTTCTTTCATCTGCATGTTTCATTATTTTCATTTGGTGGGTGCTAGATTGCGTTAATTATCATTAGGAATAAATAAAAGTTCTTGGATCAGCTCTAGCCATCAATTTTTCAAGGTTATTACCCTCAAATGCTTCTATGATTCTTTCCCTGTTTTCTTGAGAGATACGCCTGTATCTAACTCGTGCTGCCATGACTGGACATAAGAAAGTGAAGTGAATCTATGGTACTGGTGCAAGCATGGCATGTATAGTTCTGATAACATGTATGGAAGAAGAGGGGCGTTACAGAACAACAAACTTGAGTTATTTAGGGTCAAAGATACCTTTACTATATACTTAACAGTGTGTGGATGAAACAAAAATTCACATTTAAATACGTATAAATCACGGTTCTCACCTTTTCAAAATAGAAATAACATTACGCCAATTTGAATGAACATGTTTGGAATTTGACTGCCCATACGCGAAATTGAATGACTGAAATACCATTTTCCGCCAGTGCTGGCGAATTTGAATGACTGAACAGCACGTGCCAATTTGAATGCCCGTTTTACGAATTCGAAAGGCACATGTGCGAATTTCATTGACCGAAATGCTACATTGAACGAACAAGTTGCAATTTTGAATGACAGAATGTGCAGTGATGAGGATTTTTGCTAAATTGAATGAACGTTTTATCAAATGGACTGACAAAAGTGCGAAATTGGCTGGGAAAACCTATATTATGTAACCAAAGTAAATCAACCCAACTGTCAGTTCGTTAACAACGTACTTTTTGTTTCACCAGTGGTCATAGGTGACCAGTTGCTTTCACCGGCACAATTGACGGTGCGAACCTGTGGGATATAAAGTTTATAAAGATGAAATATACATGTTTATAAGAGACATACAGGCCTTGATAAGTGGTCCATTCTTTCCATTTCCTTGTATGTACTGATATCAAATGAAAACTTCTTTCATAGCGTCATAATCATTTTCACAATTCTTACTTGCAGTGAACCAGTACAGTCCTGTGGGACTTTGATTTTTTTTTTCTTGGTCTCCTTGGCCAACATCTGCCTTACGGTCTTATGGACTTCAAACACTGAGTCCCTGAGATTCGAATGCTCTTTAGGTTTCACTCCTACAAATCTAGAGGTTTTTATTCGTTGCAATGGGATGAAATCAATGCACATTTCTAAGCATGTGTGAACAAGCATTAAAATGAATTATTTAGTTCCATACCTCAGAAGGAGACGGCCAGTAAGAATTTAACTCATCAAAATCGAATGTTCATATCCCACGAAATCAAAGGAAGTCGACAACAGTTTTAACTTTGATGACGGTTTATATTTACCATTGTCGAGTATCTCATGGCGAAAAAAAAAAAGGTCTTAAAAAATGAATGTAATCAGAAATATGGCTTCAGTTGTGTTCGAAATCCTGTAATAGTTCGACATTGGGATCAGTTCCGTTTTTGCCAAAAATATCGAGACTATCTCGGAATGTCATGTTGGAGTGAATGAAACTAACAGGCACAATACACAAAGACTCATGGAGTACTTGTCTTGATTCATGTGAACATAACACTTACGAAAACTCTGAATTTAGAAATATAGTGAACACTGTCAGAAAACATCCAAACACAAAATATCGAGGGATGATCCAAAATACATATTTTCATGTCTTTAATCAACCAATGGCACCCCAATACATGACTGTGTGTATTTAGAGTGTATCATTCCAAATCAGCTCTTACAATATTAAAAGCACTTTCAGAAAGGGTCATTTGACAATTTTACAAATTCATGGTTGTATCTGTGATTGTTATGATCAAGTGAAACAATGGACTAAGGCACTTTCTGTTTGAGTTTATGACAGGTAAAATAAAATAATTAGGCAAGAAACATACCTGTATTGAATACATACTTCCAGCTGAGAGTTCAAGAATCTGGTACCTCATATCATACTGTACTTCAGTGACATTGTTGACAATGTAGTAATCATCCATTTCTGGTGCCGTACGGCGATACTGCAGCTTATACGCCCGAATTTCTCCATTACGGTGTATAGGAGTGGCTGCAGACCACGTCACAATAAGAGAATCCTGGGTACTGTTTGATACTGCTACATTAACTGGTGCGGGTGGAGCTGATAAAAAGACCAGGTATAAAAAATTCAGGAGTGCCTTTTAAGAAATATGTATAGTACAGGTACAAAATAAATATTTGAAAGCAAGGTCAGGGTGAAGAGTATGTACAGTGGTCTCGATCTGAATGTGCATAGCGTGTCAATAATTCAGGTTTATTTTCTATCTATTTCATACTTCTCATATCATGTTATACGTTGAAGATAATGTGAGAACTATTTGTCAATATAATAGTTAACAAACATAACCTTTGTATACATATATATAATATTATGTGTGTGAATTTGTGTATAAAAAGTATATACATGTGTGTGTGTACGCGGTGCGTGTATACACAAATTGAAATAGTTTTGATAATGGGTCAATATCTAAATTACAGTTCAGATTTTACAAATATAATTAGAGAAGTTTGAGGGGTGCAAGTTTGTTCGGCTGTAAGCCCTGCCTTTATCAGTGGTTGTGAATAAAGCAGAGCATTTATAAGAAAGCTCAGATCAAAGCAAATATTAGTACCAAAAAGTAAAGAGAATGAGGTATATCTTAACAATACAAACTTAAGGTGAACAATGACTGTGGCCAAATTTTTATTTTGCATACAGAATAGGATGTGATTTTTTGTAATGTATGTACTTTGGCATGCACAGGACTGTTATTGGACCTACAAGTATTCAGCATAAAACACACACACACACACACACACACACATAAGTTGAATGCGCAATCATGGAGCTATCACGCGTCTGGCGTTAAATTCTTAGTAGAGAAAGAGAGAAAGAAAGAAACAACGTCAGAGTGCTTTTAGAGAGCGCAACGACAAGACATAGATTGCGCTCATCAGCGTGTTGACAAGACATATTAGTAATGAATATAGAACAATGTTATATGTAATAATATAGAATACTTTGTAAATCTATTCATTGTGTACGAGATAAGAATTCAATAAGAACTCTTTCAATTTACGTTGGGAAAGTAAATAGGAACAGCTTGTTATGTGACGGGAAAGATTATTCCATTATCTGGGCCCTGTATACATCAGTGTTTTTATGTTTGTTTATTTTTGTTTTTGGGGGAGTGAAGATTGTTCGAGAACGTCTGAGGTGAAACGCATCAACTTAGCAAGGAGGATAGCTGTAGAGAAGTAGAGAAGTCAGATGGATGGTTGCTGTAAAAAATAAAGAACACATTAAATTTTATATCAATCAGCTGTCAATACATGTATGATTAAAGGGCCCCTTGTAATACATGCTACACTCAGTGCGAAAACATACTAGAGCATGCAAAGTATAGATATACGTTTGGTATATATACTGTACATCTGGAATACATGGCTGTTGGGGGTCATCCCACTATAGACCGACACCCACGAGTCATACAGCCCACGAGTTCGACATTTAAAACAGGTCCATATGAGTCATACAGCTCATGAGTCATACAGCGAGTTCGACAGATTAGTTAATGTGTCAGTCTCGTGGGCCTTGTTAGCTTTATAGTGTCGAACTATTGGGCTGTATGACTCGTGAGCTGTACAACTCATAGCTGTATAACTCCTGGACTGTATGACTCGTGAGCTGTATAACTCGTGGGCTGTATGACTGGTGAGCTGTATAACTCGTGGACTGTATGACTCATGGGTGTCGGTCTCGTGACATGCACCCGGCTGTTGTTAGCAATTAGGCATATTATCACAGACAACACTATATTAACATATCTTACTTTCTTCTAGTGTCCTCACAGTGACCTCACTGCTTGTTGCACTTTCTGAATCGTTTCTGATAGCAGTCACGGTGATGGTGTATTGTAGATATGGTTCTAGGTTTGTCAAGGTGTACTGTAGATATGGTTCTCGGTCTGTCTGGGTGACCTCAGAATTATTCAACGCTTCAGATCCAGAGAAGTGTGTGTTTTCTGTTGTGTAGTGGAATGTGTAGTTGGTAAAGCCAGTGCTGCACTTTTTGGTTCCAGTGGGGCGTGCCTGGAAAATGATTGAAGGGATCAAACCATTAAGAATTTGCATGTACGCATGACAAAGAAGTTACATGAAAAAAAAAAAGATACACAAAGTTACAACTCATAATTCTATAGTTTTCAGACATTTTTTTTTTTTTTTTTTTGGATTATGCACTAAATGTGAACATGAAGTATCATGTACATGGTGGCAATTTTATTCAGAAAATTGTCTGAGAACATTTGAAACACAATATCGCTTTCATCATTTTATCATGTTTTAAAAAGGCTTCTGAGGTACGCAATTATCTTTTCACCAAAGGCTTGAGTAAGCAATATCAAACTTCTTTCTTTCTTTACACCAGCCACTGCCCTAGAGATCTCAAAGTATTGCTACTCGGTGACACGACATTTGCTCCTGCAACAATTGCTCCGGTCTTATTACTTGGGGTTAAGGTTAGGGTTGTGATAGGGTTTTAGGTTTAGTTTGATGTGAGGATCAGGGTTAGGGTTAGGGTTATTTTTGTGGGATCAGGGTTAGGGTTAGGGTTATGTTTGTGGGTAGAATTTACGTTTGGCTTAGCGTGCAGATATTTCATGGGAGCACGTGTCGCAGAAGCAAATGTCTTGGAACCTTGCGACTCAGTCAACGTCCAGCAGAACAACTTGTGTCAGCCTCATGCTAAATCGTAGATGCTGGACAGAACCTTCCTTCATTCGGCACAAGTCAACAAATATGTAAAGTCACTTGATAGGTACAGTAGACTCTCGTTATAACGAAGTCCTCGGGACCGGCAGTTTTCTTATGTTATATCGAAATTTCATTATAACCGAACAAATAAACAATAAAAAACAAAGAGCGGATAATTTTGCGGCGTGAATTTTTACTTTGTTGTAACCGGAATTTCAATACAACTGTGTTCGTTATGACGGGAGTGCACTGTACATACTTTGTAACAGCCATCAAAGGGCTTAAGTAAATGACAAAACTGGCAACTCAGGAATACTTTTGACAGGCAAGTTGATAATCATTCAATAATATCGACAAGCACGGAGAACTCTGTTCTGGATTGATGATATATTTTTATAATAGTACTGTATTATCTTCAAATGTCCCATTTGACTATTATGTCGATGCAATAATATGCTTGAATTAGTCAGATCTTATTCAGTACTTTGCTATAGAATTGTAATTAGTGCAAAAAACACTTTAACATAAAGTTTCAAAAATAAGTCAAAAACGTAGAGGAACTCTTCAGAATCGAAATACACATGCTTAGAGACACAATTGATATAGTTGAGAGTCAATATTACGAGAGGCAACGAACAGACTTAGAAGCTGCGTAAGACCTTGGTTTTTATTCAAAGTTTAAATTTGCTATAATCTACATGGGGTTTGAATACATATATAGTCCCCATACAGCAGAATCCATATCTACATCATGTAATGACAAACATACAATTAGCTTACATGGTGTGGAATGTACTCTTCAACTACCATCTATACATAACATAACGAGATGAGAATTATCTTTATCATAGCATTGTTTGCCTTTTATTAAGTATATCAAGGCACAGTAAACATACCTGCCATATCACAGTGATTTGTCTGGATACATTTGCTGTTGCAGAGACAAGGACTGGGGGGTTAAGATCTGAACATGAATGTTGAGAGAAGAATCAACTTGTGAATCACAATCATCAACGTTATAACTGCAATCAGTGAAAAAAAGCAACAACAAAAAATGCAAAAATTCCTATATTATACATTTTAAGGAATTGTTGCTCACAAGCATGCAACATACATTTTGGTTTGACAAGTTCTTCTTATTGGCAATATTGTCTGTCTTATCAGCATTAGGTCTTTAACCCCTCCCCCCCCCCAAAAAAAAAAACACACACACACACACACACACACACACACACACACGCACACACACAAACAAACAAATAAAGCTACAATCTCTTGTGTCATTTGGGAAGAGATTAATTAGGTCAAACAATCTTGAGAGGGTTGAAATGAGTATGAGCAAACGAATGTTAATTGCTTACAGCTAGATGCACTGTGCATGCATCTACCACGTATGTCTAAATATCGATAGTCTGAGTTCAGCACCGTCTTTGTTATCTTATCACTCGATATTAGGGAGCTCTAGATTTTCGCGACGGAGACGTGCAGAGGGGAAAAAAATCAGAATCGCGTAACAAAGTCGATCTATTTATAGCTCGGGTCGTCTGAGTTTTCACTTCGCTTTTTGTGGTATTTTTACGTCCGGTCAATTCACGACGTAGAGAGCTACTTCATGCACCGATCATTGTATTATGGGGACGCCATTTTTTTTATATATTTTTTTCTACTTTTTTTATAGGTTGCGTCTTGGCGTAATCTAAATCTGCTTTTCAACACGACGCAGGGAAGAAGAGAACGTCCAGCTCAAGCGTCGTCTCAAACATCCGCGCCGCAAATCTATAAAGCTCCCTATTGTTAGCAATGTACACAGCAGCACAAAACTGCATTGTACACACAGTGTTATTGTATGTACAATTCTGGCAATATTTACTAGATGAAGCTTACGGTTTCTGATCTCAAGAACTTACTTGCACAGTTCGTCACTGTTGTAAGCGAGTCAGATTTGGGTCCCATCCCTCCTCGACCTTCCCTGACCGCTGCTACACTGACTTCGTACTTGGTGTCTGGAGCTAGACCACTTAATACAGCAGATGTCATTGAGGCTGCTACTTTTGGTCCATCAATCCAGGTTCCATTAAGAATCCGGTAGTAAGTGATGTATTCTGTTAAGGGTGGGTCTCCAATATCAGTCTGCTCATTCCAAGCCATCCACTCAATGGTAAGGGAAGTGGATGTTGATGCATTCACTTTGGGGACAGCTTCCATTACAGGTAAAACTATGAAAGACATATTGTCAAAATAAGAAAAGGAATTAACCAAAATACCAGTAATAAACTTCGTATGTCACGATGTGCATACGTGCATGTACCTTGCATGATTAGTTCTGAATGTAAGTTGGCATAAATGATACACGGGCTGCAAACTAGTGGTTATTACTGAAATCTGAAGTAGACAAAATCTGCTGCAGCTCTATTGTCCGAAAGAAATGTGGCAACTTCATAAAACACTGACCAGTCACACAATTACCAGCATCACTTGTTCGTAGTGACATGGATACCTAAATTTACTAAATTTGTATTCATATTCAAAGTTATGTGCGGTCATTTTAGATGTGTTCATGAAGAGTTATGCATCATTTTGTGATAGTTGTAGTTATACACGTTTGTGAAGCTTTTATTCACGAACGAACTAGCAGTGGTACATAACAACCTTCAATCAGTATTTACCATAGATGGTGCTATATATTCCGTATCAATTAAAAACGGAGCTGTTTATGAAATTGCATTGTTTCTTTCTTCCTTAACTAAACACTGCAAACACAAACTGCCTTACTTACTTGCAAATTGCTCTTACTTTGAAAAAAAAAAGATACACCCACTTACAACCATAGACTGTATCATACTTCAAACTGGATCGTGTAGCCTATATTACTTAGGGACCACTTATACGGAAGGTGTAAATAATTATACCACCATCTTTCTACGAAATTCAGACCTCATCCACGAACTACCTCATCTACAAAATAATGCTACCTATAGCAACAAAACAATATGTACATGTATAACTTAAGAAAAAAATAAGAAAAAAAAATCAGACTTACAGGTCTTTTTGCAGAATGTAATATTACAATGTTTGGTTAACTAACCTGCGGGGGCATGAATCATGCTTATTCATACAAGGACGTCTTAATCGTGAAGACCTATCTATGAACACCTTTACGATACTCGATACCATAACGTATAACCAAATAATGGTTCTTCACACCAAATCCAAGCTGTCAGATTATTTTTGCAACCACAATAATGTACAAAAAACAAAAAACAAACCCTGAGCAAAATCCACAAAACATACATCTTTTGGTATTACCAATGCACAAAACGTCATTGTTGAACCCTGAACAAACATTTACTTAAAAACATGATGCACATCCAACCATACTTGACATATCTCAAAACGTTTGTCTTACCATAAGTCACTGCATCAACAGAGAGATTAGCTCTGTTTCCATATAAAGCACATTGATATTTTACAGAGGTCACGTGATCTACTTTGAAGACTATGGAACGCTTTTCTCCAGATGCAGTCAAAGAACTCTGATTTTGAGTGATGCCAGAATCATCACGCACACCATCGCCGAGCCTGTAGAAGCTGACATCTGTTGCATTAGGAGGTGGGTCTCCTTCAACAACACAGGTGAAGGATGAAGGTTGGTTTGGATTCACTTTAACATCCATGGAGACATTAGTAATTCCTGAAAGGAAGAAAATAACAGGTGCTTCATTAACATGACGATTACTCACGATCTCTTGTTGCATCATCGTTTTAATAAACTATTTATACCCTGCTGCCATATCTTCTATTTCAAAAGCTTTTAGAGAATGTTTTTTACACAACCACATGTCTTCAAGTCTGATTCAATTACATTTTCTACAAAACCTACGAGTGATTTGGTCGGTCACCATTCAAACATGTCATATTAAAGTTCAATTAAATCTTCAGTGGCTTCTGAAGTTTTTTGCACTGTGTTAAAGTTGAATCCTAATTCTCAATATTTTTAACAGCGTAAAAAAAAAAACATGCAAAATTACTGTATTACATTAAGAGGATTTTTTTTTGCCTACAGGCATGTATATATAATAACATATTGCTGAATGTGATTGGGTTGACAATTAGTTTCTTCTAAATGGCAATATTGTCTGTCTTATCAGTTAGGTGGTTTACAAAGTACAGCTTTAGTCTCAGGTGTCTTTGGAAGAAGAGATTACTGAGGTCAAACAATCTTAAGAGGGTGGAAATAAGCATGAGCAAAGAAATGAAAATTACATTGCTAGTTTACTGTATACATGGATTTATAGATTACTAGGTCAAACGTTACACCTTAGTGTGAGTATCAATGCAGCATCATTCTTGTTATCTTATCAATCTTATCATTTCATATTGGTAGCAATACATAGCAGCGAGAATGATCTGCATTGTAAAAACTGTTATTCTACAATCCTAGTAGTATCGATTTCTGACAACAAGATGCGATCTTAACAAATTTAATTTGTAGAGGGAGACAAAGTGAAGAAACTCGCATCTGAACCTTCACCCCTCTGAATAATATCTTTCTTTCAACAAGTTCTTACTTGGACACTCAGTCACTGTTGCAAATGAGTTGGATTTGGGTCCGGTCCCTCCTGGACCTTCTCTGACCGCTGTTACACTGACCTCGTACTTAGTGCATTGATCTAGACCACTTAATACAGCATATGTCATTGAGGCTAGTACTCTTGATCCATCAATCCAGTTTTCATCAGGAATCCTGTAGTAGATGATGTATTCTGTTACAGGTGGGTCTCCAATATCACTCTGCTTATTCCAAGCTATCCATTTAATGGTAAGAGAGGTGAATGTTGATGCATTCACTGTTGGGGCAGCTTCCATTACAGGCAAAACTACGAAAGACATATCATAAAAACAAGAAAAGGAATCAGCCAACATACCAGTCCAATAAACGTTGTATGCCACGCTGTGCATCGATCTGCATTTATCTTGTGATTATAACATTGTAAGTTTGCATGTTAATATTATGTACGAGGCTACAAACCGGATTTTTGTGGTTTTTACTAGGACATTTAATGAAAAATAGATAAATATTTTTATAAAGTGCTTTCGACTAAAGGTTCTGAGCGAAATGAATTTAAAAATTCCTGCTGCAACTCTGATGTCCAAAGGAATTCATAAAACATTAACCAATTACACTATCACCAGCATCGCTTGCTCCTATTAAAACAAAAAAATGAGATTGAAACCTACTCAAAACTGACATGACTGAATTTGTATTCTTTTGCAAAATTAGGCCTATAAATGAGCTCATGAAGGGGTGTGCATAATTTTATGAAAGGTGCATTAATAATGTCATTATTTGACATGTTAGAGGAAAATTCAGCAGCACTTAATTTAAAGCGATATTGTGAAGATTTTATTCGCATGAAAACAGCAGTGATACAAAACTTTCAATTAGCATTAGTGGCATAAATGTTGCTATTCCTGGACAAATAATTACGCTGTTTATGAGATGACAATATTGCTTTTTCATTCCTCCACTTGACACTGCATATCAGGGCAATTATCCCCAGGACAATTACCCCACGGCTAATTACTGTTAGTGACAAGGTTAGAGTATAAAGATTAGGGTTAGGGTTAGCTTTAGGGTTACATTGAGTTTGGGTTAGGGTTAGGATTAGGTTAAGGAAAAGGCTTAGGGTTAGGGTTAAAAGAAGGGTCCGGGGTAATTGCCCAGGGGGCAATAGCACTAGACCCCTGTAAAACACAGGCTATCATTCTCCTATGTATTTGCAAATCGCTCTTACATTATTGATACACTCACCCAAAACCATTGTTGGTATATGAATGATAAATCCATGTCATACTTCCAACCTGCATGCTATTATTATGGGACCACTTATATGAACGGTGCAAATACGTCACCAGCTGTCTAAGTAACAAAGAGTTTCAACTTATTTAGACCACAGCTGATTCACAAACTACGTCAGCTATAAATGCTATCTAGCCACAAAACAAAAACATGTATAACTTTAACAAAAAGAAACTGTCACACTAAACTGGTCCTTTTCGCCAGAAATTTAACAATGTTAGCAAATCTAACAACAGGCAGGAGAATATGTAATACAGTAACATGTACTTCAGCGATTTGACACATTTCTTTGGTATCTATCATTTTCTTTCCCTCTCCTTTTTTTTCTCTCCTCCTTGAGAAACATTGCATTGGGTGCGCTACAATCATTGTTATCATTATTTTTGATTGAGTGAAGGGGCCGAGGAGGGTAGGATCTAGCACAGGTGTATTTTTAGTTAGAGGCTTGGGCCACGATAGCACCCATTCGTGTAACTTGACTTCTTCAATTCCTTCAAAGTTTAGAAGAACAACTAATAGCTCTCCAGGCTTTTGGCTCACGTGAACTGCAAATGCCAGCATAACACAAACATTTACTTAAAAACATGATGCACATCCAGCTATACTTCACAATATATTTCGGAACATGTTTTGTCTTACCATAAGTCACTGCATCAACAGTGAGGTTAGCTCGGTCACAGGCACATACATATCGTCCGGACGTCATCCGACCTACTCTGAATATTATCAAACGCTTTATTCCAGATGCATCCAAGGAAGTCTGGGTTTGACTGATGTCAGAATCATCATGCACATTATCCCCGAGCCTGTAGAGGCTAACATCTGTTGCATTAGGTGGTGGGTCTCCTTCAACAACACAGGTGAAGGATGAAGGTTGGTTTGGATTCACTGTGGCATTCATGGAGACATTAGTAATTCCTGAAAGGAAAGAAAATATCAGGTGCTTCAGTAACATGACGTTAACTCACGATCTCTTGCTGCATCACCGTTTTAATAAACACTCTTTTTAAACAGTCTATTTAAAGCTGAATCCCAATTCTCAATGTTTTTAATAGCGTTAAAAAAAGCAACAAAACATGCAAAATTACTGTATTACATTATGAGGAATTTTTGCTCAAAGGCATGCTTATATAATAACATGTTGCTGAATTTGATTTCTAATTGGTTGACAAGTTCTTCTAAATGGCAATATGTCAATGTCTGTCTTATCAGAGTTAGGTGGTTTGCAAAATACAGCTTTAGTCTCAGGTGTCTTTGGGCGAAGAGATTACTGAGGTCAAACAATCTTTAGAGGGTGAAAATAAGCATGAGCAAAGGAATGAAAATTACATTGCTAGTTGTACTGTACATGGATTTACGGATTACTATGTCAAACTATACGCCCTAGTCTGAGTATCGGTGCAGCATCATTCTTGTTATCTTATTATTTCATATTGGTAGCAATACATAGCAGCAAGAATGATCTGCTTTGTAAAACTTTTATTCTACAATCCTGGTAGTATCGATTTCTGACCACAAAATCTTACTTGGACACTCGGTCACTGTTGCAAATGAGTTGGATTTGGGTCCGGTCCCTCCTGGACCTTTCCTGACCGCTGCTACACTGACCTCGTACTTAGTGCATTGATCTAGACCCCTTAATACAACATATGTCATTGAGGCTGGTACTTTTGGTCCTTCAATCCAGTTTTCATTAGGAATCCTGTAGTAGATGGTGTAGTTTACAGGTGGGTCTCCAATATCACTCTGCTCATTCCAAGCTATCCACTCAATGGTAAGAGAGGTGAATGTTGATGCATTCAGTGTTGGAGCAGCTTCTATTACAGGCAAAACTATGAAAGATATATCACAAAAAATAAGGAAAGGAATCAAACAAAATACTAATCTCATGAACTTCATATTCTACGATGTGCATTATCTTGTATGTAATTACAAATGCAAATTGGCATAAATGATAGGCCTATACACGAGGCTGCAAACTGGATTTTGTGGCTTTTACTGAAACATGACTTAAACAAAGCCTGCTGCATTTCTGATGTCCAAAATAAATCATAAAACATTAACCAGTTACAGAATCACCAGCATCGCTAGCTCATATAAAAAGTTTGAGATAGAAACCTACTCAAAACTGAATTTCTATTCTTATGCAAAATTTATGTGTGGTCATCAGGCCCATAAATGAGTTCACAAAGGGTTATGCATAATTTCATGAAAGTTACATTAATAATTTCACCATTTGAGGAAAATTCAGCAGCAACTTAATTTGAAGCGATATTGTGAAGATTTTTATTCGCATGAAAACAGCAGTGGTACAAAACCTTCAATCAGCATTATATGGAACCACTTATATAAAATGTGTAAATAGATCATCATCTGTCTACGAAACAAACAACTTTAAATAATTCAGACCTATTCGAATCTGATCCACTAACTATTTCATCTATGAATGCTTCCTCGCAACAAAACAAATATGTGTATGACAGGAACAAAAATAAATGTCACATTAACAGGTCCTTTTTGCCAGAAATTTAACAATGCTAGCAAATCTAATAACACGCGGGAGTATATGACACATTTATTCATAGAAGGGTGTCCATTAATTATCATCAAATTTTGAAGACCTCCTATCTGTATGAACACCTATACAATGCCTGATATACAAAATAAATAAAATACAATCACTATTATGATACACACCCCAAATCCTGGGCTTTAAATTCTAAATGTACATCTCTTGGTATCACCAAAGCAGAAAACACCATTGTAGAGCCCTGTCACAGATGCATTGTGGGGTAGCTTGGTGGATATGTCACTTCTGATTGTCTAGAGCATGTCTATATGTATGTATACATGCCATGCAATGTGATCAGTGTGGGCATTTTGTTCGTTGCTATATTTTCGTCGGTTTGAATTTAGTCTCAAAAGAGTTTACACTTCCTCAAACTGAATAATTTGAGGACATTAAAACCACTGGTTGCCACTGCAATATGCACTTCGCATGATTGTAAGTATAAGTAAAGAATAGAACATTTGACAGACTCAAGAAGGTCTGTAACTGCCTAAGAAATCCCTGGTTTAATTGATGAAAAATGTACAAGACTGGAGCTAAATGCCATATCTCTCACAATTTGGGGGAGGTGTGGGTGCACGAAATGCAACCATCACAAAACAGTAAAATTTTCTCAAAACGGAAATAGAGGACCTTTGGCTTCATTGGCTAAACCAATACAGAAAAGCAACGACTTCCATATCGTCCTCCTTGTCTACTAAGCTATTCGCAACCAAGCCCCCTCAAACTCACAAAAGCTACAAGGAATCCCCTTCGATCCTCATCACCACAAGACTCTTTGCTAAAAAAAAAAAAAAAAAAAAAAAAGTCTGGAATGATCTTCCCGCACATCAAATGTTCTTCTGTTTATTTTCAAACAGAAGTTCAAATTAATGCTAGTTAAAGGACAAGTTCACCTTCATAAATATAAGGATTGAGAGAATGTAGCAATATTAGTAGAACACATCATTGAAAGTTTGAGGAAAATCAGACAATCCGTTAAAATATTATGAATTTTTGAAGTTTTTGTGCAGTCACCGCTGGATGAGAAGACTACTGCAGCGTATGATGTCACATGAGTACAACAATGTAAGGAAAATATAAAGAGAATTTCACAAAATTTCATCTTTTGAAAAAAAGTTTGAAAAAAAAGTACACATTCCCTTGACTCCTTAATGACATATCTTATGGGTAATATTATTCCCCCTGCCTTTAGAAAGAGGCAAGTCAAGTGCTCTTTTATCATGCGAAAAAAAGTGAAACTATACTGAATTTTCTTTACATTTTTATGCCTCCGCCACGAAGTGGTGCCGGAGGCATTATGTTTTCGGGTTGTCCGTCCGCCCTTCCGTCCGTCCGTAATGAATTTTGTGGACAGGGTAACTATCAAAACCTTTTGAGGTATCCAAATGAAACTTGGCATGTATGTGTATTAGGGGTGAAATTGTTCCTATCAACTTTTGGGTGCACTTGCTCAAGGTCAAAGGTCAAAAGGTCAAGGTCAAATGCATAAAATTTCACTATTTCCACCATATCTATGCAATGCCTGAAGATATTTTCTTGAAACTTGGTATATACATGTATTACCCAATTAAGATTCTCTTGTGAAAGTTTGGGTCATGAGGTCAAAAGTCAAAAGGTCAAGTAAAAATATCAAAACTTCACCTTTTATCTCTGCACCTTGGAAATTGTTCAAGGTATCTTCATGGAACATAGTATATATACATGTACTGACTGGCAGTGATTATCTAGAGAATTTAGGGTTAATGGGGTCAAAGGTCAGGGGTCAAAGGTCAAGGGCAACACTTCAAAATTTTATTATTTCCGTCATGTTTATGCAATGCCAGCAGGATTATTTTTTTTTTAACACTTGGTGTATGCATGTATAACCTAATAGAGATTCTCTGGAAAGTTTTTTTTTTCTTTTGTTTTTGCCTCAAAGGTCAAAAGGTCAAAGATAAAGTGAAAGTGCTGAACTAAGTTTTTCCTCCATATGTCGGAAGTGGCTCAAGTTATCTTGAAATGTACTACATATTTATGCATGTTCTGCCTGACAGTGATTATTTTATGAATTTTAGGGTCAAAGGCCAGACGAAAATGGTAACAATTTACTATTCAGTACAGAAATTGCACTTTTTCTCTATACCTTGAAAATTACTCAATGCATAAACGTATGAATGGGTCAAGTCAAGTTAAAGTCCTTAAATCCCAAATACATGCTCTCCTATTCATCCAATTAAACCCACACCGTAGGTCAAGGAAGGTGAACATTCATCACATTTGTGACAAACTTGTCATTTTAATATTTTGCCAATTTTGTGAAAATGTAATCACACATTGTCCACATGTACTATCTACACCTATTAGGAGAATCATGCATTATGGCGGAGGCATATCAGTCGCCATAGCGACATTTCTAGTCTTTATACTGTTGTACGCATATGACATCACAAGCTGTAGTAGTCTCCTCATCCAGCAGCTCCAACACAAAAATTTTAAAAATTCATAACTTTTGCATCGATTGTCTAATTTTCCTCAAACTTTCACTGATGTGTTCTACTAATATTGCTGCATTCTCTCAATCCTTATGTTTATGAAGGTGAACTTGTCCTTTAATTAGTATAACTTGCCTGATTATAAGAATCAGTTAATCTGTTATTTTACATTATCATCTTTCAATGCGTGGCGGATCAATTTGAAGTGTACGCTTGCTTTTAAAGTACCTCTGGTTCCAGCATTCATGTTCCCATAAAATTGTTACACTAGTACATGTAGGCCTTCATACTTTGAACTCGTTATGAACTTGATTGTATAGATTATGTATGTTCGTATACTTGTGTATTTATATGCTATTTTCTCACTCAGTTCTTATCTTTTTTCTTTTTTCTTTGTCTTTTCTTTTAATTCTTCTACCCTTTGTACCTTCCTGTTTTAGCTTTCATATAGTTTTGTCATCAGTACTTTGTGTCTTATCTTCATTGCGAAACGAATAAGTTACATTGGTATTTTTCTTTTTCCTGGGACCCGTGGTAACAAGGTTGTGGGTCCTTCATATTTCCCATGCTATAGAGAACGACTGTCTTTTATGTACAGATGCTGACATACTTTCTAGTCATTACCCACTTTGTATCATATTTTGTATCTTGTTTGTTTGTTTGCTTGTTTTTGCTTTTTGATTTGTTTCGTTTTGTGTGTGTGTCTTTTTTTTTTTACATAGTTTATGTATAGATGTCAAGTGAAACTTAAAAAAAAAAAACGTGCTGGAACTTCTTCTGTATCTCGACGTCTATGCGCTCCCATGCTCCTGCTATGTGACTGCTGCACGGACCTCACGCCAAGACAGAGTACGGAGAACGCTCTTTTGCAGTTAACATAACGCACATCCAACCATACTAGTATTCATAATAATATATTTCAGAACATTTGTCTTACCGTAAGTCACTGCATCAACAGAGAGGTTAGCTCGGTTTCCATATATAGCGCATTCATATCGTCCGGAAGTCATCTGATCCACTATGAAGACTATCGAACGCTTTATTCCAGATGCATCCAAAGAACTCTGATTTTGACTGATGCCGGAATCATCACGCACACCATCGCCGAGCCTGTAGAAGCTGACATCTGTTGCATTAGGTGGTGGGTCTCCTTCAACAACACAGGTGAAGGATGAAGGCTGGTTCGGATTCACTTTGACATTCATGAAGACATTAGTAATTCCTAAAAGGGAAGAAAATAACAGGTGCTACATTCACATGACTAAAACTCGCAGTCCCTTCTTGCAATAATGTTTTAAATAGTTTTCTTCATACCCTGGTGTCACTATGTTATATTTCAAAATTCATTTAAGAACATTTTTATACAGTCACTAAGACCCCGTTTACAGTGCGAGGCTCGGCCGCGGCTCGGCCGCGGCCGAGTCCAGCCCCGCTTCAGTGTAAACGCGCAAAAGGCCAAATGCGAGGCCAAAATTGGCCTCGCATTTGGCCTCGCTCTGGAGGTGGTCTCGGCCGCGGCCGAGCCGCGGCCGAGCCTGGCCTTTTCTTGGTGTAAACGCAAACTGGGCCAAATGCGCGGCCAATTGCGCGGCCAGTTTTAGTCTGGCTTCCAAACCCTCTGCCTGTATCTTTCGCTGTTCAGGATATTAACCCCCTCAATGTCGAAAACTAGTATAGTTTAAGATGGTTTTGTCCTGCAAAGGATTTTTTCCTTCGGCAAAGGCCTTTGCCCGAACGGCGACTTCGTCGCCACGGAATTCATTTGGCAAAGGGTCTGAAAACCAGACAATACCAAATTGCGTTAGTTTACAAGCAGAGCGCCACTACGACCAAATAATGAAAGGTTTGAATCGAAAGCGCGGCCGAGCCCAGCACTGTAAACGGACAAAATTGCGAGGCTCGGCCGCGCAATTGAGGCCGGGCTGTAAACGGGGTCTATTTCAAAGTTTCTCAATTACTTCCCATTGCAAAAATATGAACAAATTTTAGCTGAGCGGACCACCATGGACCTAATTGAACGGGTTTTCTCCTTTCCACAACGTTCAAATTAGAATTTAGCATGATGACCAAGTTGAAATTCTTTGACTACACTTTTACATCAATAAAAGTCCAATGTTTTATTTTGTGATGGCTACTGATGAACTGGCGCAAAAACGATCATAATAAAAACTCCCATTGCAATTCTATCACTATTTGTAATGCTGATGATAATGATAATAATAATGACGTAATTATCAAACATAGTAATAGTTCTCATAACAGCAATGATAATGAGATAATGATTATGTTCTTATTTAATGCTCCACGGCACTCTGTTGCATCATGCAAAGAAATGACAATGGATCCACCAACGTCAGTTTGATTTATTGATAACAAACTTAGAACAGTGAAAGATAGACCCCGTTTACAGTGCGAGGCTCGGCCGCGGCTCGGCCGCGGCCGAGCCCAGCCCCGCTTCAGTGTAAACGCGCAAAAGGCCAAATGCGAGGCCAAAATTGGCCTCGCATTTGGCCTCGCTCTGGAGGTGGTCTCGGCCGCGGCCGAGCCGCGGCCGAGCCCGGCCTCTTCTTGGTGTAAACGCAAACTGGGCCAAATGCGCGGCCAATTGCGCGGCCAATTTTAGTCTGGCTTCCAAACCCTCTGCCTGTATCTTTAGCTATTCACGATATTAACCCCCTCAACGTGGAAAACTAGTATAGTTTAAGATGGTTTTGTCCTGCAAAGGATTTTTTCGTTCGGCAAAGGCCTTTGCCCGAACGGCGACTTCGTCGCCACGGAATTCATTTGGCAAAGGGTCTGAAAACCAGACAATACCAAATTACGTTTGTTTACAAGCAGAGCGCCACTACGACAAAATATTGAAAGGTTTGAATGAAAAGCGCGGCCGAGCCCAGCAGTGCAAACGGACAAAATTGCGAGGCTCGGCCGCGCAATTGAGGCCGGACTCGGCCACGGCCGAGCCGCGGCCGAGCCCGGCCCCGCACTGTAAACGGGGTCAAAGAAACTTGCACTATCCGCCAATACAACAAGGATGATGACTATATCAAATTTTGGTATAGATCAAATAGGTACTTGTGTCACATTATGTATTGACGATATTCCAGATATCTTTGCCTTTATACAAAATGCATTGATTTCTATATTTTTCAAGAAGGAGCCGATGGGAAACATAACTGTCATTATTAACTTACAGAAGCCAGAAGTAAGAATGTCATCAATTTGCTCAGTTTAATGATAACAATAACGGACATTTATATTTTTTACGCAGCTACTATAATGTTAGACTCTACTGCGCATTAAAAAGTACTAATCATAACCTGCATAATTCAAACAAACATAACATTGTTCAAAGGATCAATTTTTAACCTTGTTTTAAACTCATTAACTGTGGCTGCTTGCCTTACAAACAGAGGGAGATAATTCCGTTATTTCGGTGCAGCATACAAGAATGCCCTGTCACCAACAGTAGAGTTTAATTTCCCTGATGGATATTTCAATAGCGTTTGATCCCATGAACTTCGGAGATGGTGAATAATGTTTGAAATTATTATTTTTACTCTACAAATGACTGTATGTACACTGGTACTGAACCATGAATACCTCTATATAAATTATATAGGCCTACAATCAACAAAGTTTTCAATATGACTCTCGGATTTACAGGCAACCAATGTAACTCACATAATAATGGACTACAATGAGGAAAACTGCAAAATAATCTAGCACATCCCACGCATTTTGCACCCTTTGTAGTATACCTATTGATTGTTTAACCACAGGATATGATGCAGTTTGCTGTATTACAGAAAAACGTACCGCTTCTGCACAGGTATATAATGTTTATGAATGTCTCTTGTCGTGCGTTCAGTAAAAGCCACGGGAAAAAATATCAGAAAGCCATGAAACCGCATTATGTAATCACCTCGGCAGTTCACTCCATCATAGATGTTGAAGAAAGGAGCACACTGCCGATTTGAACACTCTCCTGTTATCTTGTCACATGATACATCGTTTAAACAGTGGCATTTATATGTGCAGTTAGTTCCATAGTAACCATCATCACAGATATCTGGGACTGATGAAAGAATGGACAAAATGGAACACAAACATATTATTAAATCTATCTGACAAATATCACAACCATCCTGGCTCTAAATACACACTTGTTGACAGTTACTTTGGAAGACACTAGTGATTATGGACTCATTGTAAGTTCAGATCTTTCCTGTTCTGAAGCTATACCACCTTATATTATTTACTCTGTCTTCAAGGTGAACAAACTTTGTAATACAGTAGCCTCCACTTTATAAGGAGCTTGTGTTTAAACTTGCCATGAATTGCAGAATTTTTCCCCCATTTTTAATGAGATGGTTGTTTAGTTTATTCAATTGGTTCTCCCAGCACTATAGTGCAAATCACACATGACATATAGTTACAGCAAACTGAGCAATAACTTGTTTTTGGACTCTAGTTTGTTTGTCGAAACTTCCATCATTAAATCCATTCCAAAATTTTATCAGTTTCATAAGAAAGTGAAAGAAATTCCCCTAGAACAGTGCAAATATGATCAAAATCAGATAAGAAATATGGAAGTTCTGACATTCTGAAATTTCAAAATTTTTCGGAAAATACGTTGTGAATAGTCAAATCACAAGATGATCAGCAATCTTGCCTAAAAAATGATAATAATACTCAAAATAATATAGAACAAATGTTCACTCTGATATATTTTAGTATGGAAATATGCTTTTGCCGGTATTAGCTATAAATAAAAATAACAGTTTTCGGAATTTCATATAACATACATGAAAAATTATAAGGGCATGACATCATCAACTCCCCTCATTGGAATACTCATAAGGACTGATCAAGAAATAGTTTCCGAAAAAATGTGAAAGTTCAAAATGTTAAATCCTCCATAAGTTTGAAACCGATTTTTGTCAAATTTTGGAACGTTCTGTAGGGATATTTTTCTCTTTCTTTTGGAGTGTTTTTGTTTGTTGTTTTTTTTTTTTTGATTACCTCTTTAACACTAGGTGGTAGATTCTAATAAGACTACAAATGAAAGGTGGAGGAACTTTCAGTACTCACTCTGACAATTGTCACCAGACCAGCCTGTCTCACAGTCAGAAGATTTGTTACAGACTCCAGAATATCTGTTACAAAGACCTGACTGACAGTGACATGTTTGACTGCATCCAGCTCCATAGGTTCCGTTGGTACAATCTTTATTAGTGATTGACAGAAAAGATGTTAAAACAAAAATTTTGAAACAATACTTATTTAGAGAAATGAATGATTCATCAGAAAAAAAAAAACTTAATCAATTAGAGGGCGCTGCTCTTGTGGAACTACGAATATTTACTTCTCGCCTTTTTTGCCAACCTTTATTATCTTATTTTTCATCTTCGGAGACTGATTTCAACTTCTCATCTGCGTCAGTATGATTAATGTATAGTGGTGAATATGTTTAACAAATTTTTGAACGTCGTGTCGGTCTGTTTGGTATTACTTCTGGTTGTTTTATCTCCCGCTCAATCCTACAATCCAATTACATATGACCAACGTGTACTACATGGACTCGCTGGAGCCGTGGCGTCGCGTGCCACCCCCATAGATTTGTCGACATTGGTACCAACGAGAAATGACTCCTAAACGAAGCCACTGGATCAGCGTAGAAACAGACACCGTGGTAGGTCTGAGTTCCGAGAGAAGTCCGAGAGACGGCAGTAAAATTTGTTTCACCAAAACCTCGCTATCAAATCATAGTCTATCGTGAGTTGGGAGGGGGGCTGAGACTGGGAAGTTTATGTTCTAATTATAAAACCAATTGAAGCGATTTTTATTGTGTTTGTATACGATATTTTTCTTCCAATTTGCTTGTTTGTTTGTTTGTTTCTTTGTTTGTTTTTTGCATGTACAGGTATTTATTCATGATGTACTATTTCGTATTCTCGACGTTTTTAACAACCATTCATGTATGTAAAAAAAAAACGCACTGAATTTCCTGAAAAATTTTTGTTGGACGATTAAAATGAATTGCATTGCCTTGAAGTGTACAATTGCCTTGAATTGAATTCAGGTATTTATTTATGATGTAATATTTCGTATTCTCGACGTCTGTGACAACCATTCATGTATGTAAAAAACCCGCACTGAATTTCCTGAAAAATTTTTGTTGGACAATTAAAATGAATTGCATTGCCTTGAAGTGCACAATTGCCTTGAATTGAATATGAAGCTGTTATAATGAGCTGTTAGCGCTCAATTCAACATATGCATTTCATCATAAGATATGTCACATCAAGCAGTTGGTTTCAGGTATACCCTATAATATCTCATTCTTAGTCCTTGCTATTCATTAATCATATTACCTTCCATCATAAAATATTTTACAGTAAACAAGTAGCATAAGTTGTATCAGGTACTTAGCGTATAAATGTACAGTGGGGAGACCAATACTAATAAATACAGGCTTGCTATATGATTGAAGCCTTAATAGACTCACAGGAGAATGGTTCCTACCTGTATCACAGTTGATTCCTTGTGTTCCTGTATCACAAGAACACCCGAATGGATCAGGAAGGCAAAACTGATGAGGACTACTGGCACTGGCGTGCTCCGATTCGTTACATCTGAACTCACAGTTTGGTCCAAATCGATTACCACCTTCGGTTCTGCAGACTACGAAGAAATCAGTAACACACCAATATAGTTTACAGCTATTTGCAACCCTTTTCCAAAGTTCATGATTCAGTAAATATTGAGTTGTAATAGGGCCTATGTATGTATGTATGCATTCACCTAAGTGTGGTAAAGTCATCAAATGTGTCTGCAAAGATGTATACTTCAGAATCAGCCGTTAGTATGCCCGACGTGCCCGAAGGGCGCATCACATCAGATTGCAGATCATGTTGTAAAACACCTATTTCACCCCGTGAGCTGATGAATTTGCAAATGAATGGCAAACGAGCTTTGTATCCATACACCTTCAAAATTACTTTTGCAATCCCAAGAGTAATTATTCCAGCTGGTTTCAGCTCTCTATATGAATAGGAATGCATAACAGGAATATATGATAGGAATAATATTCATAAATAGGAATCCCTAGATGTCAACACTTGCCAGCAAGCGATTTAGGAATTGTCAGTGCACTATAATGCACCGTGATTAGAAGGGCATACTCTTCTTTACTTGAGTTTTCTCCTGCTATCAAATGCTGCTAACAGCAGAAGTTCTTCTTTGTGCAGTACTTCCGTACTGCGTATTTTGTTCTTGCGTGCATTTCTGTTTATATGGGGGGTTGTGTGTGTGTGTGTATGTGTGTGTGTGTGTGTGTGTGTGGTTTTTCGTGACCACCCGTGTGTATTATGTTTTGGTCACCATATTTTCCTGGTACACACGGCCAAATGAATAGTGTTATGTTACTTTGAGTTTGTATTTCGTTTGTATTTTAAAACAAGTAGGACCTTCTGTTAATATCATGTTTTGTATTATCAGCATTATATATATATATATATATCAATTATAAAAGGATCCAATGGTACATAATTATAGTTCAACTTAGCATAAACACGTTTTATTGACATAATTGTTGTTATTTGTTTTCTTTCTAAGCGATCCTAGAAGCGTTGCTTTTAGTGAAGCACTAGCAAGCCTAAGTCCAAAATCTGATCGTACATTCCTGGTTCGATTACATTGCAAATGCATTCTTATTACAGACCGTGTTTGTCAAATTTGGGCCCAGACCTCACAGAAACTGTGAAGGTAAACCTCTTTAGCAAGTAAAATGTGCAATTTTGTGATACCTCATCATTTATTGTAACCAGAAAAATAATTTACAAGCCAACTATTCTATTTGTAACCTACGCTTTAGGTTGTTAGTTGAGAAGCATTTTAAAGGGAAATCTGCATTTGAATAGACATAGGAGGGTATTGTCCAACTAAAAGAACATTTATAGTTACAAAACTCTTTGCCACTTAAGTTTAACATGTTTTTGTGAGAAACTATGTCAGTCAAAATTATAATTTCAAATGAGACATAGTAAAGATGCCATCAACTCATTTTCTCTCATTATAATTCTACATTCTAAACTCGTTATTCATTTGTAAAGCCCTTCATTTCCTTCTAATTGTTGTCATTGGTGTATTATAACTCTAAATATGTTTTATGTGATGCATGAAATCTTTTCAATTATAATAATCACTTCAAAAAGAAAATTCAGTGAAAATTAAGCTTTGTGCAAGCAAATAACCAGTGTCATTGTTCGTCACTTACATAAAAATCACTGCTAGGTGTAAGCTTAATTCCTTACGATTTCATTAGTAAATCTCCTTTGTCCAGTTAGAATGCCAGTAATGACTCGTTTCTTTATCCGATTATATCATTAAAAAGGTCATTTGGCCATAGAATTTGCTTCAACCTAGACACACAATTTATGCATTCAACGTAAAGATATCATCAGCAATGTCCATTTACGTCTAAGTCCAGACTAAGGTCATATCTTCCGTACAGTGTATGTATTTTATCTTAAATAGGTGTAAACCATAGACTTACTATCTAAACAATTTGGTCCCCTGAAATTGTTTGGACATACACATCTGCCAGTATAGTCATCACAAAGTCCACCATTGTAGCATTTGTCACAGATTCTGACGCAGTTAGGGGGGCCCCATTTACCAGCTGGACAGTCTAGATAGAAGAGAGAGAGAGAGAAAGAAAAAAGAATCATGCATGTCGCATCAACATATAACTTTGTTCTATAGAATTACATAAGAATATCCTTACTGCAGTATACGACGTCATAAGTATAAGTGTCACGAAATGCTATGAATTCATTATCATTTTTCGACTGTTCATCGTTAAAACATTCCAAAATTAAATGGGTGGATTTCCCTATCCTGGTGTATCTTTGTTCGCGTAGTCTTTTTTCTAGTGTTTTTGTTGTTGTAGTCGATGTTAGAAAAGTAGTCAGATAAATTCGGTCCGTCCATTGTGTCACACCATAATGTGAAACTCGGCTTCCCCTTTGGCTAACGAGATGAAGATATATTTCATTTTACTGGAATTTGATGCATGTAGGGATTGTCAATGTTCATTGAGATGAAACTGATCATGGAATCGGAGATGATTATTGTTATAACGTAATTCAACATGGTTAAATTACAAGCCTCAAGTGGCCTGCAAGGCAAAAGAACTCACAAGCAAACATAATATTATGCCAGAGTCTGAAAATGTTTGAAATGTTATTGGTTTCGGTCTATAATGGGGTAACAAAACACGAGCAATTATACTAGGTGTTACAAAAAACATTTCCCACTTTTGATCCTTAATAGTTCAAAAACTGTATATCAGATAACACTTTGACATTGATATGAGCAACAGCTGAATAGTGTACAATTTTGTTGGGGACAATTTTACAATGACAGCATAATTCAGTTTCATTGAACTAAAAATTAATTTTTCAGTTAGATTTCAGATTTTGCTCTTTTTTCAACCCTCTGTACAAAACTTTAACTTTGCACAAAAGTCAATTGGTGTGTATGGGAGTGTGTAGTTGATGCCCAGACAATGGTCCTGAACAATGGCCAGGATTGGAATGTTCATGATTTATTCATGAGGAATTCCACTCTTTTTATGTTCTGAAATGCGGTGCATGCAAGCACATGGAAACATGTGTTTACTTTCTTCATGTGCATACATTTCACCTTGTGCCATGAATTCAGACTAGCAGTGCCCAGGGCAATCCATCATGAATAATCAATAAAGCATTAATGTGCCTGCAATTGGAGCTGAGCTCTGAACAGGTGGTATGCATGTCCATTGTTCAGGGTCATTGTAAGTACACACTCACGTATACATCATAAGTTCCTGTGTAAAGTTCAGGGGCCCGTTGCATAAAAGTTACCATTATGGTAACTTTGCCATCCAATGGTAACTTCCATGGAATTCTTGATTTTGATTGGCTGTTGAGTATTGTTGCCATGGTAGTTACCATTGGATGGCAAAGTTACCATAATGGTAACTTTTATGCAACGGGCCCCAGGTTTTGTACAGAGGGTCAAAATTTGACCAAAATCTGGGACCTAACTTTGAAATTAATCATGGATTTCATGAAACTGATATAGGTTATCATATTCAAATCACCTCCAACTAAATTGTACACTATTCAGCTATTACTCATATCAATGACAGTTTTATCTTATATATATTGTTTTCGAACTATTAAGTATCAAGAGTGGGAAATGTTTTTTGTAACACCTAGTACATGGACGACAAACGTATGGATATAGACTGATTGGCAACATAACAAACAAGTACCTGTACATTTTTGATAGAAGGGTGTGGATTATTTGTAATTTCGTCTGAAGTTAACATTGTATTTCGTTATTCAAGTATTCATCACTGCAATCACACAGAACAAGGCTCAAACTGGAGACTTTTCGATTTGCCATTTTACAGATTACATTTAGAAGTCAGTTTCCATTCCAATGCGTTTGTCAGCATGTGTAAAGAAATTTATATACAGAGTATACTCATAGTGCAAATGGATTTTTTTTTCTCTTCTTCAGATATGCATGAAACTGGAGATGAAGGTACTGTAATCGATGTGCGTAAATCTGCATTTTGACCATACCATATCTATGATCTTGTAATCAAACAGTGACCCCAGGTTAAGTTCCGACACAAGCAGACAGATTAAGAAACATTGAAAATCTAAAGGCCCTGTCACACCTTTCCGGGTAAGCTACGCGGGCTTGTTGCGAGTAGGGATTTTACAGTTCGCAGGAGAATTTTCTGCGGGCGAACAAGGATGTTGGCGAGTTCCGTACTTGCGTCTTACTGCTAGAGGCGACTACGGGTGAGATACGTGCTAGGTACTGTCATGTGCGGGTCATCTGCGAGGACCTCCGGGTAGTAAAAATTGTTCTTTGCAAGTCGCACGCAAGGCTTGCCCAGAAAGGTGTGACACGGCCTTAACAGTTCATATCTATTTTTATTGTGATATTTCTTTTATATGTACATCAAAACCTATCCTGACTTCAATGACTAACCTCGAACAATCAATCTGTACAAGGCTCCTCTTCCTTGACTTCGCATGCCACTGTAGTAAATCTCATAGATGCCTTCATCCTCAGCCACGATTGGATTAGAAAACGCAAACGTGGTGTTTGCCTGTCCTGTCACGGGGTCTCCTCCATCCTTTCTCCACACAGGGTTTCCAAGAGAGTTATTACTGGTAGCTCTCATTTCAATCATCACTCCTGTGTCACCTACATTCACTGTACGGGTGAATTTCCCATCCACAGGCTCAAAGCAGGCTAATGCACAGACATTGTGAAGAATGCATCAATATATTATGAAAATATCTATTACACAATACACGTATAGATCTAGGTATATACTCTTTCTACCCTATGCCGCTAGTCCTCCAGTTAATCTTAGGATCACTATGAAGACATACATTTTTGACATGATTATATTTAGGTTTTCCCGCCAGATTTCGCCACAGTTGCACTCGATTTAAAGATACTGTACAGTATACTGGTTGAGGTGAGGATTCAGGTTGTAACGATTTGTGAGATATTTAGAAACCACTCTATGAGATGTTAAAGAGCATGCAATTCTAAGGGGAATCAAAAGTTTATTTGATGAAAATTGGTTTTGAAATGACTGAGATATCTAAAAACAAGGTAAATAATAACCAAGATCAACATTAAAAAAGCCAACTATTTCAATTGAACTGATTCTATCGTGCAATTTCATGGTGCTCTTGTACATGAACTCGCGTCCAAATTGAAAAGGCACGTGAAATGCATTCAAATCGGGCACGAGCAATGCTGTGACGAACGTTGAGGAATTCAACTAAAAGCACAAATAGGCGATCATTACAGAATTTGGGGAGTGTTTTTCCTTATTGCCTATCTTCTTCGTTGCCCTTTTTGTGTTTGAAAGAAATTTTGCACACCAAATAGACATTTAGATGGGTCCTTGGCCTTTTTATTCCTCTGAAAACCGTCATCAACTCAACAGCTCTTATACACTGTAATACAAATACATTCATGACATAGGCCTACACGACCATTGGGGGGACTCGAGGAGAGTAGGGGAGACCGGGCCTATAGTTGTTATGATTTTTTACGTTCGTCTATTAACCAAACAGAGAAATCTATTTTATTTTCTCTGTGAGAATACCTTATATGCTCGATCTATTAACTTAATATACAAAAAACTTTGTCAGCCAAGGAAACATGAATGATATATTACTGAATTAATAACACAAATTTGTAAACATTTCTGCTGGGGTATGTTGTTACAGTATACATTGGAGGGGTACTTTGTTGCAATTCAGAAAGTACACGTAAATCGGGTAAAAGCAGATCTGATAATGAATATAATTATGTTAATGAATAACTGTGTACTTGTCTATGTGGGTGTGTGTGTGTCTGTCTGTCTGTCTCTGAGAGTGTGCGTGCACGACTGTGCATTTGTATCTACTCTGACGGGATGTCATCTTTACATTAAAACACAAGTTGATAAGACGTACTTTTACCTTAAGAACATTCGTCATGAAATAACGAGATAGATTAAGTCTACTCTTCACTTCAATGCCAGCTTACTTCACATCAAAGTAAATTAAATTGAGTACTGAACAGTAATACATACAGTAGGCCAATCATGCAACGAACAATTTTTTCACCAAGTTAATGTTATTGTTCACATGCAAGTCACTGATCTAATTATTGAAGAGTGTATCGTTTAACATCTGAATATCATCCTTGATCCATTGATCATTGCACCTCAACGATGTTCAACAGATCGGGTAAGTTGTTACCAGTGTAACAACTTGACCCGGTACGTATTTCCGTAACTTTATGTGTGCTCAATCACTCAAGCATCAGATGGTATTATACTCCCACCAAAAGACATCCCAAAGATACTAATTTCAGCCACAAACCCATCACTTACTGGAGGTGAATTGAATTGAATTGGATTGAATTGAAGTGGTTTATTGATATTAAAAAGATACACAGTAGAACATAGGGACCAGCAGCCTGAATTGCTGTTTTTACTTCACAATGAGTTATAATTTCACTGAATTACACACTGAAAACTCCGAAGTATAGCAACAACAAAAATAAAATGATAAACATGGATATATGTACAAGCTAAAAAATTAACTACTGTGTTAAAAAAAAAAGAGAAAGATATCGGATCTAAATTCTAACTACCTTTTGGTGTAGGGCCTATAGCGACAGCAGAAAACATTCAAACATTGAATGGTGTTGATGAAATAAAACAATATCGTATATTTCAAAATTTTACTCAGAAAAATGAAAAAGCGTTTTTTTGTTTTCCAATTAACTTCTTCATAGGATGGTTACATGATGAACTTCAACACTCAGAGATCTTTTGATATATTTTGATATCTTAACGCTTATAATGCCGTCTTTTGTTTAGACTTTGAGAACATGATCATGTAACAACTTACCCGTGTAACAACTTGACCCGGTCTCCCCTACGCATGAATACATGACAGGGGATTGTATTCGAGATTTAGATCTCGAATACGGACAAAGTTTGGCTTTCGTTAAAGCATTTGACAATCAGCAAGACTATACCTAGAACTGGCGACACTCTTGGAAAAAAAGAAGGTGTTCCACTGGGTCGATTGTGGCAATGATAGTGGCAGTTTCATGTGACCTGCATTCATCCAATCAGATGGCAATGATCTATACATGCGTTAAAATGTAATAATGCATGCCGGTGGATATGTAAGAAAATAAATAATGACAATTCTGTAATTGCTACATCCATACTATTAAGGGGGATAAAGTACAAACTGCATAACGGAAAAAAAAGTCGACTGAAAGAAATAATTATACAAAATACGATTTAGTTAAAAACAATCTAAAATGAAACTGCAAAAAAAAAATGAAATTTTATCATACAAGACAGTGCAAAAGAGGGGATCTGGCTTCAGAAAAAACAAGGAAAAGTAGAAATTACGCGGTGCGTAACATATGTCCCCGCCGGAAGTAGCATTTTGTAACAAAATGTGCAATATAGGTCAAAAAATCAAGGTCAAAGGTCAAAGAAGTCAAAGGTCAAAATTCTGTGTAGAAGTTTTGAAGCCCTCACCTAGTGCCATCACATAAAGCAAACGGAATCGAAATCGGGTTAGAAATGGCGAAGGAGTAGCATTTTGTAGCCAATGTACAATATGGGTCAAAAATCAAGGTCAAAGGTCAAAGAAGACAAAGGTCAAAATTCTGTGTAGAAGTTTTGAAGCCCTCACCTAGTGCTATCACATAAAGCAAACGGAATCGAAATCGGGTTAGAAATGGCGAAGGAGTAGCATTCTGTAGCAAAATGCACAATATAGGTCAAAAATCAAGGTCAAAGGTCATAGAAGTCAAAGGTCAAAATTCTGTGTAGAAGTTTTGAAGCCCTCAACTAGTGCCATCATATAAAGCAAACAGAATTGAAATCGGGTTAAAAAAGGCGAAGGAGTAGCATTTCGTAGCAAAATGTGCAATATAGGTCAAAAATCAAGGTCAAAGGTCAAAGAAGTCAAAGGTCAAAATTCTGTGTAGAAGTTTGAAGCCCTCACCTAGTGCCATCACATAAAGCAAACGGAATCGAAATCGGGTTAGAAATGGCGAAGGAGTAGCATTTTGTAGCAAAATGTACAATATAGGTCAAAGGTCAAGGTCAAAGGTCACGACTGAAATTCTGTGTAGAAGTTTCAAAGCTCCCATGTAGTGCTATCATATAAAGCAAACAGAATCAAAATTGGCTCATAAATGACAGAGAAGTAGCAAATTGAAGATTTTGATCACACACGGACGCACACACGGACACACGGACGGACGGACGGACACACGGACGGACGGACGGACGGACACACGGACACACACACGTACGGAGCCCGTTTCATAGTCCCCTGCTCGAACTCGTTCGGCGGGGACAAAAAATGTGGAAAAATTTACATAGAACACCAAAATTGTATGCCTATGAATGAAATTGAAATTATTATTTGGGAAAATCGAACATCTATCACTTACAGACAACTTCTAGTCATTTTTGTTAAATGAATTTCTCTCTCAATTGAATGAAATACAATTCAAAATAATCAATGTTATACAACACATGTATGGAATCTTGCCATCTGATTGGATGAATGCGGGTCACATGACATTCAGAGGAATCGGCTATCCAACGCTCACTCTCAATGGCAGTGCAATAGTCGATTATTGAACGGTACAAGCGAGCCGGCAGAGCAATAGACCCTAGGACACACTGAACTTGTGTATCGTACACTAGCTATAGCTAGCTGGGCACTGTATACGCGCACCCGTTGGGTTTGCGCTGCGCCAGCCCGGCCATGGTGCCAGCACGCAACCGGTTCACCACCAGTCCACCATGCGTCGCGTACTCACACACGTACGGTCATGCCACTACGTTATCATGGCTACGTAAACCTACCTCTTCTCACCCGAGCTCTGTTCTCGTCTCTGATGAGGATCGCAGCGCATTGGTAATCATGAGTGAAGTGCAGCAGCAAATACTAAGAAAGTGGTCTAGTACAGTATGCTTTAAATAGTGGTAAGCAAACTCTCTAGCCCTATATATATAGGGCTTAGTTAGACTTTTTTTCAAGACCTACCACAGATCGAGTCAGTGGCAGTACCGTACATTACGTAGCTATAGTAAGCATAACGTTAGGCGTAGGCTTTCGCATAGTTCTCGACCTACCTATTTAGGGTTAAAGCATATCTATTTTGGTCTAGACTCTAGACCATGCCTAAATATTTCGATATCATGTGTTGTATAAAACAAATATTCAATGTTTATCATTCGTGCGACGGTACCGAATATTACATTCGGTGCAAGTTTAACCGTTCTATTCAACTCCGCTTCGCGTCGTTGAATAGAACGGTTAAACTTGCACGCTCATGTAATATTCGGAACCGTCGCACTCATAAACATTGAATATTTGTATATTATACAACACCTATTTAGAATGTAGCTATCCGATTGGTCGATTGCCCATCACATGACATTTAGGGAAACGTTCTATTGCACGCTCTGCATGTCTCAGCCGTGCAATTTTGGTTCGACCAAAATGTTCTATTGCACGCGCTCTGATGTCACAATAAACAAACATATGCCGCGCGCACTCAACAAATACAAGCGCGCTTACAAGCGCGTACTTTTGTCACTCATTTTTGTAAACAACTTCGTTTCGCATGTAGTACGTACGTACATACACATGAAGTGTTATACAGTGACTGCGACCGTGAGGCTAATCATTCGTTTTTCACGGAAAATGGTTGCCATTTCTGTGCTAAATGCAAGAATCTGTGAGTACCAAATCTGTTGACGTTCGATGTGTTGTATAAAACAAATAGTGTATGGTCTTTACTCGTGCAATGGAACCAGATTTCGCACTCGGTGAAAGATGAGGCGCACTATTCAACTCGGCTTCGCCTCGTTGAATAGAGCGCCTCTATCTTTCACCTCGTGCGAAATCTGGTACCATTGCACTCGTGACCATTCACTATTTGTATAATCACCCATGAAACAAAATTGAATGTTTCGAAGGACCAGACAGTGTATATGAAAGAGTGCTGAGGAAAATCGTTATACTTGAACGCGTATTCATGAGTTCAAATGCAAATCTGATGAAGTTGGGCGGAAAATCCCAAATTAAACATGTTAAATATCAAAAGTTTCCCATCAGCTCTCTCGAGACTCCTCTTGTGTGGAGCACTCTAAACCTTAATCAGCCGTGTCTTCTTTTAATTCAAGGACTCTTCTTGAACAGATCCGGGGCAGCGGCTATGATTAATTCATTTTGAAAGTAATCGCTACTCTGAGAGTGCAAATTAAAAGTTCACCGATTTATATAGTTGCTTCGATTTTTATCATTAAGATAATTCTTGTCTTAGAAGAGCCCTACTATAGAACTGTACAAAAGTGTTCACAGCTGGACTGATATTGAGTGCATCACGCACACTGAAAACACAACAACACCACCGGAAACTCACATTCTATTCTAAGAACACAAGTGCTCAGTGATAGCCAGATTTCATCATTCATACAAAGGAACAATATAAACCTTAATCAGCTGTGCCTTCAATCAATTCAAGGATGCTTCTGGGTAGGCCCGAATCAGTTGCGATGCTTAATTCATTTTCAAAACTAACCACTTCTCTGAGAGTGGTAAATAAAAAATAAAAAAAAAGCTTAGTTGATTACGTTTCTGCCCAACTAGAGAGCTGCAAAATAATTTCATACTAGACTGATATCTATCTATCTATCTATCTATGTATATATATATATATATATATATATATATATATATATATATATTAGAAAAAGTAGTCACTATGAGCATGTAGGATACGGCTTCTAAATATGCCTATTTCGATATAAATCGTTTTGCATGAGACTGTTACTCTTATTCACATTAGAGGACTACTTGTCCTCGAAACACATCGTCTTCATTGAAAAAACAAAAACAAAAACAAAAAGTGGCATCCTTAGATGACTTCTACCAGACTACAAAATATGTGGGCATCATGCTACACAGCAGTAAATTACCATACTGTTACTTTTTTTAACCGGTCACATAGATAAAAAGCCAATGGCAATAACGTCATTCGTACGCAAAAACTATTTGTATCAACCATACAAGGCTTATGACGAGGCCAATGAGGACTGAACTTTTTGAACTCTTTGAATTCATCCAAGCTTAGCTGGGCAAATACACCACTAAAATATAATATTGTATCCCTTTGGCAAAGTCCAATATGATTGTGTTCATATAGCATTTCCTTTTGCATGTTCCTTCTGCCAGGGCTTTGTGCTTGCATTAAGGAACGGAATGGCATCATAATGCTTACGGATCGTAAGCTTAAATCAATATTAAATTTGCCTTTTTACGGTAGCTGTACACTCATTGTCCATAAGGCTCTATTCAACTGAAGATGAAGTTTTAGGATGCCCTGTAGTATCAGAAATTTGATAATATTGCCAACTGTAGGCCTACATACTGTATGTAGCAATCATTACAATTTATTCATACCGTCACTTCTTTTGAAGAATGATGATATTGTCTGGTCGTCATATCCTTCTTGTGAACCACGACAGTAGAATGCTCCGAATCCCTGCACATCCCACTCATTAGTGGATGGAAATAGTACGCGTGTGACACCATAAGATTCAGCTTCAGGTAGGTCAGGTGAAGTATCACTGGGGATTGGTGCTGTCCTGCCAAAGTCACGAGAGGCTTCTGAGGATGGAGAGCTCCAATAACACTGCAACTGAGTATTATTTGTTGCCTCAATGTTTGAAAATCCAACTGAAAGAACTGCGATGTTGACCCGTTCACCTGGATACAGTCAAATTATATGCATAGTAGGATTTCAGTCGTTTAGATTTAAATTGAGAAGTATCACAGATTACACCTTTGTTATTCCCACATTAACATTACAGCGTTCTAACAGTAGGCTCTTGTACGTCATGATGTCCTCTTCACATTTCCACATTGTTAGATATGTCAAGTAGTATTCTTTAATTTCATCACCTACAAGCCTAACGATAAGATGGAAGAATCTTAGAGAAGATAGCATCGCATTTTCGAAGAATCGGATAATTTGCATTTTATTTGTTGTTGCAGACTAATAAGATTTACATACTGTAAAATGTTCATACTTGACGAATAGATGAATCAATTTTATGCAGCAGATTCTTCTGGGTAATATGACTGATTTCATTTAAACGAAAAATGAAACAGGATATTGGGAAAACTGTGTGAAAATTGATTGTTCATTCGACATGACATCAAAAAGCCTTATGTTTGAAAGTAGCTGCCTTGTCTCTTAGATATGCAGATACTTATGTAAATTTCCCCACTTACTGCGTGCCAAAATTTTCTCATTTCACACATTATTAAAGTTGTCCTAGATGAAAAAAAAAGACTAAAATAAGACAAACTGAATGTTGGTAGCGGCGTCAAAATTCATGTTTTCACTGAACAGTATACTGTTGCGATTACATAATACAATGGGGAGACAAGACCTCGTATGTCAAAGATCATGACTTTTCAGGAACACAAAGGTCATTTTTTTAACGTCAAATATAGTGTAGAATATTTGTCTTGGATGACATTGATAACACTATTTTAAAATTCAAAAGATTAGTTTAAAGAAATGAGTTAGGAAGATTTTTTTTTTCTCTAAGAATATGCTGATTGAGCAAGGAGGTCTTGTCACCCAAAGGGCAATGTGCGTATCAGCTGTGATGAGTAGACATCATCATCTAACAAATTGACGTCTCATTGGTTGCATAAATATTATTATAAAGAAAAATTTGCTTTTGGCCAGTTATTTAGCAACAAAATAAAATCTTTCTTTCTTTAAAGTCAAATCACTACACCATTGCATCTGTGTGGAGGATACAAGATCTTCTATACTTTTTTAAACATATAAAAAAATAGTAAACGTTCATAATTTTATAGGTCAAGGGACTCTCATCAAATAACCATATGCACTTCCTACTCGTGTCACTGTTTAATGCGTGCCAAACTTCACCACATGGATTTTTAAGCCTCCGAGATGCCTCCAAGACGCCTCCGAGACCAGTTGGAGACTCGAAAAAGTCTCTGAGAAAAAAAAAAAAAAACGAACTTGTTCGATTCTCCCTCGACTACAGAGAGACTCGTCTAGATTCCAGGAGACGTCGCAGAAACATCGTAGAGACGTCTCCGCGACTAGAGTCTCGAGTCTCCAGCCTAATAAGATACCCACTAAAGCAACATGACGCGCCCTACCAACCAAGCAAACAGTAATCAACTTCAGCCAGCACCAATCGACCTAACTGACTCAGAACACAAAGTCATCTCACTAGACCTCAACTTTGCTGTTTCTGCCAAGAAAGTCCCTTTTCCAATATCATCCACCGCACAGAACCAAACTTTCGCTTTCTCACCAAAACCGCAGCTGGCATCCGACTTAAAGTTGTCAACGCTCTGTCCGACGCTATTTCGTCCAAATCCATCATCAAAGAAGAAGTCAGAAGATCTTCGTAACAACCAAGCCGACAATATTCTAAAGGGCAACTCCACCGTGGTCATGGACAGACAAGTCTACCGCATCAAGATTCATCGGTCTACGCAAGATACACCTAGGTTCCTCGAGCTAAAGCACAACATCACATCTCGCCACATTACGAACCTCTCGTAGAACTCTCCAAACACCACATCACCATCTCACAATCGGCACCATCTCCAACAACAAAATCCAACCCTCCAACATAGATAGTCAGTTTCGACCAGTGGCGTATCTAGGGGGGGGGGGGGGGGGGCAAGGGGGGCACGTGCCCCGGGCGCCACTCCTTGGGGGCGCAAAAAAAAACGAAAAAAAAAACGAAGAAGAAGAAAAAAAAAACGAAGAAGAAGAAGAAAAAAAGAAAAGAAGAAAAAGAAGAAGAAAACAAAAACTCGCCCGAAAGGGGGAGGGAGAATGGTGGGGGGGGGGGGGCAGAAAACCAAATCAAACAAGATAAAAACAAAACATGATGATGACGCGGACAAAATGACAATGTTTATTGTGTTCACACAAAAATTCCATGTTCTGTGAGCTGAAATACAACAATTTTCGGCTCGCTCGCTGCGCTCGCTCGCCAAAATATATATGAAAAAGAAGGTGAGAACAGAACATGATGATGACAAAATGACAGTGTCTATTGTGTTTACACATGTCATTTTATATTTAGCAGGCAAAATGTTTCACGGAGCAGCGGCTGCAATTTCATTCGTTCTGAAGCGATCGCCAATTGGATCAAAAGAGGGCGTCAACGGTTTCGAACATACGGGGGGGGGGCGCAAAAAACAACAACAAATCAAACAAGATAAGAACGAAATGCAATGATGACGCGGAAATATACAAATTTCGGCTCACTTGCTCGTACTAATTTAGAGTATTTTTTCAAGTCCTCAGTTTGTTGGTATAAATCGTTATCTATAAGGCCGTCACTATATCTTGATTAGAATTGTAAGATTTAATAAGTAAAAAATGACAAGAGTTTCATGATTTGTAAGCTGAAATACAAAAATTTTCGGCTCGCTCGCTGCGCTCGCTCGCCAAAATTTGTATAAAAAAGAGAAGATAAGAACAAAACGTGACGATGACGCGGACAAAATGATAATGTCTATTGTGTTCACTCATGTCATTTTATATTTAGCAGGAAAAATGTTACACGGAGCAGCGACTGCAATTTCATTCGTTCTGAAGCGATCGCCGATTGGATCAAAAGAGGACGCCAACGGTTTCGAACATACGGGGGAGGGGGGGCGCAAAAAAAAAATCAAAAAAGATAAGAAAAAAACGTAATGATGACGCAGAAATATACAAATTTCGGCTCACTCGCTCGTACTAATTTAGAGTATTTTTTCAAGTCCTCAGTTTGTTGGTATAAATCGTTATCTATAAGGTCGTCACTATAATTGTGAGATTTAATAAGCAAAAAATGACAAGAATTCCATGTTTTGTAAGCTGAAATACAAAAATTTTCGACTCGCTCGCTGCGCTCGCTCGCCAATACGTGATGATGACGAGGACATTTACAAATTTCAGCTCACTCGCGCGCACTAATTTAAAGTATTTTTTAAACTCGTCAGTTTTTTGGTATAAATCGATATCTATAAGGCTGTCACTATATCTTGATTAGAATTGTAAGATTTGGTAAGTAAAAAATGACAAGAATTCCATGTTTTGTAAGCTGAAATACAAAAATTTTCGGCTCGCTCGCTGCGCTCGCTCGCCAAAATCTATCACAATTCATTACATTTAAATCACCCTTAAAAGATCCCTTTTAAGTGCTTGAGAAAGCATCATGTGGACTTTGTTTAAAGTCCCTACCGGGATGGGGTTGGGGTTGAACACTTTTTCAGAAATTAGGGGCGCAATTTTCGTGCTTGCCCCGGGCGCCGTTTTCCCTAGATACGCCACTGGTTTCGACGCAGTTTTCCCTCTTCACCAGCGTTCTGTTACGGAAGCACACGACATCATCAAACAGCACATCTTCTGACCCGAACCTACAATCCAGAACCAAACTAACTCCTAATTAAATCCACGACCTGATCCTCATCACGTGCCTCAACTCCTTTCACTTAGTGGCCCAACTAAAATATATATATATATATCTACAAGCAAGTCCAAGAAACAGCCATGGTCTTACCGTTCTCTCCTATAAATCCTCGCAACCATTTTCATAATTATGGAACACCTCCACAGCAGATCTGAGCTTCTAATATTCTCGACGATCGTAACATAGAACGCCTCTAATATACCTTAATTACTTGACGTTTCGGGCAGATTGACTATCCTTCGTCAGCTCACCTGTGCCTTTCGACTGTCACTATAATGCCTCCCGACACTCTCCCTATGTAATGCCGCTTCACTCCTACATTCTCATCTGTGTAGTATATTCTTTTGCCAAACGCAGTCCTCTGAAGGACTACATCCCTTTGACTGTACTATACTTTTTTATTCGGTTGAACTGCTAATTTTTTCAATGACAAATGGTATTAATTCCCCTATGTATTTGGATTTGGTGGGAGAAGGAGGAGGAGGACGTGGATGATATTTTGTACCATTTTCAACGTCTGGTGATAGCCAGCCGCACGATACAAGACGATCATACTCATTTCCCCTTGGCCTCGGGGCTTACGACGGTTTCTCTTCCAGTTCATACCCCATCTAAACGGGGCATTTTGAGCGCTCTGAGCTCTGCATGAACAGACAATCGGAAATTTGAGCGCTCTAAAGTTATGCCCCTTTGGAGGCTATAGGTTCAGGAGCGCGCCTGAAGGGTTCTAATCTCTGTATATATAGCATTCTGGAAGTGAAATGCCGTGGAAAGTAATGCATACAGTTTGTATGTTAGAAGTTCCTGTGCACTCGAATGTCGCCATGACAGTTATGCCCCTCTCAGCCACTTTTCGTGTGGTCTCATTGATCAGCGATTTTCTGTATTAACAGACACAGAGAAGCATACTAGTATAAGTCGAAGTGCTTCAGGAGTGCTCCTTGAGACCCGACGCCTATAAATGGGGTATTCTCTATGCAATGTGTGTCTTTGTCGGGAGGGGGGAGGGGATGCAACAGAAGCATCTGGCGGGTACTCTCAGTTGTCTTCCAGTGGTCAATAACATGGATTGTACTATCCTATGAGAGTAGGAATAATACATTTCCACCTCCCTGGATTGTACTGAGCAATATATTTCTGTGCCATAGAATGGTCCCCTCCAGTTGAAATAGCTCGATTTTTTACACCAGTTTCTTCATAGCCAGACTGCCAGTTATGATTTTACATAGGAAATAATATAGTATAAGCAAATACAAATAAAAATAAATTAGATTCTTTTTCCAGTTCAGGGGGATGGAAATGGAAATCAAAACACCAAAAGCACCATCCTCATCGTTACATATTTAAGATAAAGGGCTGCTAATGCCTGCTACTATGACTTCTAACAGGATCGCGAAACCCAGGGCTACAGTACCCCCCCCCCCCCCCAACACACACACACACACACACACACACACAAATGAATTGAACAGAAATTTGAAAAGATATCTAGGAATTTCCAAAGGTTCCGTCCTTAAATTCTTCCCTTCTAAATGGGGAGAGAAGATGGGGTACCATTGGCCCTGATGACCGGTCCCACCTGGAATAACGTTCCGCGACCCCTGGACCCCGTTTAATCAAAAGATATAATCGATTATAAATTTCCTTAACACTAGGGCTGACATAAACTTATGATAGAAATCAAATATAATAATCAATTTAACTCTTCATAAAACAGGGTCCTGTTCTATGTGCCATTAAGCATGATTAATTTTAACCTTTACGTGTCCATATATAGGACATAATGGTGACAACAGCAAGATATTTCAACAGTCTGCAAAGACCATCTGTCTCTCCACATATTCAATTCAATTCAATTCAATTCAAGTCATTTATTTCATTCTCATTTTTCTTCCAACAAAACATAACACAAGGTAAATCAGAAAATCCATCATAAACATATATACAGTACAAAGTGCGAAGGATAAACGATAGACAACAAACTAATAGAAATAAATTATGTATACGTACGTGAAAATACAAAGTTACGTTTTGAGGAGCAAAAGAGAACTGAGAGGTCCACTAAAAAGCAGTGCTTGTACAGTGTTGTAGATTGTGGACCACTCAAGAATGTCTTCCAAAAATACTTATACCTTACAAATACATTACACAAAAATGATTTAGACAAAATGGAACAGACAACAGAGACACAACAACATGACATGACTAAACTGAGGGAGATACGATTGAACGAAATGGGACAAAAACAAAATTAAAGGAAAAAAAGGAAAGGAAGAAAGAGAGAAAGAGAGAGAGAGAGAGAAGAGAGAGAATGTCTACACGCTGAACAAAAGAAACGGGAGAGAGAATTGAGGGGGTACTTCGAACAGCTGGTGACAGCACACAGCTGTGTAAATATTATGCAAATAAGATGCCGTATTTCATTGCCTAGTAATGCCGTTTTTCACTGCGTAATGATGAATTCAATAACTGGTGATGACCCTCATGTTTGTTGTAACCTGTAGGTAATGAAAATAAATATCTCAGCCAGAATTTAATCCCAAAAAAAAGAGATTTCAAATTACGCTTAAAAATGTTTAACGACGGAGAATTTTTTATTTCAGAACTTAATGAATTCCAAAATTTAGGGCCGGTGTATATGTGTTCTGAGCTAATAAGGTTCTCAAAAGGGGTAAATGAAACTCATTAGACCACCTAGTAGGATAATCATGAAAAGATTGATTTCGTGGAACTGACCCAGTTGAAAAGAAACAAATTTTTGATTTTTAAAATCTTATATTTAATGAACAATGAATCTGAATGGGAACGTGGCGAAACTCCACAAATAATACGAAGTACTTTCTTTTGTAATAATGATAACTTATCCAATAAAGTTTGATGGGCGCTACCCCATGCTAAAATTCCCCAATTAAGATAAGGTAATATATTAAAAGAAAATAAAACGTTAACAAAGACGACGATCAAATGTGAAACATAAGTCTGTTAATAATGCCAATATTTCGTGAAATTATTTTACTTACGTTGATAATAATCACATGAGGCCTCCATGAACGTTTATCATCCACTGTAATACCAAGGAATTTTATGTGGGATAAACGTTCTAATTGAGTGTCATCCAAAATAAGACCTGTGCTTAATGTTTCTATGGGTTTACTAAAAAGCATATACTTTGTTTTCTGAAGATTGAGTGATAATTTATTAGCTCTTATCCACCGAGTCACCTTTTTTCAACTGAGAGTTAACGGTGTCCATTAAAGTATCTGGGTCTTGATGGGAAAAGAAAACATTTTGAGTCATCAGCGAAAAGTATAAATGAGAGTATGTCAGATGATCTGCAAAAAAAATAATAATAATAATAATTGATATAAAAGATAAAATGTAATGGACCCAATATACTACCCTGAGGTACGCCACATTTAATAGATTTGAAACGTGAGTTATTCTCGTTCAGAGACACATATTGTTTTCGGTTTTGAAAGGTATCTCCTGAACCACTCCAAGGCCTTCCCCCTTATGCCATAATGCGATGGTCATTATGATGATCACTCCTATTGAACCCGAAACTCAATGTTTAATAAATTTACCATCTCGAGTCTTATGTCACAGTTATCTTGACACTAAGGCCCGAATTCACGAAGGTGGTACAAATGAAACCATGGTTTAAACCATGGACAAAAACCATGGAATGCCAAGTGTCGCATGCGATATTTCGCTACGAAATCAGTCATTTCGTCGATGAAATGATTATTTTGTAAAGAAATGACAACATTTTGTAACTAAATGAACATATCGTCCACGAAATGATAATTTCGTTAACGAAACAGTCATTTTGTCGACGAAATGACCAATTTCGTAACGAAATATTCTGTTTTACACTTGGCGATCCATGGTTTTTTTCCATGGTTTAGACCATGGTTTTGTTTGTACCACCTTCGTGAATTCGGGCCTAAATCTTGTGATCAGGCACTTTCTTGTTTTCGTAGAAGTGTCATAGGCCAACAACCAACAAAGACTTGAATCGTAGAAACTTAATTGTACTTGAGAACACTTTCCAAGTTCTCTGTAACAATTCAACATGAGTAAGTAGTCGTGGAATGTTTTCACAAGTGCCAGTTTCTGTTGTCTATAGGTATTCGTTCGAAAAAAAACCAATAAAGTTTGTTGTGTTGAACATTAGGTATAGTATGTTGAAGAGATATTATAGAAGAGTTTTAAAATTGCTGTTAGATGGATTTTGCCGGTTTATTTTTTTAAATCACATTTTGAATGAATACTATGGTCTGTATTTAACTTATTACAGCAATTGTTTCATGTTTGGAATAGTAACGTCTTTTTCATTTTCGAATCAAAAATTTTATATCACTTTAGAATGAATGAACAACCATTTCATTTTCGACGTCCAGATTCGCCCTGTAATCTCTTTGACGGATTTAACAGTTGAAATGTTTATATAGAATAAATGTTGATAGATTATGTATTAATTGGTGATTCCATTAGTGATCTGCTCAAAACACCGCCAGGTATAGCCAGACATAAATCGCGCAGTTGAAGATGCTGATTTAAATCTTGTTTCAAAACAAACCCGGGTTACGCCGTCTACATCGACATTGATTGATGATTTTTCTTCCACCCATGACAAGATACCATTTTGCGTTGTTGTTTTTTCTATTGGTCTCAGCCTTCACTATACATGATTGTAGCTGCATTGAGTAAATCCCGACCACCTCCGGTAAATTGTATACAATTTATTTATCTACAATCTATTTATAAATAGATTATTAGTCTTGAACTAAAAAAGTATCGACATTAATGGATTGTAAAAGATATCAGCAATGTGTCATGGGATGATGTTGTTTTTCAAAGCGATGTTTATAAATGCATATCAAGTGTACTTGATAAATATGCCCGCTAAACAAAGAGACACCGTTGTTGAATTCATCCAAAATACACGAAATGAGTGAAAGAGATGACATGTGAAGCTCAGTGGGAATAATATATTGTTTAAAAAAGGTACGGGAATGGCTTCAAAATGGCCATTATACGTTACTAAAAGTATTGTTGAAAATTCCGGTGATTCTGCCACAATGTGGACGACACTTCATTATGATAAATTTCCAAGTAAGGAAAAAAAAAATCAGTTGGCAGTAATAAAGACATTGCCTCCAGTTCAAAGTATTAATATTAATTTTCTTTTCTTTTTTTTCTGCAAATGTATCTCCTCGCAGAAAAGAGATTGCACGATTTGAGAATGACATGAAAAAATATTTGACGGGCTCGACATCTTTTTTTTTTTATTTAATTAAGAGTATCTATAATATCAAATATTGTGTTATGTCAACATCATCAAACTGGGCTAAATTCATGAATTCATATTCAAATTCCTGCAGGTATCATAAAAGATTCAGTATATGATATCCTAACTCCACTCTTAACAAATATTTCTTTAACTACAGGTAAAGTACATCAACAATGGGAAATTGTGCGAGCCACACCCCTTCACAAAGGAGGTAGTCAAACGGATCCATCAAACTATACACCAATTGGTGTGCTCCTAGTTTTGTCATTTAAACAAGTCTACACATTCTGTGGGTCAACGACCTTTTAAACTGTTAATTTAACTGCTAAATAAAATACCAACATGGTTTCGTCTTAAAAATTCTACATCCACTGTATTGACAAATGTTGTGGAGGATTTTCAGGTCTCAGTTGACAATGGCAGTTGACAATTGGGAAGTTGTTACGGCGGTTACCCTAGACTTGGAAGACGCTTTTCATTTAAAGGGATGGTACAGTATTGGTGGAGATGAGAATTTGGCTTTTAACTTTTTGCGAGATATCAAGAAAACACTTATGATATAGTACAGAGCATACCATTTAAAGAGGAATTCAAAGTTTATTTGATAAAGATCGGGTTTGGAATGACTGAAACATCCAAAAACAAAGTAAAACAAAGCAATCGTAATAAAGTGTGGGTCCCACACTTTATTAGAATCGCTCTTTTTTGAATATCTCAGCCATTCCAAACCCGATTTTCATCAAATAAACGTTGAATTCCTTATAGAATTACATGCTTTCATATTTCATAAAAGGTTTCTCATTATCTCACCAAAAGATGTTAGAAACCTGAAATTAGGTGTCAACCAAGACTATACGATCCCTTTAACGCCGCAAATAACCTTATTGAAAAGTTGAAATACCCAAGTCTTGATGATGTGGCAACTGAAAGGTTAAGACAACAGGGCCTATTTCAAAATGCGGAAGCAAGTCACAACAGTAAATGGAACAGCGAGGCTGTTAGTGTTTTTGTAAGCAGACCACGTGTGCTTATATTTTTCTACTACGTATCCAAACATTGAAAAAACAAATGCCGAACTATCTTTACATAGAGATTGTTTTTTACACAATAAGTCAGATTTCAATTAAAAAAAAAATAATTAAATGGAGATCAAAATATCAAAGACACCATCTTTATCATTACATCTTCAAGATAATAGATCACTGTGGTATTACAGTGTATTCTACATTGTTTCGCTTATAGCACAATTTAAACTTTTCGTATTTTACAAACCTTGGAGATATATAGGGCATAACGTGAAGAAAACAGCAAGATATTCCAGCAGTCTGCAAAGACCAAAATCCCATCCTCCTCTCCACATTGCCGACATGATGATCACTCCCTGTTGAAATCTATTACCAATCTATTCTCGACTCTGATGTCAGTTAAGTTGCAATGGTGTCACTGAACGCTAAATCTCGTTATCAGGCACTTCCTCGTTTTCGTAGGAGTGCCATGTGCCAATAAGCAACAAAGACTATGGAAGCTTGTACTTCAGAGAAAACTACGCCAGGTTCACGATATAACACAACGTGTTAGTGCTTGTGGTTTTCACATTGGAAAGTTTTCACAAGTGACGGTTTCCATAACTCTTTGTGGGTCTTCTTTCGCCAAATAAAAGTCATTTCAAAGACAACAGACACATACGGAGTTGACGCAAACGGTCATAACCATACAAACTTTTAAACGATACATTTCCGAGGTTCCCTGTTTGTAATCTATTTTGAATGGCGCCTTCCATTTCATATTCAGATGGAAGAGTCTAATTTCATTTTCTATATGAATGAACACATTTGGATTAGCAAACCTTATATTGTTTCGATTTAACATATTTTCGAATAAACAAACTGTAACAGAGCACAATGGTCGTCGAAGCGCACTGTATGGTGCTAGCAATGGAAATTTAAAACAACCTCACTCATATAAAGATTTCTCATAATGTTTTTCAGGTAGCCTTTTAATACACACGGAAGCTTTACACCAAACACATGCGCATTCAGAATTTACAGAAGTTGCCTTGCACTGACAGACTTGCACAGTCGTACATTTATTTTTCACTAAAAGTCAATGATAAAGCGACTCCGGTTTAAGAGTATACACAACTAACATCCACCTGCACACACACAACATACAAATTAGTAGATCATCACATAAAGGCCTACCAGCCTCATTCCTAGAACTTTTGATTTTTTTTCCTATACGTCATAGTACTGTAAATGTTTCAGTAACGGAAGAGTAATCAATAATTATAAGATGAGCCCCATCTAGGTTTTCAGCTGTGTACATGGCAGGGGCGGATCCAGGAATTCAATAAAGGGGGGGGGTGCCTCTTCAAGATTAAAGGGGGCGCCCCCATTTTTTTTCTATTTCTTTTGTTTTAACAAGAAAATAAATAAATAAAGAGAGGGCGCCCGGTGCGCCCCGCCTGGATCCGCCACTGCATGAACTCATTTTGAACTCACTGAACTCATTTTCATACTTTGCAATATCACGTCTTTCCTATTTGTGATGCAATAATATTACTACGGAATTGACAATCCTCCATTGATTTGTATCCTCTATACCTACATCGTACAAGTGTAGATTGAAACACTTTATATCCCTCGTTCCACTAGCTGGCAGCAGTTGCGTATCTAGGGGAGGGGGGGCGAGGGGGGCACCTGCCCCGGGCGCCACTCCTTGGGGGCGCCAAACGAAGAACAAAAAACAAAAAACGAAGAAGAAAAAAAAAGGAAAAGAAAAGAAGAAGACCAAAAATGAAAGAAAAAAAAAAACTGGCCCGGAAGGGAGGAGGGAGAATTGGGGGGGGGGGGGGGGAAGAAAACCAAAACAAACAAGATAAAAAAAACCTTAATGACAAAATGACAATGTTTATTGTGTTCACACAAGAATTTCATGTTTTGTATATAAGCTGAAATACAAAAATTTTCGGCTCGCTCGCTGCGCTCGCTCGCCAAAATTTATTTATTATAAAAAAGAAGATAAGAACAAAACGTGATGATGACGCAGACAAAATGACAATGTCTATTGTGTTCGCACAATATTCATGTCATTTTATATTTAGCAGGCAAAACGAAACAGCGGCTGCAATTTCATTCGTTCTGAAGCGATCGCCGATTGGATCAAACGAGGGCGTCAACGGTTTCGAACATACGGGGGGGGGGGTGCGCAAAAAAAAACAAAACCCAAATCGAATAGATAAGAACAAAACGTAATGATGACGCGGTTTCGGCTCACTCGCGCGTACTAATTTAGAGTATTTTTTCAAGTCCTCAGTTTGTTAGTCACTATATCTTGATTAGAATAAACGTATTGTAAGATTTAATAAGCAAAAAAGGACAAGAATTCCATGTTTTGTAAGCTGGAATACAAAAATTTTCGGCTCGCTCGCTGCGCTCGCTCGCCCAAATTTATCCAAAAAAAAAAGGAGATAAGAACAAAACGTGATGATGACGCGGAAATATACAACTTTCGGCTCACTCACGCGTACTAATTTAGATTATTTTTTGAAGTCCTCAGTTTGTTGGTATAAATCGTTATCTATAAGGCCGTCACTATATCTTGATTAAAACTGTGAGATTTAATAAGCAAAAAATGACAGGAATTCCATGTTTTCTAAGCTGAAATACAAAAATTTTCGGCTCGTTCGCTGTGCTCGCTCGCAAAAATTGATCAAAATTGATTACATTTAAATTACCCTCAAAAGACCCCTTTTAAGTGCTTGAAAAAGCATATCATGTGGACTTTTTTAAAGTCCCTACCGGGATGGGGTTGGGGTTGAACACTTTTTCAGAAATTAGGGGAGCAATTTTCGAGCTTGCCCCGGGCGCAGTTTTCCCTAGATACGCCACTGGCTGGCAGACCTCCACCAAGCAGCCATAATCATAATATCGCCATTTCTTTGGCGGTATTTTCAACACAAACATAGAGGTAGAGCTAGGGTTATCTGCACAATAATTGAAAATCTGATCATCCGTTGTTGAGTTATTGGGAGATTAATTGAAGCCATGTCTTACTTCATTATGGACACAGTCTGTAAGTTTGGTGAAAATTCGATCTCCCTCCCCCCCCCCCCCCCATTGCAAAATTCTATACTTTAAAGAGTATCCCTTTGTTTTTCCTCTGTTCTTTCTTATTTCTATGGTTGAGCTGCTTTTACTTTGATTTACACGTATTCATCAAAACATTAACTACACCATCCTTATCATTACATCTTCAGGATAAAGGACTTCTATGAATTCTATACGTTACACTCATGAAACAGCACAGTTTAAAGGGATCGTAAATAGTTTTGGTTGAGACTGAACAGGCTTTTATCATTTTTTTTTTTTTTTTTGGTGAGAAAGTGAGAAACCTCTTATGAAATATAAAAGAGCATGTAATTCCATGAGGATTTCAACGTTTATTTGATGAAAATTGATTTTAATATGGCTGAGATATCCAAAACAGAGCGATCCTATAAAGTGTGGGACCCACATTTTATTACCATCATTTTGTTCTACTTTGTTTTTGGATGTTTCAGCTATTCCAAACCCAATTTCATCAAACATTGAATTCCTCTTAAAATGGTATGCCCAGTACTATTTCATAAGTGTTTTCTTGGTATCTCACAAAAAAAGTTAAAGCCCAATTTTCATCTCCACCAATACTGTACCATCCCTTTAACTTTTACGTATTTTACAAACCTTGGAGGTACATAGGGCACAACGTGATGAAAACAGCAAGATATTCCAGCAATCTGCAAAGACCAAAATCGCATCTGCATCCCCACATCGCTGACATGATGATCATTACCTGTTGAAATTTATACTCCTGTATGGTAACTCTGATGTCACAGTTACCTTGCAATGCTGTCGCTGAACATTAAAACTTGATATGTGATCTGGCACTTCCTTGTTTACGTAGGAGTGACACATGGAACTATATATAAGCAACAAAAACTATTATATGTTCGCGGTAACACCATAAGTAGTGATGAATGGTGTTATACCACGATTCTTGGAAAGTTTCACAAGAACAAGTTTCCATGGCCTTAGTGTGGGTCTTCTTTCGTCACATAATAGTCCTTTCAAAGACTGCAAACACATTGTGCACTATCGCAAACCTTTCATCCTCATTTACATCACCAAGCAAACTTTCAAACGACACATTTCACGGGTTCCTTGATTTTTCCTTGCTGTTTGTTTCGTCAATACCAACCTACACGAACTCTTCGATCCTCAACTTCTGGTCTCTTACATATTCCGTTTTCTAGGAAATCTTGGGGGGAACGAGCTTTCGCTCACGCTGGACAAACACTGTGGAATTCACTTCCGGTACGTGAGATGAAAGACTCCAGCTCCATAACATCTTTTAGGAGTAATTTAAAACCCTATTTGTTTAGCAGTGCGTTTTGAAGACAGACTTTCATCGATGTCTTCTTTTCATCTTCTTCTGTTATGGTGTATGTATTCTCAGTCTTTTTGCTTTGATGTAAAGCGCCTTGAGCATTTGATCAGAGTGGAGAATGGCGCTACAGAAATTGTAGGCCTATGTATGTATGTATGTATGTATGTATGTATGTATTATTATTATTATCATTATTATTATTATGATAATTATTATTATTATGATATCGTTGTTATTATTGTTATTATTATTATTATCATTATTATTATTATGATATCGTTGTTATTATTGTTATTATTATTATCATTATTATTATCATTATTATTATTAAGAGCAGGAAAGCGAAAGGACGACAAGTTAGCAATAGGAATTACATTTACAGTATTTGGTGGTGATATCGGGAGCTCAATGATCTCGATCACTGATTTTAACAATCTCCTTGTGAGGAGACTTCGCGGCGACTGATCAGTCGTTGGAACTCGTGGCGACTCTAAAACCCTGTTTTAAAAGACCTTACTCCCCCCCCCCCCCCCCAACCCCCGACAACGACGGGACAACGTTAATATTGGTAATGATATTAATTCTTCTTTTGATGATTCACATGAGTATGATTATTTTCAATATGTTGAAAAAGTTGAGTCAACCGCATTTTTCAAACCAATTACTTGTAAGAAATAATTGATATTGTATTCAATTTTAAGAATGATGTAAGTGCTGGATATGACAATATTGATGTTCGAATTGTTAAAAGAGCTATTCATTTGTTTATGTAAACCCCTATGTGCAATATTCAATCAGTGTATGGAATCTGGTATATTTCCAGATAAATTGAAGATAGCCAGAGTTGTACCAGTTTTAAAGAAAGGTTCCTCTGATGTAATGACAAATTATCGACCAATGTCAGTTTTATCTGTTTTTTCCAAAGTTTTGAAAAATGTATTTTCACTATAGGCTTGTTGAATTTCTTACGAAGTGCAATATCATTAAGAAAAATCAGTATGGATTTAGACCGGGGCACTCCACATCTTCTGCTTTGATTGATTTTATTCATAAGGTGATCTGTGCAATAGATAGCGGGAAAATTTTACTTGGCTTATTTTTGGACCTCAGCAAAGCATTTGACACGCTTGATCATATATTCTTTTAGCTAAATTAAGTCTATATGGATTTCGTGGTGTCACTTTCAAACTTTTGAAAAGTTATTTGAGTAATCGTAAGCAGTTTGTGTCCATTGATAAGAATATATCAGATTACAAAAACATAAGATGTGGAGTGCCCCAGGGATCGATCCTCGGGCCTATTTTATTTCTTTTGTATATAAATGATTTACCCAATGTTTTTAACATTTTACAATGCATTTTATTTGCAGACGATACAAGTATATTCCTGTCTCATGATAATATTGATTCTCTGCAAGAGGTTTTTAATAAGGAATTGCAATATGTTACAAATTGGCTGCGAGCTAACAAATTATCAATTAACATATCAAAACTAATTTTATGATATTTACAAAGAAAAAATGTAACATCGACACTGTATTCATTAACATGTGCGGTTCTCAAATTTTGCAGACATCTTCACTGAAATTCTTGGAGTTCATGTAGGTAATAAATTGAAATGGTCGAATCATATTAATTTTGTTTGTAATAAATTATCAAAAAATATTGGTGTAATGTATAAACTTAGTTTCTTCCAAAGTCTGTTTTAAAATCAATTTATAATGCCATAATTTTACCTCATTTGTACTATGGAATAACTGTTTGGGGCAATGCTCATGAATGTTATATTCAAAGACTTTCAGTGCTTCAAAAACGTGCAATACGAATCATTTCCCATGCCTCTTTTCTTGCCCCACACCCAACCACTGTTCTTATCCCTGAAGATATTGCGGTTGAATGATATGTACAAATATCAAGCTGAAATTTTTATGTATTTGTGTAAAAATCGTTTATTACCAAAGACTCTTTTAGATTTGTTCTCTTTTAATAATCAAATTCATAATTATAGCACGCGATCTGCCAATGATTTTCACCTACCTGTATCTCGTACTTCTTTTTATCAAAGATCTATCATTTACATTGGTCCTACCCTGTGGAATTCTCTCCCCTGTACAATTCGTAATGCTAACTCTTTGAATACGTTTAAATCTGGTTACAAAAAAGCTCTTCTCCATAATTACAACCAAATTTATTAAGGTCAGGAGTATATTTTTTATCCCCTATGTTCGAGACATCCTGTATTATTGTCATTTTATGTTTAGCTTTGTCTTGTCTTGTCCTGTTCAAACGTTTTTACTTTCATTGGAACACATTATATATAATGAAATTGAATGAATTATCCTAGGTCAGCTAATAAGGGACACCTCCTTTCTGGCTGCTACCTACCATAGCATAACTGTTAACCTATGTACGTGTAATTGTCAATCTATTTATGTATTTTGTTCCTTTTCACTGTCTTACTGATAGTAATGTTTGTAATCATATCCGAATGTTGATATATGTAGTTGTTTTTAACATGTTCCTTGCTTTGGTGAAATAAAGAAACTTGAAACTTGAAAAAAAAAAAATGAAACTTGAACGTCCGCCAGAGAACAAAAGTCCTCACCTCAAGGAATACAACTGCAGAAGAGAGCCAGGGGTACCTTTTTTAAACAGATCACACAGATCAAAAACCTGCGGATATAGGTTTCTATAATAACCTTCCCCTTCATACGCGAAGGGTGTGGTTTAAACAATCCGTGCGTGATTGACAAGTGGTGTGTCATTCTGTTTGGACTAATTGCGCATGCGTGTGTATCGAAGGAATGTTACGGCAATAGCTTTTTTGACAGAAGGGCTGTCGGGGTAATATCGGGGTAAAAGTTACTGCGACAATGTCCGAGCAAAATTTTGCGAGAACCGTTTTTAACAGGCAGGGTTAGTAAAAAAGAAAATAAAAAAATAAAAATAAAAAAACGATTGCACGAACGTTGTGTCGCAGTAACTCATGGTTTGGAAGGGTTACACAAAGAAATGGCTTGCGCTCTCACCTATAAGGCGACTCCACACAAGGTGACAACTAAGTCGCCAGGAAGTCGAGGAGACGTTGCCTCGACCTTAATTTATGATAGGCCCTTCATCTTCTCATGAATCGCCGAGATGTCTCCGTCGTTCACCGTATAGGCCTATAGGCCCTACGGGTCGAGATCGTCTCCCCGAGGTCGCGTAGACGTCTCGGAGACTTCGCGGACAAGATTAATTTCTAGGCGTCGCGAAAACGTCTCAGAGACCAACTGGAGACTGGAAAACGTCTCCGGAACCAAAACATATAGTATTCGATTCTTTCACGACTCCTCGGAGACCAGATTAGTCTCCAAGAGACATCGCGGAGATGTCTTCGCAACGAAACTCCAGTCGCAACCAGGTCGCCTCCCACTGAGTCCCCAAGCCTGAGATATGTAGCTTCTCAATCTTTTTGAATACTAGTAAATCATGCAAACCAAATGCAGGGCCGGCGCAGCCGTGGGGGCCGTGGGGGCTCGGGCCCCCACACTTTTTGTGCACCATACAAAGGAATACAAAGGTGTTATCACTTTGGGCCCCCACACTTTTTTCAACCCGGAAGTAAGTGGCACTAAAATAGAAATGGATAGAGATCTTGAAGTATGGCGGCGGTAAGGTTATGTGTTTTCTCTGAAGACCTTTTTTTTTTTTTTTTCATAACACCCGAAAATGGGAGGGGAGAGAATGAGCTGAGGCCCTTTTTTTTTTTTTTTTTTGCTTGTCAGCTGAAGAAACCCGGAAGTGGACGGGGAGAGATGAGCTGAGGACCTCTTTTTTTTTTTGCTTGCTAGCTCATGAAACCCGGAAGTGGGCCCCCACACTTTTGAAAACATTGCGCCGGCCCCTGAAATGTACCAGTACCTTAAAATAAAATGGGATCTATGCCCAACACTGACTCATATTACTCTGACAAACCTTCGTCAAAGTAGTTCAGCTCGCATAACCTTGCAAAGAGGTAGGCCTACTAGCTAGGTTAGCGTACCTCCGACAGTCCGAGGTATTTTATGCTACTGCCATTGACCACAACCTCATTTTATTCATTATTGGGTTTTATAATGTTTATACACGAGCTCGAAGAGCGAAAATACAAGAATACATTGTATCTCGAATGCGGACAGAGCTACTTTAGTTATAGGTTGGCTATAAGGCAAAGGCTTGACAAGCAAGACTGTCTACGGTTGGCCCCTACAAAAGGGTGTTGGCCAGTAGCCAAGAAGAAGAAGAAGTAACGTTAGGTCTAGTAGCCACTGGCGCCATTAAACGTGCACTCTTAATCTGGAAAAGCAGGTCTTTTGTAGATTATACGGGCATTGTACTAGGGGAAGGGTCCAAAAGCTGTGTTAATCCAAGGGGTAGGGCCCAAAATGTAAAAAAAAAAAAAAATGTGAATCTGCATGTATGGCCCTGTCACACCATTCCGGACGAGCCTTCCGTGTGACTTGCGGGAAACAGATGGCCCGCACATGGCAGTACATTGTACCTATATAACGCGTATTTCGCCCGTAGTTGTCCGGAGGCACGCAAATTCTACAGTATTTACCCGCAGCCCAGTTTAGGCCCTGTCACGGGCTTGCTGCGTGAAGGATTTTCCAGTATGAACTACTAGTAATGGGACTGTCGAAGAACTTCCAGACGACGTAGCGAAAAGTACGAATAGTGACCTGCACATTAGCACTAGCGTCAATAAGATGGAGTCCTTGATAAGTTGTGTCTTCAGATCAAATATTGTCCATCTGGTGAGTCAAATATGCCCATTTTGTGGCTCTCAAAGATGCATTTGTGCAGAGACAGTGAATAATCTTATTATAGCAAGGATGTACTGCGTGGTCCCATGCGTTTAGTTGTATGTAATGTTCATCATCGTAACCGAGTGGTACAAGATGTATTGACAGTGTATGGTTGGACCTACTACTCATCGACCGGCTAATGTTTATTTGCTTGATAAGAATATTTAGGCAAATTCACGTAAAAAACTTGACCTACGTGATTGAGAAAATCCAGCGCTATCAAATGCCGTTGTGCCCTTTTCGATTCGAAGTTTCAGTGCAGAAATATCGCCGTCGAACTTGCGTGGCCTCGTTTCAGCTCCCCGCGGTAAAAGCTCCTTATTGAGATCGACCGCTGTTTTTGCATTGACAATGCAATGCACGCAAACCGAGTTGTATTGAACACCGTGTTGTACGAAGCTTTTTAGAAACTTCCATAGACATTACATTACGATTCGGTGAAAATATTCATTCGAAATTTTGTCCTTGCTTGATTAAAACCATTAATGAACAGTGAATTTTCGCGTTTTCCCACACCATCCTCTTCAACGGTCAAAGCCAATCCATTTTTATGTGCTCTGCGCGCAGTGCAGTGCGTACTAAGCGTTCTGTGCGCCAATGTATACGCAGTCGGTTTCAAAAAGGGTGGTCGATATGTAGTAGGGCTACCATATTACTACACGTAGATCTAGACCAGATCTATGCGGGGCGGGGCCAAGTCTAATATTAAAGGTAAATTAAAGCGATTCTGATTTTTAATGTCCTACGTTGCATGATTAATTACCCGCATATACTGTAAGCACCTTTCATTTTATCACGTTGTATTGACAAACATTAAAACCGATCAATTGCAATCAAATTGCAATTGCGAAACCATGCATGCGTCCTTGCTTGCTTTGTTGAAGTTGAACAGTGGGTTCGAGGGACCTGAAAATTAAATAGTCTAAAAGTAGACAGAAAGATCCATCTGTCTGGAGGAGTCTTATTTTTTTGACATTATCGCTCTCCTTTAGGGGGGATCCATGAAGCCAGATGCAGTCTCCGCGGAACATATTCCCTGCGACCAGATACAGACCGATCTTTCGGTCAAAAGTAAATGTACCTTTTGTATCAGTGTAGATAGATCTACATGTATGGTAGCCCTACTACATATCGACCACCCTTTTTGAAACCGACCGCGTATACATTGGCGCACAGAACGCTTAGTACGGGTACGCACTTCACTGCGTGCAGAGCACATAAAAATGGATTGGCTTTGACCGTTGATGAGGATGGTGTGGGAAAGCGCGAAAATTCACTGTTCATTAATGGTTTTAATCAAGGACAAAATTTCGAATGAATATTTTCACCGAATCGTAATGTTATGTCTAGCTGTGGAAGTTTCTACAAAGCTTCGTACAACACGGTGTTCAATACAACTCGGTTTGCGTGCATTGTCAATGCAAAAACAGTGGTCGATCTCAATTAGGAGCTTTACCGCGGGGAGCTGAAACGAGGCCACGCAAGTTCGACAGCGATATTTTTGCACTGAAACTTCGAATCGAAAAGGGAACAACGGCATTTGATAGTGCTGGATTTTCTCAGTCACGCAGGTCAAGTTTTTTACGTTAATTTCAGTGTTAAATATTCTTATCAAGCAGTTAAACATTAGGCGGTCGATGAGTAGTAGGTCCAACCATACATCATGTAGGGTACATGCAGATATCTTGAATTTCGAAAATCAAAGGAAATATTCAATTCACGTGGGGGGGTGGATTCATATTTTTTTTAAGATGTAGGGCCTACGTAGGCCTACTGCTTGTTCATTTTTCTTTTCCCTCATTGTTTTGTTTGTTTGTTTGTTTTCATTGCAAAGGTTCGACCAGCAGCTTGGATAACTTCCCAAAGGTCCTTGTCTGTTGGCCTTATGCACCAAGCAAACAAAACATCAGGAGATTCAGGCAAGTACATATAGTTTGATATTTCTCATTATTTTCCGTATGGTACAATGTATATTAATTACAATGAAGTCCTCAGGACCAGCAGTTTGTTTGTTTTGTTTTGTTTTGTTTTTCATTATACTGAAATTTCATTATAAGCAGACAAGCAAACAAACCCGGTTTAAAGATGAAAACACAAACCATGCATCCATACAGGGACTCTACTCATCATACATTGAAAAGCAATGTGAAATGGGGATGCTATGTCATTAATCTACATATTAAAGTTAACGTTTAAGAGAAAGCATAAAGTTGTTTGAACTTTCATGCTCAGTTTGAAAACGTCTAGAAAGTGATGTTGCTTAAGATTAGGACATATTCTATTGTGTGAAGATTGAAGAGGATCGCTGTTCAAGATGTTTCAGTAGTGATTTTAGCAGTTACTCAAAATATTGCAGTGGCGGATCCAGGAATTCTGTAAGGGGGGGGGGGTGCAAAAATATTTCTGGTGCCATTTCCAGGTTTAATCAGCTGACAAAAAAAAGGCTCTCCCGTGCTAATTTTTTCCTGTTTCTCATGCCACTTCCAGGTTTCATCGGCTGACAAGCAGAAAAAAAAAAGGCTTCAGTGCTTGCAGTTTCTGGTGCCACTACAATTGGCTGATAAAGATGTTTTCTTTTAGAAATTACACATGTGCCCCCTTTGTAATTTATTTCATTTTCCAGAAAAAGGGTTGTGCACCTGGTGCGCCCCCTCTGAATCCGCCATGGTATTGTCTGCAAATTACATTTACAGAATTCAAATGCCCCCACAACATGTCAAACAATCAGACTTGCCCGTTTCTCTATCTCTCAGGTGAAAAGCCAGCAGCTGCTCCCAAGGGAACCAAGCCTGCCAAGCCTGCTGAGCCTGCAACCCAAGCCACTCCTGCCAGCAAGGGAGATTCCTACCAGACACAGGAGTACTATGGCTACAATGAGATGTCCTTCTATGATCTGGAGTCAGACATGCGCAAAAGCAGACTACCACAGCCCACGCCAGGCAAACCATGAGACTCTTCAAAATGGAGATGAACAATGAACATGAATTTGATGAAGCAGATAGACCACAGATATATTGAATTTCTTTAACGACGCAACACGGTGTTAAGTTTGGCATGTCACAGCAGAAGAGTGGACAGTTGCATGTGGCTTGGAGTGTCAAAGGCTGTGTGTGGCATTTTCTAATGAATCAGGTCATCATCAACACTGCTATTCTCAAGAAGCTGAAAAGTACATACATTTTTTTTTCACCTTTTAAGGAACAAACTGATTATTGTTCATATCAGAATGACATGGCAGTAATAAATTAGCTGAACAGATATTTGACATGAACTGTGACTTTATTGCTGTGCTTTCGAGTGTGAAATGAAGTTCACTGGATTGCTTACTGTGTTCTAGCCTGAATGTAAGACACACAGATGTCGTATACATACAGTATTTTATACTGATGTAAATTCTTCTCATTCATCCAGTCGAAGTACAAGATCAAAGATTAGTTGAATCAAGAAACTGGAAATAAACTCACTGTTGCGACGTTTCGCCAATTATCAATTGGCTTCTTCGGGCGAATGAAGCTCCCGATGATGGAATGGCCCTTAAATAGTGCGAGATTCAATTTATCGCACGCGTGGGACCGGGCCGTTCGCAAAATCCCAAGCCGTCTTTCGCGCGCTGGACAAGGTCCAGTGCGCTCTGCACAATCTCGCACTATTTAAGGGCCATTCCATCATCGGGAGCTTCATTCGCCCGAAGAAGCCAATTGATAATTGGCGAAACGTCGCAACAGTGAGTTTATTTCCAGTTTCTTGATTCAACTAATCTTTGATCTTACAGTATTTTATGTGAACTTTACATCAGGGCCAGATGCAATTCACATCACTTCAGTACCTATGAGCAAACCCCTGCTCATTTACTTAAAAAAGATGATTGCAACTAAAATGTCTGCCAATGTGTCAGATTATGAATCTAGTCTTGTCTGCTTTCTTCACTTGACAGTAGTAGAGGTTGCCCCCCCCCCCCCCCCCCCCCGAGTTCGTCGTCTGCTATAAAGCTTCATGGATGATATGAGGACAGTAACTAAATAATCCACCATAAAGTGTACATACATCCACTCAAGTATTCTTCATTTGGACAGACACAGACACAGACACACAAACACACACACATTTCCAAATATCATTACGGAATACTCTGTTCAACACATTATTTGCAGAGATTAGGCATTTTATTATTTGTTTAATGATAAACACAACCAGGTTACACATTGAATGTGTGCACATACATTGAAACTTTAACCACATACATGTGTACAATGTAGTACAGGATGCAGATGAATGTATGACGTGAATGAAGTTAGATGTATGTCTTTTGAAATACACTTCATAGTAGATCATGTGAACTGGGCCAACAAATAAGACTGATTTGTATAGTAAAGACTTGGGAAATGCGAAAGCCTAATGAAAATTTTTCTGTTCAGGTTGAGGCTATTCCCCAGTGCCACATACAAAAGTTGTACATGTACAAGATAATAATACATTGGTTTAATAGTTTTGAAGTACACATGAACTTTGATTTTGCCCGCATGCAGTACACAGTAGTACCATGTAATCATTTGTTCACCTGAAGTCCTCGACAATCTTTGCATTTAGACATGTGCTTAGAGTGACTTCATTTATGGAACAAGCCAGAAAATGTTGTTCTATCATCGAAAAAATCTGTGGAGCAATCATTCAATGAATAAGCTGAACTTGCACAACATGGACTCTAATTAATCAAACCTGAATCTTTGGTAAATTATGAATGTCCAAGACAAAGTGTCAGACGTGGAATGATGTGGCATGATAAGCTACAGATACACGTACTGCACTCTTCAAGAGACATGCATGCAAACTTGTTTATAGCACAGCTGATCTCCATTGCCCTATATGCAAATGCTTACACACAAAGTGGAAAGTAGTACATGTACAAATTACAATGCACTGAAAAAAACAAACAAACAAACAAACAAACTTTACCAGAAACAAAGAACCAGACCTTGACATAAGTTTGAATATGCCCATGCATAGATTATAACTGTGCAGAGATAATGTCAGTGGAACTAATTTGATAACGCTACAGCTCCCTTGGGAGAAAAGAGAAAGAAAAAAAAAAGATGAGGTATGCCATCGTGCTAATGGCAACATTGAACATTGAATATTGAATGTTCACAATGTTGGCAATACATGTATTCATGTTTTTCTGTTGGTGTCTGTTTCTTTGTGTGTGCAATGTTTGAAATGTAATGGCGAGTAGATGTTTATATATAGACTTGTTCAAAGTTCCCAAGTACACTCACTTGGCACAATCTTTAATTAAGAAGTCCAAATGGTAAAACTAAAGAGGTATACAAGGATGAAGCAAAGGCCCGAATTCATGAAGGTGGTACAAATGAAACCATGGTTTAAAGGGATGGTACAGTATTGGTGGAGATGAGAATTGGGCTATTAACTTTTTGCGAGATACCAAGAAAACACTTCTGATACAGTACAGAGCATACCATTTAAAGAGGAATTCAAAGTTTATTTGATGAAAATTGGGTTTGGAATGACTGAAACATCCAAAAACAAAGTAAAACAAAGTGATCTTAATAAAGTGTGGGTCCCACACGTTATTAGAATCACTCTTTTTTTTGGATATCTCAGCCATTTCAAAACCAATTTTCATCAAATAAACGTTGAATTCCTCATAGAATTGCATGCTCTTTCATATTCCATAGGAGGTTTCTCATTATCTCACCAAAAATGTTAGAAATCTGAAATTAGGTCCTAACCAAAACTATACGATCCCTTTAAACCATGGACAAAAATCATGGAGCGCCAAGTGTCGCACAGAATATTTCGTTACAAAATCAGTCATTTCGTCGATGAAATGATTATTCTGTTACGAAATGACAACATTTTGTAACTAAATAAACATTTCATTCAAGAAATGATAATTTCTTTAACGAAACAGTCATTTTGTCGACAAAATGACCAATTTCGTAACGAAATATTCTGTGCGACACTTGGCGCTCCATAGTTTTTGTCCATGGTTTAATCCATGGTTTCATTTGTACCACCTTCGTGAATTCAGGCCCATGTGACTACGTTTAGGTAACTAAGAAGCAGTAGTACAAAGTAGGATCTAGGGAGTAACAGTAAGTATCAAAATAATAATACATGTACCTCAGTAATACCTTTTGAGCCAACTTGCTCTTTGAAATTTGAACTACAAAAGCATTTTTGCAGCCTGACAGATGCATTGTAATTGAATCTGCTATTCATCTTATATAATAATAAGGCTGGTGGGTAACTTTGAATAGATGATAACATGAAAATAGATAACTTGTAAAACTTGTACCATGGACACTATGCTACTTCATACTGCAGGATTACGTACACTGTAGGCTTGTGGTAAACACTTGGCCATTAAATGTGACTTCATACTGCAACAGGTAAGTCAACATCTTCATCAATTGAATTCACAATGATTGTACATGCACATACACGGGTCAGATAAATACGATAACTTCACCTACACACAGTGACTTCTGAATATGGCAAGACATTGAATAGATCTTGGAGCATTGAACAGCTGGCAATCAAAACAATACATATAGACAGATATGTACCCCAATTGAGAAAGACATTTCACATGACAACAGTTGAGAAAGCACACAGATTATTGAGCATTTAGGCAAAATTGTTGAGCAACAACATTTTCCAACCAATTCAAATTCTGCAAGTTACCCATCACGACACCACTGGACACATCCGTCACCTTGATCATGTGACTTAATCATGTGACTCTGTCATGAGCTGGAAAGAGCTCTTCATTCATTTCATACAATGAAATGACTGCTCTAGAAATACTGAGAACAGTAATTCACGATCATTACACATTCGAACAAACAGAGGAAGTCAATTCCCTTGAAAATAACTAAAAGGAAAATCATATTTCCATCTTTTGCTGTGTACAAAACGAAAAGTACTGTATACCTTGTATAATAAAGGTTAGGCCTATAGTCACATGACCAAGCTGTTTCCTTCAAAAGATGTGGTGCGAGTTGGACACTGACAAAACAGTTGCTGAAAATAAACTGGACACAACTCTTTTTACAACATTATGCTTTCTAATTTTGTTGAAGTGTTCAATGTTGTCTGTCGTTACTATGTTTTAACCACACATGCAAGACAGTTTGATTTTATCATCATTGCATACTGCAATACACAAGACAGAATAAGTTGCAGAGCTTTGTTTCTGTCAGTGTTACGGATGTGTACAGGTAGCAGAAGGTATAGCACACAGTCTGTGTAATGATACTGTGCTAGCGCATCTTGTTTGGGAGTGCCATTTGACAAGACTTCGGCATTATAAACAAGGGGTCTTGGTTTCCTGTTATGCCTGCAAGGAATGTATGAATACATGCATAACGTGTCATTGTTCACATTTATAGGCTTTGCATACAAAGAGTAAACATTTACAAGAGCTACACACCTCTTTACAACTTGGTTTTTCAATACAAAGATTACCACATCTTACAAACGCAAGTTATCTCTGTGCTTATGATGTATACATACGAGAAACGAAAACAGAGTATGTGCATTTGAGAGTTTTCAACGGTCCTGATCAGGGGGATATCAAGTATGACAAAAACGCTGCCGATTGTCAAATCTTGATCACCACATAGGTGCCTGATATTCGACAGAAAAAAAAAAGCAATGCCACAGAAAATAAGCAATGTCATGTGTCAGAGCACTTAATTTGTCCTCCTCAACAGAGACACTGCCATGTATCAAAACTTTCCATGTTTATGTCAGGCCTGTACGTCACCCTGCAAACATCATGACAATCTAATACAGTGCAGTGTAACTATTCCTCTTTGCGAGACAAGTGTTCAACTTCACGCCATGCAGAATTTAACAAAAAAGAAATTGCAAATGGCACTTGCTTGAAATTATACATGTACTGTACCAGGTTTGACTGATGTTTGGAAAAGGTGTCTTCTACAGCACTTCACTTTACGGTGTTAAGTGGGAGGAGGAAGTTTGTTGAGCAACACTGACAGATATATATCATGAGATACAGATCTTCATTGCTTTTTCTTTATACATGTACTTGGTACTCGTTGGTGATACTAACAAAAATACTGGTATGTCCTTACATGAGATAAATACTCATGTAACAGCTAGTGTGTGAAAACAATTTAGTGCAATCACAATTGACAATCAGACAGTATTTCATTTAGTAACTGTAACATTTATCAGCTGCCTGTCACTGGCATTGCAGAAAATCATTTGCAATATAGACAACATATCCAATATATACACAAATTGTCTCATTCCACAAAGTTTACACACAAATATTTGAATTCAGACATAGAATGGCACTCGCGGTTTTTAGTTTCATTTCTCTCCTTTTCTTCTTTGACACAAATTCCTAGTGATACTGTTCAATGTTCACACAATTTCATCTAGTCGGCTGCGGCCTAAACTAAAATGCACTTCTTTTCCAAACCACCTGCATTTAAACCAAAAGCCCACAGGTTCTGATGTCAGAAAGTTGATACTTTTCATCAATAAGTACTTGTAACTACAGTATTTCCTAATGCATATATTTCCAGTGACCTACACGTGTACCATGCTCTATGTTTTTTGCTTCCCAAAGTATATTTTCTGGTTACGGTAGTAACTATCCTAAGTCTTGTGATTTGGTTGCCTAAAAACAGATCGTACACTCCACAAGAAGCTCGTCCTCCATAGTTATGAACAAAGACATCACCAGGAGTGTCTCAAAAGTCAATTTTGCTGCAAGGAGTCGAGTTGCAGATTGCACAAGTATGTCACACAAAAAAGAAAGTGTACACAGCCATTCCAAAAATATAATTGTGAGGAAGATGCAGAGATCAGAACACATTTCCATCAGAAAAACTCATACAATCACAACAGTATTTTTTTACAACAAACTGCAGCTTTTCAGTTGCATTATATAAATATCACATTTTCAGCATGAACATATATTGTGCATATTGTAAATTTCACAGTGTTTTATATAGTCAACTAATGGGTGTGAAATTAACAACTTGCACAAATACTGCCTCCTATGACACAACTACTACCTTGTCTATAGTCTAAACAGGTGGGAAATCAATAACTTTTTCTCTTGGAAAAGGATAATACTTCTTTCACAATCTGTCACTGTGGTTCACCATCATGAAATCAACTACTCAAGATATTGTCTTACAAACCCCGATTCACAAAGTATTACAACTGTGAAATAAATGGCTCATACAGTATTCGTTTAAAAGTCTTTGATAAGTTAACACATATGTTAAACAATCAAAAAAGCTATGGAGTAGTCATGTATTTCTTTCTGCCAAAGTGTTATCATCTCACATACATTGAACTTAACTCTTTGCAGAAAGAGAATTACACAAAACAACTACATTAATATTTCAATCTGTTCCTCATATTTTCATTACAAAGCCAAATCAGAGTGCCTGTTACAGTTCCAAATAAACTGTAAACACAAACACATTTTCAGCAAAATTTCCTCCTATTTCTTTTCGCAGTGCATGACAACATGTTTGTTGACCGATGCACTTGAATTTGGACAGTATTTTACTTTCATTGCATGGTGCAGATAGTTATTGACAGAAGAAGAAAAAAAAAAGGTCTCGTTATCATTACTGAAGCATTTCCGTTATCATTATTGAAGTATTTCCCCCTTGCCCCTCCCCCCCCCCCCATTAAAGCCTAACCACACACAGTTTTACAGCTACGTAAATCTACTCCATAAATCAAAATCTGTTTGATTTTAGACATTTGCAGTACACACCAAATTTCACCTTGTTTTGACCCCCTTCAAAAAAAAAAAAAAAAAAAAAAAAAAACCATAATGAGTATCATATTAAGTAATTTTTGCAAATTTGATGAGTTTCTGAAAAGATCATACATAAAGAGGAATTATAACATCCAAGAGTAAATCAACAAATCAGTTTCAAACAAAAGACTATGTTTCATTTTCAGTAAAAAAGTTGACATTCATTGAAAAGTTTCAAGACAAATTTTTCAACAAAGTAGTAGAACATTTACAAAGTATTTAGTTTAAAACAAGGGAAACATAAGTCGTACACATTACTTAAAATTCAATTAATGTTGAATAGATTTCTATATCAACTGAATGAAGTATGTCATTCAATGTCATCAATGCATTCATCTCCCTCCTGAACTGCAACCTTAACATAGAATCCTACCGTTTACATTACCATGTTTTATATACCTGTGAGCTCCTACAGAGCGAGTACACAACATAAATAAGGCAAGCAAATCTTGGCATTACAACCACCAATATTATTTCATAAGATACATTTTCCAAGTCCTGACACTTCACAGAATCTGTACAAACAGTCAGTTATTACGAAATATTTTTCCCATTCTCACAAAGTAAAAGAAGGGATCAAAATAATAATTTAAAAATGATGGCTGTATCAATGATACTTTCCACCTACAAGGACATACCAGTAGTAACCTCCCTCAAAATTACTGATGAAATTTACACTACTTATACTTGAAATTTTGTGACAAAGTGGCTGTTAACACACTTTACCTAAAAGCTGAGAGGAAATTCTACACAACCCAAACTTTCCAAACAAGGTGCATCATGAAGATGGTGTATTTGTACACTGCTTTGAAAATTACAATCTACAATACTGTTGGATCGACAACTACCCTAAAGGCAACCTTACACCAAAGTTGCTTTATTTGACAGAGCTTTGACATTAGTACGGTTAGAAGGACTCTAAATCAATAAATATTTCTTCATCAAAGTGATATAGTATATATACATGTAAATGACATACACAAACACACAAACATACACACAATTTAATCAATGAAATGCTTGGGGTTTGGTTACATTTTTACACACACATCCTCAGACTGCCCAAATCAAAGACCTCCTATTCATCCCTTCCACATCTATTTCCTCCATGTTGCTTTCTTTTTTCCTTTTTAAATACACAATCCAACATGTTGGCTTACCATTCCACAGAACATACGATCCACTGTAACTGTCACCATTCTGTAAGTGATATGTAAGCTGAATTCGAAACATCTCCTATGACAAGCAAATCAGTATGACCTGCACATTAACAAGACGGTGGGCAGAACATACAGGACAGAGTGGGAGACTAATCTACTGGTAAATCTAACAGGAGTGAAGGGTGTGTAATGGCCATCAGGTGGTATCCACTGAATATCTCCTCGGGACATTAAAGGTCGTACATCCCTTTTGCAAACATTGCAATTGCGCATGGTTGAAGAATAATGTCTCCCCACATCACGCATGAAACCTTTAAGGTAAGAATAGCGTTTTTAAAAGAAAAAGTGAAAAAACCTAACCCCAGGTTACTCAAGAATGTGATCCCCTTTTGTACACAAAATAACCAGTGGAATTTTTTCGTGGTCTGAATAAATTCACTAGAAATCTAGTGAATATTATTGTTTCCCCTCCATCATAAAGAGGTTTCCGGTTTTATTACTCTGACGAAAAGTCTGAATTACCTACCTCTATAGTATACCAGCTTATGAAAGGAATTGAATTTTTCAGGGTCGCAAAAGGGACCCACGAACAGTGAGTCTACCTCACTGGGTGATGAGATAATCTGGAAACAGCTGGGAAAGGATGAAGAGTGCCACGTCTCCCGAGGCCCAGTACGAGGTGTGGGATGTCAGCGCTGAAAGGTAGGAGCTCCCGATGTTGCTCTCTCTCAGCTCAAAGTCAACTCGATTCTCCAGCTCTGCAGGGGGGGGGGGGGGGACAAAAATAGTATTCGGGGAGGTCATAAGTGTGACAGAAAGTTAAACTACAAACCTTGAGAGAAAGAGGTGAATATTAAGACAGATCCTGAATACATTTTTGATTTACCAGTGTCACAACTAGCGTGAAGACATATCTTTCACATTGCTCCCCTTTACTACTACTGCTGTAAGCTGCCCACACCACGAGAGAGAAAGAGAGACAGACAGAGTGGGTAATGGGGAATTCCCTTCAAGCATCATGCAACAATACTTGAGGAAGTGTTACAACAGAAAAACCATGTAACACAATTAAAAACAATCACTGTTTGGTGAAGTACAATTAACATTGGGATTGGAGCTAATGGGTAAATTGAACAACCAATCACAGTGCATAACATCTGAATTGTTTCTGCTCTTGTGTACTATACATGTAGATTAATGATGATTTCAAATGTATGCTTACACAGTAGATTCCTTGAATTCTAAACAGCAAATATTTTGTACATTTTCTCATATTCACTTGGCAAAAATAGATGAGTACAGATGTGATGCCACAGTGGATACAAAAATTTTAGTAATCAACCACTGAAATGGAAAGAATACTGTAGAGCTGAATTGATTGACTCACACTGTAAGTATGACTTACTGTTCAGAAAACAATATATGGTTTAGCTAAGCCACAGACTAAACACAAAAAATACATGCACTCTCCAACCACATAATAATCTTGCAACATTGATAAATTGTAATTTCAAGATACACTTTTGAAGACTTGTTAGACGATTCATGATACAGAGCACAATTTCATGGCATATTACACTTTGAAAATGGATTTCAGATAACATAATGTGTTAGTTGTACAGGTGGCAAAGATGGAAAGTAGTGCTGTGTTATGCTAGAGGCACCCAGGATCATTGCTCTAATCACTCCATGCAAGAATACTCTGTCACTGACAGATTTTCTAAAGTTGTAGCAAGTTCATACATTGATTCAAGTGACTGTTGATTCCAACTATGAGGAGAGCAATTGAAGGAAACAAACTCTGCCAGTCATGATTTTGATAATTCTCTTTCTGCCATAGTTTCAAGTCCAAAATATAGTTTTGTTCTGGTTGGTTGAATCTTCTTGTATGTGGGGATTATGGTCATTGACTTGTTCCAGTCATGAAAGAGTGGGGGTAGTGCTTTTTAACTGTCAACATTGATAACAGAGAAAAGGGTTAGGGTGTGGTTTTGGACAAACGAAATAGTTTTGTGTGCTGAAGGTGCCGTGACCATCTTAGGGCCCTGTTGCATAAAAAAATGTAATTAAAGGTTAAGTCAGCCAATCAAAAATGAGTATTTTGAGACTTGTGGTTGATTTTGATTTTCTGACTTCAGTTTTATTTCAACTTTCATGCAACAGGGCCCTGGAGATGTAGACAAACTGTGGCTGAAAAGAGAGGGACTGGATGAGGGGTTTTCAATTGAATGATACAACATATCCCATTCAACCTGAGAAAGCGGTATGATGACGGTTGATTCACTGTCAACATGCCTTACTTTGTTTTCAAATGAAGTGTTAAAATCAGAATGTTGTTCACAGTTGATGTTACACTTCAAAGCAGTTTGTATTTAGTTTTAGTTTGCTTGGAAGGGTTATAGCATAGCACAGGCATTCTCCATATTGGCATGTCGTTGGGAGATTTAGAAAATATGCAAAAACGGAGAGGAGGGGGGATTACTTTGCCATAGCACAGAAATTCTGACACTCATCACTGAGTAAAACCCACCTTTAAAACAAACGGAAATGCCTCAGAGTTTTGACATGTGGTTTGAAATGGGATACTCGGGGAAACTTTGGGTGACAACAAAGAGGGCTACATCAGGGGACTTCCAGTATGAGACATGGGAAATAACAGCATTGTAGAAAGCTGGGCTCAGTATGCTCTCTTGTAAAGCATAGTCTATGCGATGCTCAAGTTCTGAATGGAAAATCAAAACAAAAAACGCCACATCACACCTTAAAGGACAAGTTCACCTTTATAGACATGTGGGTTGAGTGAACGCAGCATGTAGAACACATAACTGAGAGTTTGAGGAAAATTGGACAATCCGTTCAAAAGTTATGAATTTTTGAAGTTTCTGCTCAGTCACGGCTGGATGAGAAGACTACTATAGCTTGTGATGTCACATGAGTACAACAATATAAAGAAAGTATTAAAAAAAAATTTAACATATTTTCACTTTTCTCGCATAACAAAAGAACACTTGACTTCTCTCTTTCAGAAGGCAAGGGGAATAATATTTCCCTTAACATACATCAGTAACAAGTCGAAGAAATGTGCACTTTATTCAAAAAATAAAGTTTTGTGAAATTCTCTTTTTATTTTCCTTATACCGTTGTATGCATGTGACATCAAACACTGTAGTAGTCTCCTCATTCAGCAGTGATTGCGCAGATGCTTTAAAAATTCATAACTTCTGAACAGATTGTCGGATTTTCCCCAAACTTTCACTAATGTGTTCTACTAATATTGTTGCATTCGCTCAATCCACATGTATATGAAGGTGGACTTGTCCTTTAAGGCATTCTAAAAGACTATTTCAATAAATTCATATCACAAAAGCTGAGCATTTTCAAGAGAAAGAAAATGAAAAATGGCATGTCCAGAGTATAATACTGTTTAGAATTGAGGAATCATGATTTGGACACACATTGCCACAGACTGAAAAACTTGACAGAATGCTTTGCTTTTTGAAAACTTAGGTGAGCAAAAATGGTTTGTGATAACAGGTTTATAGTTGATCTTGACGCAATGAAGACAACATAACTTGAACTATATCGCACACCACTCATCACAAAAACATAAGAATTCAATACAGGAAGATATGCATATACATATGCATATATAATGAACCCTGAGACAGCGATCATGCATGCACAGTAAAATAACATGTAATCTGAATTGGATCCCATGATAGTGGTGTGCTAAGAAGGAAAAACACGCATTCACTATGTTAATTGAACAAAAGTGACAGGATACTTTGTCACAGGCATACATTATGTTTTACACTTCTTTGAATATCTAATAAAAAAAAAAAAAAAAACAGCTAAGCAATGAACTCCCTTACCTGAACTCAACCTAAAACCTTAAATCAAGTTTTACCACTAAGACTTACCCACACTCTCCATCTCATCCGCCTCCTCCTTCTCGTTGCTGGCGGCCATGTTCTCTATCCTCAGGATGGCCCTCTCCATGTCTTCCAGGGCCTCCAGCTCTGGAGTCTTCTCTACCGGTCTGGAGAACCACGCCTTCATGACACCAGCACCACCTGTAACATGTATACACATGAACTCATTGGTCCTTGCCTCACTAAACAATAATTCATCATATATGTAGGTACTGAATAGACGGTAGTGTATCATTTGGCATCGTGAGGAGTGGAGATGTCAAAAGGTTTGCAATTGTTTCAAATAGTCCCTAATCCTTGCAGCATGGGATGAAATTATTGCTGGATCTACTATTATTCAAACCATCTTTAGAAAGGAGAAGAATTTAAGTTATCCAAAATCAAGTTGAAGGAAATTATCATTTGTTAAGATTCAGGTTTTGACATCAAAGCATTTTGAGGCTGTTAGGCCCTTACCTGGTGATTGTGTTTTGGGAACATGCTGTGGTGAGGATGCATTGGATGACCCGGGGGATGTTTTCTCTTCCGCTCCTCCCACCATCAGGTCCGCCTCCTGCAGTCCTTCGGATAAGCCCTTCATCTCCTCGCTGGTCTTGAGGGCCTTAGGGAGGGCAGTGGTCTTCATGGTGTGGTAGGGCACTTGCCGCCCCTCCATCCTGTGCACCTGCAGGGGGCAGATGGTGCTGTAGTGGCGCAGGATGAGGGGCTCGACGCGGTAGGCCTGGCAACCAATTACAAGATGACACACTTCTTCACAGAGAATCATAAAACAAGACATTTACTTCATCAGCAAACAATTATTTTTCCTGTTGGAAAAAATATTGATGTTGGGCCACCAAATTTCCAGAAAGGCTATCTTTTGGTGGTTGGATCAGGCACTTTACATTCAAAACAAATTGTAATATTTCTGTTTATTTCATGGCGTTACATTTTATTTTTTCATTTCTTTATTTGTTTATTTATTTATTTATTTATTTTTTTTACAAATTTACAGATATAAGGATTTTAGTGGCCTTAACCCTATTCTAACTTAGGGGGGGGTCAAATTGACCCCCCCCCTCGACGTTTCGCGCCACGATTCCACAATGTGCAAAGATTTTGCCGCGTCGCTTCATGACTTTTTTCATTGAAGTCTCCCGCATATTTTGAGACCAAATTTGCAACGTCCAGGTACTTCGTTCTGATGTTACATAATGTTTTGCATATGCATGTCAACCCGAAAACGGCTCTAATTCATGATATCGTGTGCAAATCCAATGCAAATTGTGTTTTTTTGTTAAATTGACATAAATTAGATTATTTCAACTTTAAATCATTGAAATTAATTAATTCTAATGTAGATAAGCTTGAAAGAGTGCCTGCAATAAATTTTGGGAAAAAAACAATAGAAAACAAAAGGTTGAAAAAACAATGAAATACATAAGAAATTAACAAAACAATAAAAAACAAAAGAAATTGAATTTGATTGTGCTATTTTTTTACAAGAAAATTGTTTAATGTGTCTTGAGGAATTCTGACACAAAAATTTAGAAATCCTTCAGTCTTTTTAATGGAGTTACAGGGGAGAATATGATTTTATGCATAAATTTGCATAATTAATTTACTAAAAATAGAAAATCAACATTTTTGGATTGTAAGACTGTGTAATCTTGTAGTTGATATCCGGCTCTATGTTCAGGGAAAATTTTGCGGCAATCGCACCATCAGCGGCCGAGATCTGAAGGGGGGGTCAAATTGACCCCCCCCCCCCCCCCTCAGTAAAAACTTGGTCTCAAATAGCCCAGTTAGAATAGGGTTAACAGAATACCAGAGAAAAGAGTTAGTGTCAAACCCTGACATATAATATACATATACATTTATACATGTATACATATATACTATATAGATTGGAACCTTCAAAAGTGTGATATATAACTTGACTCACCACAGGGTCTGTTGGGTAGTAGATGTTGAAAAGCCTATTGCACACAGCCTTGGGGATGATATGTGAGATGGATCCATTCCCTTGAGGGCGCACTCCCCTCAGTGCTAAAAAGACGGCCAGCGGTGAACCAACGCAGAAGAAATTCTCAACCTACAAAAAAGGAAAGGTCTGCCCTGCTTAGTACGATCATTCTTTGCTCAGTGTCATCAAATACTTCTGCAATTTTTTTTTTTATTCATTACAGTTGCTTACATCTTTGATGACAATTCATTTATTCCTTTCAATACCACTAACAAGAGCAAGAGCAAAAAAGACAGCATCACAGAAAAGGTACAATGAATTCATGACAATTCTTGTAGAATTTCATTTCATTCAAATAATGCCTTTAACATGTCAGTACAGTATGTTGCTCTTGTCAAATGTTCATTATCACTTAATGCCATACATTGTACATACCAATCCTTGGGTTAATAGTGTCACATGATTATGTAAATATCTTGTTCATGAATGATGAAATTAACAATCTAGGTCCATATTACAGTGTAAAAAAATCCTAGCACTTCAGTGCAAAGGCATCGATTGAGTGTGAACTACAGCCAGTGTTAAATTGCTCATATGACACCTTTCATACCTTTGTACACTGGTCTTTAATCATTTCATTTGCAGGTATGCCTCGTCATCATCCAAAGTTCTGAATGAGAAAATAATGCGCTTGCCCTGAAGTACTGTGAGTCTGTTTCTTTGAGACTAGCACAATAAAACAAAAAAATTACTTCCACAATAAAACAAAAAATTACTTCCTTAAAAAATAGAAATAAATATAAAAAATTAAAAAAAATATATATAAAAATATTTCTTTTGTCCAAAAGCATGACTCCTGCACAACCAAGCTTGAACATGAACTTTGCCAAGGGCTCGGTGATACATGGAGCTTTTCTCCATTCCTTTTGTGACTGTAATGTTTGCCTACTGCAAATTACAATGCAGACATCTGATGGCATCACATTTCTTTCACTTCAAATTTCCACTTTTATCGCAACACAGAGGCAGCAAAGAGGAAATTTACAACACATGACTAGGATCACTCGGCCAGAAAATCATATTGAACTGGAAGTTCTTGTACTGGTTATGCAGTAACAATATACTTACTCAAACAAGTAACAAGAACAAAGGTTGGGTAAAAGAAATGACATCTGAAGAAAACAAGATAAAGCTTACAGACATTCTGCTGAGGTCTCAAACATTAATAACAGCATTGGCAGAAGAATGAGAAAGATGTATCTATGTCATTTTATAGATGTGATCATAATGACATATTAAAGTTGAATCAAAATGTAAAGTGCATGGAGGAGGTGAAAGTCAGTTAGAGGTCATCATGTGACTGCATGTTGTTACATACCTTGAAATTGAGCTTTGGTCTGTGGAGAGCTGCAGCAATCTGGTTAGTTGCCAGGAGTTGTTTTTCAAGTTCTGACACCCTGGGCGGAAGGAAACAAGTCAAAATATATTTTATGGCAACACCCATTCTCTTTTTGTTAGGAGAAACTGCAATAAACAGGCCATGTATTCTGGTGTATGATCTAATATTACGTGTACCTGAACAGCCAGTGATTTTCTATATCATTCTAGTAGTTACAATCCAAATAAGTCAATCAAGAAATACCTCCTTTCTGATCAATTAGAATATCAGTAAGTCAAGAAAAAGAGCAAAACTTACTGTCATCATGACTGACAATGACCACATGACCAAAATCTAGACTGAATAAGACTTTCATGATGGGGTCTGAAGAGAAAGTTGTCATGAGTACACATAATTGAAATCCAGGCTGGGGGAAACAAAAAAAAAAAAATGACAATGAAAGGGGAGAAGGAAAAGAAAGATCAAAGTCATCATGGTCGGGTCCTCATTTTCACTTTATAAAACATCACTTCTTTTATCATAGACTGCATGATAATTTTGTACACACAATTGTCAAATTTCCACTCTTTATAATTAAATAATGTTTAAAAGAAAATCTGATGAACATTTTGAAGTTCTGTGCTTACCTCATCCTGGCCTTGTGGAGTTCAGAGGCAAGGTCATGGTGGTCTGGTGTCACCGAGTTAAGGTCAGGATGGTGGCACTGTTCGTGAGACAAGTACTGATCATAGAGGTGGATTGGGTTCCAGCCGGTGATGATGTCATACATGATGACGCTCCCCAGCGAGTGCGAGAAAACAGAAACTTTCCCGCCGTTGGGCTCGAACCCCTCGTTGCGCTGGCGGAACTCTTCATACAGGTCATTCACCTCAGATTGCACGCATTTTATGATCTAGAATACACACACATGCATATTAAAACAAATAGCATTATTCATCATGTATACAGTTGAATTACATACAGCATTGTTTGCTGCAATGATCCCTCCAGCAAGCAAATTATAATATACATATACGTAGGAACTTCATTATTCTTCCATCACAAATGTGTGTTGGGTTTTTTTTTTATGATTGTGCAATTAAAGGGTGTGTACAGTTCTGGTCGAGGTGTAGATTTAGCTTTTAACATTTTGCAAGATATTCAGAAACCACTCTATGAGATGTAAGGGGGAATGCAGTTCTAAGGGGTATCAAAAGTTTATTCGATGAAATCGGTTTTGAAATGGCTGAGATATCCAAAAACAATGTGAAACAAAGAGATCCTAATAAAGTTGTGGCATGTCGCCTTTTATTATTAGCACTTTTTTGGATATCTCGGCCATTTGAAAACCAATTTTCATCAAATAAACGTTGAATCCTTCTTAAAATTACATGCTCTTACATATTTCATAAGAGGCTTTTCATTATCTCACTTAGGAATGTCCAAAACATGAATCCCTACCTCAACCAGTACTGTACAGTCCCTTTAAATTGCTAAGACTTATTCAATATCCTACATATTTTTGGCAGGGGAAGCTTGAAAATAATGAGAACTTTAAAGTCTAGCAATTTCCAGCACCTAAAGGGAATCTACATATTGATTCTTTTCTCTTCTTCAGATTACTTCTTCTCTAAAATTGCACTCATCCTGCAAAGTGTTATAAAACTCCTGCTTTCTCTTCAGAGAAGAAGAAAAAAAAATTGAAACCTACGACTTTGTACAGACAGAGATGTCCAAACATGATTGCAGTGTACAAGCACAGTAGCAAAGCAAATTCTAGATTACTCTGAATGTGTACCTGGTACAGGATTAGGCCTCCTGTTAATAAAAAGATGCCTGGGATTCGAGTTTTTTACCTCTGATCTGTAGAGGGGGCTGGTGTAGTAGAGTACATCCATGCCGGTACTGTTGAGGACATAGCGGAGTCCCTTGAGCTTCTGAGGCGTGACGGCTGAGACCATCCCGTTGTCGAGTTTGAGAGACGACCTCCACTCCACCGGTAGGAACTCCACCCGCTGGGTGGAGGCGCTGGAGACCAGGTCTGGGAGGTGCTTCATGATGGCCTTAGCCGCTCCTTTCCTTAGACTTGGTCAAGAGAAACAGGTAATGGGCAAATAGGCCTGCTCATTTATGTATTCAAACTAATGGAAATTTCTTTCTTGAGGATACTAAAAAGAAATTCAATTTACCTGTTCCTCTGAAATACATTTTGATGCTTCAGTTCAAATCAGTTTAGTTTGTATGCATTTTTAGCTGCAATTTTGGGAAAGCTGCATAAAGTTTTCTAGTAATCTAGCAAATCTTGCTTTAAAGATGTATTTAGTATGTGAATATATCAAATATACAAGTCTCTCAAAGTGAACAGCTCTGACATACATGTAGATACTTGGCAATATCAAATAAGATCTTCTAAACCCTGGATCTTCCCAGTGCAGATGAACTGTTCCCATGTAGAATATAGTAGAATATACACTTGTAGCATGAAAGCATACGGTATATTGTTGTAAACTGCTAATTGCATAGCTAGGAAGAAAACTACTTTACAATTAATTTTCTTATTTTTTCACAATAATTTAAGGGGGTCCAATATCCTGCTTCAAAGTGATATACCAGTAGACTGATGTATTTGAAAATGTCTATCTAAAGTGAACTCACTCTGAACAATTCTTGATGATTGCCTTCTTGTCCATGACATGTCCAACTCCATGAACAACAAACACAAGGTGAGAGATAGGTGGTGGCTTGTCATCCAGGCTGGCAGGAGTCGGGTAGCCCCGTACCAACTTGTAGCCACTGGTGGATGCTGTGTGAGGGAACCATCAGAAGCATTAATGAGAATAGAACAGAAATTATGATATGTATCCTCCCCCCCCCCCCTTTCTCTCTCCTCCTCCTCTTCTCTCCCTCTCTTCATACTCACTTTGTAATCTCTTGGGAGGGTAGCAGCAATTTTCAAAAACAATTATCAGTCATCATTGTTTTTTTAAACCGACTGGTTTCCCAAGTTTACCTTTCGAAAATCCAAATGTGTTTCCAATGGATCTCGCGATCCTGGAGCTGGTAGAGTTGCTGTAGAAGTACACAGCCTCGCAAGAGTACCAGTCCACATGGCACTCCCTGAAGCTGAGTTCATGCATTGCTGTAGAAAAGGAATGTGGAATAGAGAGGTGAATCTTTACAATGCTTTCTTGCAGTTTTCTGTTTATCACTAATGACATGCATTTTCCCTTTAGGACAAAGGTATCCACCAAAGGTGATTTTTTTTTTTCATTTTGATATTCTGGACAGATTATGTTCCTTGATGAGTAACAAGAACTACAACAATTTGTAACATGGAATAAATGAACTACTTATGTTGCTTTCTGTATCATTTCTGTCAGACACAGAATGCAGATATTAAATTACTGTTATATTCACTGTTTTTACAAATGCACAAGCAAAAAGAAAAAGGGAATACATCTCCCCCATAACATGAAACAAAACATGTTTGAAACACAAGCTCAATTTTCTTCAGCAATGGAGACAAACATGACAAGAAAGTGTTGTGCACAAAATATGCAGCTAACACTACAACATGAATAGTTGATAAATATGCTATGACATCTCTATATAACATGACATCTCTATATAGTGGCAAATGATTTGAAATAAATGTCTCGCTGCTTCTGAGAATTTGGGGAGTTGCTTTTAAACTTTTCTTGACTACTGGAGGTACATTGAGCATTGCTATAGATAGGATTGACAGAAACTATGAGATCACCAATCTAAAGGATTAGTGATGGCAAATGGTCAAATGAGAGGTACCTTTTTGGGCCCCTTTACCCTGCTGGACAGGTGGTTCCTGTGGTTGACCTTTAGAGAACAGCTCCAGGTGCTCCTTCTCAATGTCCATCGCCATACATTCCTCTACAGGTTCTGAGCTGCTTGCATAGAACCAGGTCCCCCTCATGACATCCACTGTGTCTTCTGCAGAAACCAAATTAAAAATCTTATGACAGACATGCATTTTGTATGTATATTATGTATGTAAGGAGATGGGTAGGTATGTACTGTTATAACACTATACTCAACTCACAGTACATAATGTATGTGACCATGATATGCATCACAAAACCAGCAAAAATTCACACACCTGATTTCACGCGAGGACTTAAAATACTGTAGGTAAAATGGGTCAACCTAGTGAATGCTGAGTTTTTCTGAAAGAGCAATTTTTCTTCTACATTATTCTCACAATTGGGGTCATGAAATGAGTGGGAATTCATGTTTATAACAGTTTTTCCAGGACACTTTTTTCTAGAATAGTGTGATTAGGCTTGTCTTAAAGGTAGGGAATCCCATTTGCATGCCTTAAATGAACAGTTGCATAAATACAGTGGTATGTTGAAGAGAGTATCATTTTAGAAACTCCCATAAAGTATTGAAAGTGGAAGGTAACATTTACTACATTTTTATTGACCATTAGATTTTGAATTGAATTTTTTTCGGGCTCACCGTAAATTCCAATACATTACTAGGCTATTTTTGCAGACCCATGCACTGCATGTGTGTCCATCATGTATATTTTGTGAAGAAAGTTCATCAAAACTTACAAACATTTCTATATACATTCTTGCCACACACTCTATATGTTATTACATACTTTTAGATTTGTGTTTATAGATAAAAAAAAAATACAGAAGACTGCAACAAAAAGGCTTAAGTGTGGCTGACACACAGAACTACTGAGTAGTTGAGTTTTGTGCATTATTCAAATTGTAGGTAACTGTTGACTTCCAAATTTCTCAGCAGTGGCCTAAACAAGTCCCCTGAGGTTCATATTTAATGTTTTGCTACATTTTGGGAGGTCTGTAAAAGGTATCCCCTACCTTTAAAGGTATCTTGTCATTTGTTAAAAAACCTTCACAAACTCTTCACTTTCAAGTCTACTAACTACTGAAAGGATGCTACTGCTTTGAAAGTTGGCATTAGTCATCCGCACAGAATGTGTTAATAGAGCATGCTCAATTTCAGCTTAATCTGATAATCCCTTCATTGTTATTGCTACGGTGTTGCACATCCTGCTTTTTGTCCCATTCACTGCACAGAGCATGTCTCGGTAAGATTACATCCTGTACACCCTTATACTTCAGAGCCTCTTTGTCAGTACACACTTTTACAGAGTTTGTGCTTTCTCTCCAATATTTAGACAGGTTAGGAGAGTCCAGCTGAACTGAGTTATACATCACTTTAAAGCTTAAAATCTGCTCTTTCGGAATTTGTCCTTAACTAAAAATCCATGTCTGGCAACTTATTGTTGGTTTTGTGATGCAGGGTCACATTTGTATGACGGAGCAATGGGTAGACTGCTTCTCCTCTTGGGACAATATGGAATGTTGATTGTAATTGTAAAATACGAGAAGAATGGAACAACACGCACAAACTGAAACAGTATGGAGAAATCTGAAATTAGGCATCTGCGGAAAACAAAAATTAGCAGATAAGCATTTACATTGTAAGTGTGTGAGTTTTCACCATGATATCTAATTCAGTAATTTGATGAGATACAATTAAAAAGGTGAGGAGGACATGTCAAGGTGGCAGGCAACTTGGCAGATTTCAAAATGTAGAAGCTGACCTCACATGACCTTTGACTCTTGACACGTTCCCTTTATAAGGACTACAACAAGTAGGTTTAACAAAATAAATGTACCCATGACTCCAGCTTTGGTGTAATTGGTTAATTGTAGGGAGGAGGTATGGATGACAGAATTCAAGTGGCTATCGAAAGTTTCATGGACACCAAGAGGGAGACACAGACAGCGGCACACTAATGGAGAGAAACCAAAACTATAGTATCATACATGTAAAGCAGACAATGCACCTATTACTCCAGATTGGCCATACATTCGTACTTGGTTAAAGGGGATGGTATAGTTTTGGTTGAGATGGGGCATCAGGTTTCCAACTTTTTTTTTTTTTTTTTTTTAATGAGAAACCTCTTATGAAATATTAAAGAGCATATATAAATGTACTAAGAGGAACTCAAAGTTTATTTGATGAAAACCGGTTTTGAAATGGCTGAGATATCCAAATACAAAGAGATCCTACTAAAAGATGGGACCCACCTTTTACTAGGACCACTTTGTTTTACATTGTTTTTGGATATCTCAGACATTTCAAAACCGATTTTCATCAAATAAACATCAAATTCATGTTCTTTACTATTTTATAAGTGTTTTTAATTATCTTGCAAAAAGTTAAAATCTGAATCCCCCATCTTGGGCAAAACTACACTATCCCTTTAATGCATTGAAGAGTAATCATACAGGTTGTATGAATACCAGAGAGTTTTGCAAGTATGTACATGTACATGTAAGCATTGTTACCTAATGACTTTTGCTCTAAGAATATAACCTTGGATCTTAATCTTTGATCTTCAACATTAAAGCTTGGAGAGCACCGAAACATCAAGATCCCTCACACGCATCTCTCACCCAAATTTGGTTGCCAATGGAATCACAGTAACAAAGTTTATGTAATACTACCATTGTCACAAGCGAGTCTTGAAGGTAAATAATTGTGACAGCCAACAGGTAGAATGCCATTCATATCACTTAGTTCCACCCCTACCTTCGGTGATGGATAAAGAACACTTTAACTATGAGCCAACATTCTGTGATTTACTTATGTGAAGTTGTCAAAAAGCAATGGAAAATGTAAACTTAAAGGACAAGTTCACCTTAATTAACATAAGGATTGAGAGAATGTAGCAATATTAGTAGAACAAATCATTGAAAGTTTGAGGAAAATTGGACAATCCGTTCAAAAGTTATGAATTTTTGAAGTTTTTGTGCAGTCACCGCTGGATGAGAAGACTACTGCAGTGTATGATGTCACATGCGTACAACAATATAAGGAAAATATTAAGAGAATTTCACAAAATTTCATCTTTTGAAAAAAGTACACATTCCCTTTAAGACTCGTTACTGACATATGTTATGGGTAATGTGTATATTATTCCCAGTGCCTTTAGAAAGAGGCAAGTCAAGTGCTCTTTTATTATGCGAAAAATGTGAAAATATGTTGAATTTTCTTTACATTTTCTTTATACTGTTGTACTCATATGACATCACGAGCCTTAGTAGTCTCCTCATCCAGCGGTTCCAACACAAAAGTTTTAAAAATTCATAACTTTTGCATCGATTGTCCAATTTTCCTCAAACTTTCACTGATGTGTTCCACTAATATTGCTGCATTCTCTCAATCATTAACTTGTGAACTTGTCCTTTAACGCAGACATGAATGCTGTCATGCAGAGGATCTACAGTGAGACCACTGGACATTTTAGAGCAGATAATTGAGCCCATAAATTTATTGTATGGATTGTACTTAGGTATGCTATGTGCTTATCTTATTTTTTTCATACAAGAATCAGAGTGAAATAGTAAGTAGAAAATAGAAGTGATAAATTAAACAAAAAAAGGGAAAAGGAACATTTTAATTTGTTTGGATATACATTTATAAGTATTCAGATGGATGTCATTGCAGCTTTGCTCATGCCTTGAAAATGACGTCAGAAGTGTAAGTTTAGAAGTCAGTCAATAGAGGGTGTAAATAATCGCCAGCCACATTTTTTCCTGTGTCAGGAGAAAACGACAATCTGACTCATCTGGACATTTTGACCAAGCCCAATGTTGTGAGTATTTAAATGTCGATAAAAGATTGATAGAAATGAAAGGGAATGATGTATATGGTTTAGTGAGAAAAATAATTGAAAGAAGTAGTTTATTTAGTGAAAATTTAACCTCCAAAGGTTCGGTGAATGAAACATTTGTTACATGTGGGCGTGAATGGGCGTGGCCGTGGCACATAAGCATGTAATGTATGTATGTGTAGAATTTTGCCGCTGGCTATACGTATACATGACACAACCAAGTTTCACTCGTACAGCTACACACTGTATACGTGTAATAAGACAATGCAGGAATGAAGTGATGCATACAAGAAGGGTCTATTTATAAAGTCAGTTATTGACTGAAATTAGTGTGTCTTGTGTTGGGGTAATTAATTTACCATGCTAGGCAACATACATAAGTAAGCAAAATGGGTCATGGGTCAAACAGCTACATGTATAGGCTTTAGCTGTGTAAGTTATACAGCATATATGCCTATTTATGTATGCATGACAGCATTCCAGTGCTTCTATCATCAAAGAATACTGAGAATGTATGAAATAAGCTAAACATTAGGAGTGAATGTATGTTTGACGTTATGTTTATGTCAAGAGTGTTTATGTAGGGGTGAATCGGTTAAAATTCAGAGAATTTGTACATTGTGGAATATGCATTAGCAGAGCCAAAGCTTGTTTGGTTACATTCATGGGCAGCAGTTTCTTTTTCTTTCCAGTAATTCTCTCACATAACAAAGTCCTCTCATCTAGATAAGAATGACAGCATCAGACGTAACAAGAAAGTTTAAAAGTGTGTGACATCATTTTCAAGTTGGACATCACATCATGGCAGCATTAGGCATCAGTGAGAATAGGCTGTCAAGACCTACCTGACCAATAGATAGCATGGCACTTCTTTGTGACGACGTCCACCTCATAGAGTCCTCCTCTCACTCCCACGGTCCCAATCTCCTCTTCTTGTTCATCACCGTCGGACTTGACCAGAGTCTGCCGATACTTCCACTCCAGCTGGCAGGAGTCATAACCAATGAAGGGCAGCCACTTCTTCTCTTCACGGTAAAACCAGCGCACTCTGACTACCTCAAGGTCTCCCATTTTTTCTTCTCTGGGAGGATCCACTTTGGGCTTCCTCAGAGGTGGGGGTCTCGGTGGCTTGGATCTCTTTGGGGTTGAATTGTTCTCACTGGTATCAGCGTCATCTCCACTGTCGGCCGTGAACTTGAATGTCACGCTGGAGCTGGACTCGTCCATGGCCAGGCTGAAACCACTCTCTCCACTGGTGTCAGCAGGGTCGGCAGATTTGTCGTCCCATTCGGAGGAGGCATAATCTGGAAAGTTATCTCCAGGTGTTGGGTACTGCATGGCGTTTGTTCCACTGCCGAGAGATAGAACATTAAAAGAAAAACAATTCTTATACCACAGAGGCCTTCATAATTTCATGTCAGGGCACATGAGAAACAAAATTCTTAGGCAGCCTCCTGCAGAATCAGTCAATTCGGTGCTATACTACAGTAGGGTGCAAAGAACAGTATACTGTACATGTTCATCTACTACAGATATGTCATCTTGTGAACACTTACGTAGTATGCTTGATTATACATACAAAAATCACTTAAGCAACACAGCTACCATTGATTGTCATTCCTGATTTTAAAAAAAAAAAGGATGAACAATTGAGTGAAAGTAATTTTACTTCAACTACATCGTTTGTTCCACATTAGTGGATTTGTAAGGCCATTAAATAAAATCTTGCTTTCATCAGTTGAACATTCCCCATAGTTTATTTCAACTCAAGACTGCAGTCTATGCTGTGCTGATCGCAAATCATCATCATGAGTTCAATTTCACACTTAAGCACATTAAAATGCATATCATTTTGATCCCACTAAACATATTCTAATATTGATGTCACATCCATTATCTGATGAGGTAAACTTAAAACATGTTTATCCTGGTCTAATATCTTTGGACTTTAATAAAGTTTGTGAACAGAGGTTACTTTACTTATCACAAGGTGAAAAAAATAAAGATATAGATCTAAGAAATAAAAATACAATATGATATACTCTACCCAAATCAGAAGTGTTGTCTCCTTTTTATTGGTGGGATATACACAATGTAGGCAGCGAAACAAACAAACGTTAAAAAACAGCTCTTGAGGAAACAAACAGGAACATTTTCTTCTAAAGCAAAATATACATTTCTAAGGCAAATGGTACACTATGTAGAACTGTTTATACCAGAAGCATTTCCTTGAACCCTGACTGACAAAATGTAGTGCCAGTGGCATGGCTAAACCTACCTCTTGAGTCAGAGGTAGACGCCTAGTAGAATCAGACTAGAGTGGTGGGAAGATTTTTATTTTCACCTTATGAATATTAAAGACACTCAGCACTTTACTCCTGTTGTGACACACACACCAGCCGCACACCCTTTCCATCCATCTGCAATTAGGAGTGAACTCTGGGAGGCAGAAAAGGATAGTGTCTAGATGCTAGTCGCTACATCATTAATTCAAATTTACTCACATTCTGACATTTAGATAATTTCTACATGTATAGTGAGGTGCCCGCACCTCGTCAGGGGCCCGAATACCATGGCATCACCCTGCTTAAAATTGTTACAAACCACTACCTAAACAAAAATTTATGCCCGGGACCGTGTTCAGTACGCTTGAAACTTGGCACAGCTACCACAACCAAGCAAATTGTGGTGAAAACCGAACAGTTTTTTGCGAAAATCTGAAATTCATCATAGGACTCTAGGAGTTATGTGTTATAAAGTTGTATCATCACGGTCACCCGCATGCATCTTTTACGTGTACGGGGTTATACGGTGTATGTCTATAGTTATGGGAGCATCACGGTCATCCGCACATGTCTTTTACGTGCTTTGTCTATGAGAGCGCGGGTGACGAGTTGCGGGCCACTTCGGCTTCGCTTCCTTAGCGCACAACTATTCCACATCGTTCGCGTTTGACGATGATAGCGGCAAATTTTCGATACCGATCAGTGAACTTGTGATTCCATTGGAATCTTCGGCATTTTTCCTGTATGTGAGTGGGATTTCATAGAATTTCAGTGACAAAATGTGATTCAAATATGCACAAACATTAACTATAAAGTACATGACTATTCAAAGTGACACGAGTATGAATATGATGAGGTGCGGGTACGCGGGTCACCATGGTCACCCACGTATACACAAGTTCACAACATCCCTGGACCCTGTCCTGCGAGCCGAGCCTACCCTACTTACTAGCCAGTTACAATGTCAAATACAGCAGGTCAATACACATGACATGACAGTACACTTCAATAACTCCCCAACCAAGCCAAAAAGCCCAGCCAATCAGGCCGCAGAGAGGTCCAACGTGCCGGGCTGCGATGGCGTGATCTGTGGAAGACACCACACATCAAAATTAACACATGGGACTCACATGACAATGTTCCCGTAATCGGCAAATATCAATGGATAACATTCGGATAATTATCACTTTCTCATACATGTAACTTTAAAGACACAACTACGATGAAACATCCACCATCAGTCACGTCCATTCCATCAAATGAAAGGTCCTTTCCGGTAATTCCAGCAAGACATACGCAATATGGATCAAGGGCAAAGTGACACAGCAGCTCCGTAAAGACGAAGTCAAAAGTCAGCTGATGATGCAGCTGTCAGTCAGTTTCGGTAAAGAAGTCCTAGCACAGCATACGTGCACGTCCTCCTTTCTTCTCAACCTCTGCGAGTACACCTTGCAGACGCACTCTAAAATACTTGTGCTATGTTATCTGCACTCTCTCGGTCTCTCTGCGTTTTAAGTCGATGTTTTGTACACACAACGAGTGAGTGCTCCCTCTTGCAGCATTCGTAGTCTGCTTGATTCAAAGCCACACAGCACACACAGCAAAGGCGCTGCACACAGTAGACCAGCGCAGCGGAGCGGATAGAGGCACGCACCGCGATAACCACACTGTACTGTTGTGGGCCTACCCTGCTAGCTGGACAAACCGAGGTCTGCCATGCAGTAAATATCAATCATTTATGCCTTCATCGGCTGCATTATATAGAGGTCTACTGCTATTTACAGAACTCGCATCTGATCTCCTGTAAACTGCAACAAACGGTATGCTATGCTAAGGGCAGAGTATCAAAAAGAAATGGGCAAACAAGCTGAGAATGGTCCACATCACATCTGGTCGAAGCTAACTATTTTTTAGGCCAGGGTTTGAATAGAGGCGGTTTTCCTATGTTTATCAAAGCTACCTATAACACGGTTCTGGAACTTGGCATCCTGGGTTTTAGGGGGCTCCTAACTAGGCTTCTAAAGTTTTAATTTCAGCACAACCATAGATACAGACAAAAAAAAAAATCAATGTTACCCTCAGCCTAACGTAATACCGTAGGCCTAATATAACCCTAACTCTCAGTGGTGGATCCAGCCTCCAGGGGAAGCGCACCGCCCCCCTTGGCTCTGGCCTTAGCTTAGGCCTATTTTTTTTTTGTCGAAACAAAAGAAATAAAAACAAGCTTTGTAAAGACGCCCCCTCTTTATGGAAATCCTGGATCCGCCCTTGAACCGAACCGAAAACTCTACCTAACGCTATAATAGAATACTAACCCTATGCCATACAAATCCCTATTTCTATAGACAACTATTATAAAACAATACAATTCGCCATAGGGATTGTAAAATAAGTATCCAATAGAGTTTTAATCCTGCAATGTGTAGTAAAGACCTCTTCATTGTCATAAGCTTGAGCTAGTTGAGATTTGTCTTCCCCACTTTGAAAACGTTTGGTACCGGTACTGGTACTGTCGAATGATGATATGCTGTATGGACTGTAGATTCAGTACTCGGAGGATGAAATTTTGGCCCAAAATAACACCAGTTATTCCCAAAGTCCTGAAAATTACGAATTTAGCAAACTTATGAAAATTATTCACTCTGATTTTTGGACAATAGACTTCAAGTGTACTCCTCTACTAAAGGTTATCTTTTAGCGCTGTGTAAAATTGCACGGACATTTCAAACAATTTAATCAGTTCGGGAAACCCACTCACAAGGGGGGCCCCTCCTTATAAGTAACCCGTCCCCCTTATAAGTAACCCCGTCCCCCTTATAAGTAACCCCCGGGGCACCCCTTATAAGGAGTCTCCACGCTTTTTTGCAATGCAACGCGAAAATGAAAGGACTGCGGCAATTCGCTTGATTATGTCCATAAAGCTTCACAAGTTTCCTAGTTACTCACGAAATTTGAGCAAAATCGGTTTGAGGCATCATATCTAAAATCATGGATTTAAATGCGATGTCAAACGACCCATGCGAATGCTGAAATGCGAGCGATTACTGGCGTGAGTGTCGCCAGGCGCGGCGGCGCGGCAATGTTTGAGTGCAGACGTGCGACTGACCTCCGTACTCAGTCGCCACGTCTGCACTCAAGCATTGCCGCGACGCCGCGCCTGGCGACACTCACGCCAGTAATCGCTCGCATTTCAGCATTCACAGGGGTCGTTTGACATCGCGTTTAAATCCATGATTTTAGATATGATGCCTCAAACCGATTTTGCTCAAATTTCGTGAGTAACTAGGAAACTTGTGAAGCTTTATGGACATAATCAAGCGAATTGCCGCAGTCCTTTCATTTTCGCGTTGCATTGCAAAAAAGCGTGGAGACTCCTTATAAGGGGTGCCCCGGGGGTTACTTATAAGGGGGACGGGGTTACTTATAAGGGGGACGGGTTACTTATAAGGAGGGGCCCCCCTTGTGAGTGGGTTTCCCGAACTGTAATGTGATGAAATCTTGTGAAAATGTGAATTTTTTAGCATCTTTACATTTTTGTGTCTCATTTTCGGCCCATACCGGGTACAATGTTCGGCAAATGAGGCCCAAATTTCGTATGGTACGGTAAACTAAAAGGTCTTTACATGAACATTTCTAACAATTTATGCAATAAAATCTTGTGAAAATGTTAATTTTTTTAGCATCTGTACATTTTTGTGTCGCATTTTCAGCCCATACAATGCTCTGTGAGGCTATTCTATGAAGTTCCACGGGTACTGAATGTCATTATGCAGAGATGTGCACGTCTGGAATTTTGCTGTCTAGTAATACCATACCTGTATACATTGTATATCAACCATCAACTGTAGATGAAGAATAAATGACCTGTTTAGGACGAGTCTCGAAATGTATTCGGGCAAGCATCTATGGGAAATGCATGTTGTAGGAAAATCAGTCCGTCTTCAACAGGTTAAACTGTTCAGCAATATTGCGAAGCATTTGGAAGTGTTAAGCAGGAGGTCAGTGTAGGTAGAAAACCCAGCACCAAGGTTCAACCTCTAGTGCAAAAACGTAGCTGTTTTACATGTAGCTGGCAGTCAAATTTTGCTATGGTCTATATAATTATGTGTGGCATGCTTTTAATATGTTAACTAATTATGATCAACACTTAGAGTCACATGAAATCACAATGGAAGAAAATTACAAACTAGTTTTCTGGTAAGTTGCTAGATCATGCTGCTGGGTATTTGTAAGAAATACTGCTTTGGTGCATTACTTTTACTGCTTTTTTCTTCTTCTTTTTTTTTCCATTCCTGCAGGAATGAGCATGATTCAAAAAGTTTAAAATGTCAATAGCCATTGCAAAGTACTGTACCGGTACTGGTTATACAGTGCTATGGTGTGATGCTTTACCAGTTATACAGTCCAGGAGACAAAGAAATCATAGTGCTTGTATACAAGGCATTAGTCTTGGTCTATTATTGAACAAAAAAAAAAAAATTATGAGAGCTGTATATTTTTATATTTGATGTTAGAGGTAACAAATGCATACGCAGCCAAAAGTTAGAACTGTGAGTGTACGGTACTAGATTTTTGTACATTAAAGCAATAAGATAAATGTTTCTTTGCTCATCTGGCCTTTATGAGACAGATCAGGAGCACAGGCTGAGGTCAAATCCCACAACTCTGCTGTTTATACCCAAATTCAAGAAAAATCTTCACTTGGTTTTCATAGCAAGTGCATTGTTCAGGTGTTCTCTGCAATTCATAGCTAGTGAAGAGAGGTGCACAAACTTTCTGGTCATGATCAGTGTCAGCAGAAATAACTCAAGGTCATACAATTGTATCTCATAACTGCCTGGTGCGAGAAATATATTAAAGGACAAGTTCACCTTCATAAACATAAGGATTGAGAGAATGCGGCAATATTAGTAGAACACATCAGTGAAAGTTTGGGGAAAATTAGACAATCGATGCAAAAGTTATGAATTTTTAAAATTTTTGCATTGGAACTGCTGGATGAGGAGACTACTACAGCTTGTGATGTCATATGCGTACAACAGTATAGACCGATTCTGTGACGCGCTATGTGTATTTTTGGCATGGGCAGCGCCATTACTGCGGTGTCTCAGCCGACCCCCCCTCCCCTCTCCCCCACCCCCTTCCGCACGCGAAATGAAAAACTGATGCATGGTTGTTTTAGCCAATAGGCGTCTCGTACTGAGTGCGCGAATGCTTGCTTAGTGCGCGAACCTTTGTTACAATAAACATGTTGCCTGGGGGGGGTGGGGGAGAGGGGGGGGGGGGTCGGCTAAGACACCTCAAAATGAGCTTATGGCTGCGCCCAGTGCCACAAATTGTCTGCTGCCCTCAACGAACCCGAATCGGTCTATAAAGAAAATGTAAAGAAAATTCAACATATTTTCATTTTTGTCGCATGATAAAAGAGCACTTGACTTGCCTCTGTCCAAAGGCAGGGGGAATAATATTACCCATAACATATGTCAGTAACGAGTCAAGGGAATGTGTGCTTTTTTCAAAAGATGAAATTTTGTGAAATTCTCTTTATATTTTCCTTATATTGTTGTACTCATATGACATCATACGCTGCAGTAGTCTTCTCATCCAGCGGTGACTGCACAAAAACTTCAAAAATTCATAATTTTTGAACGGATTGTCTGATTTTCAACTTTCAATGATGTGTTCTATTAATATTGCTACATTCTCTCAATTCTTACGTTTATGAAGGTGAACTTGTCCTTTAAGAAGTAGTTTGAATAGTCTTATCTCACTCGCTGTATGGATGAAGTATTTGAAGTGCAATTCAAACTCTTGTTGACACAATGCCAAAAAGATTAGGTGGTTGCAGTCAAATTTGAAACAAGTTATCAGGACAAGTTTGCTAAAATTATTACATTCTGATATTGTTATAATGCAGCTTCCATCCAGAAAGTTTAGTAAACTGAAAATCATAAGACCAGTTACTTCAGTCAGTCTTTCCTTTGCTCCAGAGTAAGTGGAACTAGTCGGTGCACATACATCAATGAATTTATGTCAGTTATGTGCATAAAATATTGAAGGTTTGAAATCTTTTGTGATAGTATCTGTGGCCGAAAATGAAAATCAGTGCCGTGTGATATTACAGGTTTGCTGATTATAAAAGATGAGAACAGAACTTCGTTTTGATTCATGAAGTTTAATTTTGCTAGCTTAATTATTTTGCTTCATCCACTCCAAAACTATGAAATACAAGAAAAAAAAAATCATTGTGAGGGAAATTATTTTCTCCGAGAAATTGAACATATTCTGTGAAACTTGGTTAATTGTGGTACTTTGAGCACATTCTCATAAGTTGATCTAGCAGTGTGCAGGTTTAAAAGTCAATGCAGGCACATTACATAGCTTATGACAGTAGACAGGAAATTTTCTGTCCATCCTTGAGACAGGAAATAATTCACTTCTGTATACATGGAGCTTGTTTTGATAGATTGTCCCACAAAGTTGCCTTCATAAAGCCATACAGTATGCCATGGCATACACTTCATCTCTTCTTCACATAAACTGTGAAAGTGTGCCTTGCATGATGAAATATCTCAGACATTCATCATTTTGGTTATATGAAAATATAAAGTAAGAGTAATAGCTTTTTATGGCACATGAGAATAAGAGAAGAAATAATATTTCATGGTGCAAAAGACATTAGAATAATGACTCTGTGGTAGCTCTGATCTCTACTTAGCACATGATACATTGTATTTCACAACATCTATTAATCCATAGGAGGCACTTAAGTTGAATCGGGTCAAAAATTCACATATCCTTGAACTTACCATATAATTATATACATACAGAGAGCCGTTCATATATGTTTGAACTGGCAGAGCATATACATTGTACTTCGAATTAAGCTAAAATTCCATCTCATAGAGTTTTCAACAAGTCACTGGATTTGTGAACTTGTGAATTCATAAAGATAAAAAAGCAAATATTGTATTTATATGGTTTCAGTGCCCTTCCTTCACCCCCTTCCAGTCATATTATCACCTTGACTTCTGGCCTTATATTATCTTTCCCCTGAGTGTCATTCATTTGATTGGTGATAAAAATTTGTTTGTTTTCTTCAGGCGGTGAACTGGCATTGGCATTCCAGATCTCAGACCACCATAAATGTTTATTACAGAGCTTCCCTTGGGAGTTGGTTGCTTTCCGCAGCCATTAAAAGAAATATTTTGAGTGCAAGGGATTTTCCTTTACTCCAAATTGACTTTATGATATAGTCAGGTTAGTGAATGAATTTACATAAAAAAGATATGAAACCCATACATGAGATAAAATCAGTTGAAATACATGCGCAGTGTAATGTAATTGTACCTGTATGTGATGAGCATCATATTTAGATTTTGCTTTGTTATGTTCAAGTGTGTAGGAATATCTGCCCTCCAAGATTTCAATTACTATTTAAAGCAAAGTTGTCTCTCTCCGCTTTCCCTCTTTTCTCATTTTTTTTTTTTTAATTAGAAAACTTGAAAATGAAGAGTCATGCCAGGTGATACAGATGACACACAATTGCGTGAGTGTGTGTGTATTCAAATCATGAAAGTCTGATTTGTTACTTGTGAAACTTCAGTGGTCAATTGTTTCAGTGTGGAGCAGAGTTAGTCTTTGAGCAACTCTCTTTCTGTTTTTTACTGTGATGTTATATCTTCAAGGCATTTTTAACCCATTGAGGACGAGCTGATTTCGTTATAATAACACGCACTTCCCATAGACACCTGCACGAGTATGTATTCCGGACTAGTTTTCAGCGGGTTAACGTGAAATGCAGGAGATATCATGACTCAGTGGAAAAAAAAAAAATCACAATTTCTCAATCTTTACAGTCCCTGTCTTGGCACTGTATCCTGGTTGCCCAATCCTTCAGACAAGACATAAATGAGCCATACATGTAGGTCCTGGCATGATATTGCTCATATATCAATGCATTTAATTACTTCCCTAGTGGCCATGCAAGATAAACTAGCCAAGCTCATTTCAGTCCAGTGAAGTTCTGACATGTTTGTAGAGCCTCGCGCTCTGTATAGTCACAATTTTTCTGTGCTATGCAGGCCTACGGATTGCAAACAGCAAGTATGGTTTGAAATATTATAGACATAACATATTAGCAGAGGTGTGGAGAAGGAAATAGTCTTCGTTATTATAAAAGAGGAGGATACTTTTTTCCTGAAAAAAAATGAAACTTTAGTGTGCTCTTGAGGTATACCAAGCAAATAAGAGTTGTAAACAGTCACACCAATTTGTTGGCATTGCTGTGAATTTATTCCACTTCGGTGCTAGCTTCCACTTTCAAGTCTGTTCAAATAAAACCCTTTTAATAGCAAATATGCTTTGCCTCACTGGATGGTGTTAATACTTTACAAATTATTTCAGCTCTGTTGATCGCAGCATATTTTCCTTCTTACTCACTCCATTTTTGGAAGCAGGAGCAATGTGTGTGTTTATGTTCACACGATATCATGCCATGGATGAAAAGGAGTGGCTGAAATTCAAGAACATTTCTACCAAATTTCTGTCTTCACAAAGTGTCAAACTTGGTCTGCACTTCTTTGCATGACAGATTTGGAAGAAAAACATCTTTGCCAAATTGAAAAAATTTATGAAAGCAACGTTAAATGCAAGTGGGGGGGGGGAGGTATCTGTAGTCTTTACTTCATATGTTAGCTGTTTTGGAGTAATTAGAAAAAAATATAGATCAGAGTTACACATTTTAGAAATTTGAAAAAATTGAGAAGGCACAAAACCTTAGTTTATTACTTTTTGTATCAAATATCCTGTGGCAAATGAAGACAGAATAAACTGACCACTAATAAAATATCCTGTGGAGAAGAGACTATGGTATGGGTGTTTAACTGAGATTTTCCACTCCATTTTTATACCATTACAAATGAAAATTTTGATTGCAGGCACTCCTCTTAACCCGTTGAAGACCAGCCCAAATGTACTTAGGCAGGTGTCTATGGGAAGTGTGTGTTATAGCAAAATCAGTTAGTCTTCAATGGCTTAATCCATCCTCATGATCCACACAGAGTTAGTCTGGTTTCCAGACCCTTTGCCCTATGTAGTCCCTCTCAAAAATTCACCCTCTGTGGCAACAAAGTCACTGCCTGAAGTTGCACCTTTGCCGATGGCAGGGCTATCCACCTGAACCTGCTACTGTTTTCAACATTAGAGGGCGTCGGTATTCTGTATTTAAAGCAAAAATAGTGCTGGCAGATGGTCTGGAAGCCAGACTACACACGAGTACATTTTTCTACAATCTTGAAAACCTTAGAATGCAGTCATTGATACCTCTTTAGATACATTTGAAATAATTGTGTCATTGTTTTTGTGTGAGTTGCCACCAAGGCTGCCATAGGCACTATGATTTTGATTGTCTAGATCTTCTACTTAATAATAGCCACCATCCTTCTGTCTCAGAATATTTCTATCTTGTCACTGTCCATCGGTCTACTCAGATTATTTGTTTACTGTAGTAACACTGATCAGGTTGATTGTGGATTGATTTTCATCAAACAAGCAGTACTACTGAGAAGTATGATGGCAGTTAAATAGATACAGGAAAGAATGCATTGGATGGTAATAGGTCATGGTCAAATAACAAAATTTCAGCTTTTAACCCAGAAAATATTTGAGGTTGGGTCATCAGGCTTTGTATACATATGAAGTGAAACGCCGCAATATACAGATACAGTTACAGATAAAAATTGTGACAAAGGTCAGCTCCAGATTAGCTTGAATTCCTGACTGTTTGTATTTATGACAAAACAACAACAACAACAACAACAACAAAACAACCAAAAAACATGGGTATTAATTATATCATCAGACACCTTTGCAGACAAAATGATATGGTTCCAGCAAACAACTTCAAAAAAGTTATTTTCCTCTTTGCAATCATACTAGAATTTCAGATGCAAGTGATTCTTGCATGACGATATACACTCTGCCAAATTTGCATTTTAATCCATGTCAGATTATTGACATTAAAGGTACTGTTTATCATTTGGAGCAGGGATTTATTTTTTTTATTTTTGGAGATATCACATTTGATGCATATGTGTAGGTCAGTTGTATCACAAAACATCCTACCATGTAAAAATTTTGCATTTAAGCCTAAGATATTTATAAGGAGATATCAGTATTTTTCTCCATAAACCTTAAAGGTCCTGTTTACCTTTGGGAGCAGTGATTTTTAAAATGTTCAAGATATCACATTTATACATATGTGTAGGTCTGTTGTATCACAAAACATCCTACCATATAGAATTTTTGCAATAAAACCTAAAATGTAAGGAAATATCAGTATTTTTTTCATGAAACCGTAACAGTTGACGGTTTAGTCTGGAAACATTTCTATCATAACTATTGTTCTCATTTTGTGTATTTAACAATGCTTAATATCGATTATACAGACTCAAATTTTTACAGTCGTTGTTTCTATCCCTAACTCACATTTTACAACTATTTTAAAGCACTGATGTTGGGTTTTCGTTTCTTCTGCAAATGGTAAATTATGCCTTTAACTGTAGATGGTTTAGTCCAGAAACATTTTTATTGCAACTGTTGTTCACATTTTGTATATTTAACAATACTTAACATAAATTATACTTATTCAAATTTTTACATTGGTTGTTTCTATCCCTAACTCCCGTTTTAGAACTATTTTGAAGCACTAAAGTTGGGTTTTGTTTTATCTGCAAATGGTAAATTATGCTCTTAAGGATGGCAAAAAATTGAAAGAAAATTCCTTGAACCTTGAAGATATAATCCCAACAGCAGCTTGTCCATGAAGCTATTAAAGTGGGCATGTGGATCTCTTGACTCAATTTTGCGCAGACAGCTGTTGAATTGTTCCTTTAATTTCACTACTATTTATTTCAGACAACTGTATCTTTCCGAGGTGAATCCCTTTTCAAGGGTCAGTGTATTACTGTATTGTTTAGAGCCACATATTTCGGTGTAAGTTTACCATTTGCTCCTCTCCACAAAACATAGTAATCTACTGGCAATCACCAATTTCTCTCCTGCCCTGATAAACACCCATATGTTTCTCCTTGCTTAAAAGGATGAATGGTTTGGAATGTCAGTAGAGGAATTCTGTCATTAGCCTGACATCACACTCTACTGCAAGTCAACAAAAGCCTGTTGTTCAGGACTACATCTTGTGACTTGTCTGTAACACGTCCCTCAGACTGAAATCTTTCTGCTTGAATGTGTTCTACACACATACTATTGAAAATACAAAACAAAAACAAAATCACACAAAAAAATAAAGAAAAGAGAGAGAGAGAAAAAAAAAGAGGTGTATTCACAAAGTATTTCCAGCCCTAAATGATAGTTCACTGATCATTGGTATTTACTAGGGTCTGAAAATAACACAGAGTTTGTGTTAATCCTTCAGTTAAATACACACACTTATGTCTGTTGTACATTGTATACGTACTACATTAGAAGGGAATATGGGTGATCCCTTTTACTGTTATAGCATTAATGCAGACAGATTGAATGAGTATAGGAGTAAATTAGAATGATACTGAAATGATGGACACATGTTTGGTAGATATTGCTTTCTTCAATATGCATCATGCACATTTGTAGTTGTTCTTGAAAAGCAAAGCTTAAAAAAAAAAATGGTCCACCTGCACGTGTATCATGAGATATAAGTGACCAAACTATGCTGAGTATCCATAAAATATCTGTATAATCCTCTGGACTGAATGTTATTCATTTTAGAATTGTTGTTATTGCACATAATGTCTGAAGAAAGCAACTGACAGAGAAAAGAATGTAGAGGGCACTTTTTGCATACATGTGCTAGGCAAGCATGTGAACAATGTGTCAGTACATTTCAGTCAACACTAGACGTTTTCACATCAGCCCGATAAACATCCAAGCTCGAAAAATTTTCCGCGATTGCGAATTAGAGCGCTATTTCATTTCTTATTCACATCAGCCCGAAGAGGGGGTAGCCCGAATAGTTAAAAATTTTAAAATGGCTAATTCGACAGCTGAGTATGTGCAAACAGCATCAGTAATGTGTGTGCCCTCTCAAAAATTCCTCATGCTCTGTGTGCAGTTTGCCTCGGTCGATCGGTCACACACGCTAGGAATGATGGAATTCATCGCGCAAATTTCTCGAGTCGTTTTCACATTATCCGATAGCGCGCTACTATCCCGCTATTTCAGAAATTTCCCGAGTTGGAGTCGAGAAATTTTCTCGATCAGAGCGATACAATTAGCGCGCAAATTTGTGTTCACATTATCAAATCGCGCGCTATCTCGCTATCAGGAAAATTTCCCAAGTCAGAAGATAGCACGCTATCTCGAAACATCGGGCTGATGTGAAAACGCCTAGTGTTTCTCAATAGGCGTTTTCACATCAGCCCAATAAAAATCCAAGCTCGAAATATTTTTCGCGATCACAAAATAGCGCACTATTTCATTTCCTATTCACATCGGCCCAAACATTCAAATAGCGCGCTAGTTCGCATTAATTATCCTGCTATTTCGGAAATTCCCAAGTTGGACTCGAGAAATTTTCTCGATCAATTAGCGCGCTAATTTGTATTTACATTATCAAATAGCGCGCTATTTCGTGATCGGGTTAACTTCCCAAGTCAGGAAATAGCGCGCTATTTCAAAACATCAGGCTGATGTGAAAACGCCTAGTGTATTTAAACTTGCACATCAGCTAGTAAAAGGGTTCAAATGATACCAAGATGAAAACAAGTGTCTCTTGGTTGGACAGCTTCCATTGCCAGACCATTTTCAGGGTAGGCACTGCATTTTTAAAAGTGGGGGCCCAGTTTAGATTTTTGGTGCCACTTCAGGTTTAATCAGTTGACAAGCAACCAAGCAAAAAAAAAAAAAAAAAGCCTTAATTGCACTTTCCTGGTGCCACTTGCGGGTTTCATCAGCTGACAAGCAAAAAAAATAATAATGATAATAAAAATGATAAAAATGAAAGATAAATATATAGATAAATTAATGAATAAAAGGTGGGGAGGGGAGCTTCAGCACAACCAAAAAAATAAAAAAAGATAAAAACCACACAAAACAAAACAAAAGAAGCTTAACCACATTTTCCTGGTGCCACTTCCGAGGTAAAAAAAAAAAGGGGGGGCAGCAAGTGGTTGGACCCTATATGTTGCTATTTATTACACAGGAAAAGGGAGAGGCCAAGCCCCCCCCCCCCCCCCTGGATGCTTCTGTCAATATTTGCATGACCACTGTATTTCTTGAACTGTCTTCTGAGTGTACTTGATGTGTAAATACCAGTTGATAGGGATATCCCACTCATCCACCTCAAGTTTGAGATTGTCATATTTATCTACCATGAAGTTGTGTAGCCAGTCAGTTTACTCTGTGGCTATGAGTAATGTTATTGTTGTTTCACTGTGTGTGTTCTGGGTATATTTGAATATCTTCCCTGAGTCACTGGCTAACATGCCAAATGAGACTTGTATAAAGTGTGAGCAATATGATGAACTATTTGCTTTTTTGTATATATACTCTTGATGACCATGAATAGTAACAGCAAATATCTTGATGATCTTTGACATATTTCATTTCATTTATTAAGTTTTCCACTCAAATTACTTTTGTAAAATACATCTAGAGATCAATGAATAGTAACAAAATATTTGAAAATTCAGTGTTACAGACAAAACCTGAAATTGTGCATTTATTACTTTTGTAAAATACATCTAGATATCAATGAATAGTAACAAAATATTTGAAAATTCAGTGTATACAGACTAGACCTTAAATTGTGCACGTATTAAGAGATACTTTTCATTCTTTTTTCTTGTGTCCTGAATATATCATCTCATTTCTTATTGGGTTTGTAGGAATTATTTAATTTCATGGAAACTGAATTACAGCATGTTTCTGTCATTGTTTTGCAGCTAGATGTGATGAACTGAGTTACGCCAAGGAGGTGAGGATGTAGCAACTCAGATGACCTGGATTTCAGCCAGTTTCCATGGTTTCCTGAAAGATTTGTGGTAGGTAATCCATTATTTGTCTTGTATACCCGGCAGGATACAGGAATGTATATACCTAGTATTTGGCTAGTTTACTAATTTATCATATTTTATAGGTGTATTTGCCCCCTGAGGATCTAGCATGGCAGTGTACCTGCTTCTTTTATACATTCCAGTACTTTAAAATTGATGCTATGTCAGGAACAGCCCTTGTAAAGTATGGGTAAGGTGTCATTATGTGTATTGAAAATAGTTACTTGAAACTGTTGATTGAGCAGTTTACCTGGTTGTAGTTTGCGGACTCTCTCTGGCAAGAGGCTGACCCACAAGAATTTTTCTTTTCTTTCTTTCTGTTGTGTGAAAGTGACAGTGTGGCTTTAATTCTCAGAGTGACATGGGTAACATGTCTGTATCCAAGACGATAGCATTTTTGGCTGTTGGTCTTGAAAAGATTGAAGAGAACGTACGCAATGAATCATGATGCTTAAAAGCATATTCAGTGGGATATTCTCTTTTGCGCAGTTTTTAGAAACTACATTGTGTACCATATTCTTCTACTGTAAGTAGTTTTGATGGAATACTGTTGGAGGAACTTTATGTACACATACTCAAAGCATTTGCATCCCAACCTATTCAAATGGTCTCAAGGGTTTGTGCAAATACTGCGTCCAGTTGATCGCCACTGTGTAGTTGTACTATTGTGTGATAGCAAAGCATTAGCAAATGATGGAGTGTGATTTGCATTAATTAGTTTTGGCTCCAGTCAGCTCGAATTTGCCCACAATGTAGTATTTCTTCAGTTGCTTTCTGAGATATTGAAGCTTTAAATGTCCTGTTTGTTCATAGGGAGATAGCAATCTACGTGTGTAAAAGAAGTCCATCGCTTGACCAATCAAAACTACTATGCAAAGGGTAAGAATTGATTTTTCTGATGAGCTGTGAAGTGTCAAGTTGAATGGCAAGTGACAGGGCCCCTGCCAGTGTGAAGTGATAGCATTGTGAAGAGAACACTAAGGGTGAATCAGAGGTGATAATAAAGGGAAAGTTTTAAGAGGAAGATGACCCACACTGATCCTGTTATCATTTTCCCCAGGATGGAGAAAGGGACCAACCCAAAACACAAAGGGGGATAGGATTTACCGAGTGAATCCTGTCCAAGATGTATGGACAGGAAGCCAGTGACATAGATCTATTCAAGCTTGAATCTGCAACCAATCACGGAGGGGAGCTTTTGTGAAGCGAGGTGGGTACAAACCACCACCCCTGTCTTTCCCCTCACAGTCCAGTGAGTCCAAAGAGCTAGGGACTGACACTTTAGAAAACTATTCATACACTCAGTGAGTGAGGGCCTCCTTTCAGTTTTGACAATACATGCTTCCTTTGCCTAGTCTGTGTCGAGTGTTGAGTCGCCTGTGTGCACTGAATCGTGGAAGAGCATACAAGCCTATTGAAGGGACTGTCAATGCACACGCATACACACACACAGACAGTACAAGACAGTGGGAGACGGACAGAGAGGAATACGCCTATGCTTGCTAATGCAGAATTTGTCATTTGGGGAGCTCCCTTTATAACAGAGCAGTGAATCCTGCCTTGCTAGTGTGTAATCGTAGAACAGGGAGTGTGGACACTACACGACAGGGCAAGACAGCTGTCATAGGATACTGCAAGAAGGTCTGAACCCGGAGATTAACTACATCAGGATACACTCTTCTGCTTTATCGTGTGGCTTTCTTATGCCTGTATCGGCATCGGAGGAAGATTTGCATGGTTTTTGGTGTGTGATATCGTAGATGAAAACAGAGTTGCTCTGGCTTTGGAATACCCACCTCATCATCCAGGTTAAATTCAGGAATATACACACATAGCTCATGCTGCCATTGGAGGGTGGGTGTTGAAGGTGAGTCAAGAGAACAGTTGGCAATAGTATACAGCTGTAATTATCACCAGTGGTCACTGAAGCTACCTTTATATGCTTCTGACTTGGTTATAAATCTCTGTCTTCATCTAATCATTTGGCCCCTTTGCCTTTTATGTAAAGACTTTGTGTACCAGACCATCAGCTGCTCACTCGGCCAATAACTGAATGTCTCAAAATAGACACATGTCATACTAGTTTAGTCACTAAATGTCTGTAAGATTTTTGCACCACAATGATGTTGTGCATAGGGAGAGATATTTTAGATATTCCAGTCTTATTATAAGTATATTGGTTCTCTTTCAAATTGAAACAAGAAGAAACTATTCTTTTTTTTTGTACTACTGTAAAAGCCTTTATTTCTGCGTCCATGTATTTGGCGATTTTGAGGAGGTTGCAGACATTTTTGCGAGAGGTTGCTTTCGTGATTTGATGTCAAGGCTATCATACAATGTACATGAAGAGCACTAATGCCTGTCTATTTGCACTGTTTTCATGTGTTCTTAATTTGTGCGCAACAGTGATTTGCAAAATTTGCTAAAATTAAACCCTTGTTAAAATATACCATTTGCCTCTAAATACAGTAAGTGTAAAAGTGGAAATTTTTGAAGTGCGAAAATAAAAACACATGAATATTTTTGCATGTCATATGTTCCAGTAGTTGATGTCTTGATTCCGCAGAATTACACATGAAACTCTTCTTATCCGGCCAAGCACGAAAAATTAGTCACGCGAAAATATCCACTTTTACAGTATTGTGAGTACATTATGAATGCTTGTGTGCACATGTAGCACAGATGCTGTACTGTGCATGGGTACATGTAGGTATACTGGTGATAACATTCGTCTGTGTTGTGCTACAGAGGGGTCGTATTTCATCTTTACAAAGTGTAGTTTACTTTAGAGAGGAATTATGTGTGCATCAAATCCCACACAGTCCCTCGGTTGATGACAAATGATCACAGTATAAATCCCTATGATTAGCAAGTAGGTGTGTCAGCTTGTTGATGTAACTGTACACGGTAGGGTGTCTTATGGCTTAGGGACACGATACACTCTCAACAAATGTAGCCTGTTAACTCTATTTTTACCACCAGTAATTATACCACATGTACCTCCAAGGACAGTGGTCCTGTAAGGGTTAGATTATGTACAACTTTGGGAGTGACCCTGACTACCTGATACATCCCAGGTTACTGTAAATTGCCCTGTACTATGAGAAGTTTGAAAGATACAGCATTGGGTATAATTGTTTGAATTAATCTTCTTCTTGATGTGCCACCAAAAACTAGACTTTAGATTGGAGTATCCATTTCTGCTTCTTTTAGTTCATTAAGCTCGTGGAAGGATTTTGTAAAAGCCCCCAGATCTATTTCTTTCGCCCACCTTTTCCTCTTTATTTCACCACAGTTTCAAAGGAGACCCTGTAAATAATGCATTTCACTCATCAGAATCAAAGGAATGTGGTGCATCCTGTGTACACTTTTCTTGGATTAAAAAATCTTTAGAGGAAATAGGTTAGGAAAACATGGCTTAACCCAAATCATTAAGCCCTGTAGCCAGCCAGTTTTGGATGTTATTTTTTTTCATATGAGTTATAATCTATAGGTACTCGATCTCTCTCACATACAGGTAGCTACACTGTATATAAATGTCATTATTTGAAGCTTTTTACTGTCATAATTATCTTCTAAGAATAAATCCAGAGTCTTAGTCATTTGTCATATGGTCATTCATATTACAACCTCAGCAAACAAACAAAAAGTCAAGAAATGAAAACCTGTCATCATAAGGCAGGGGCTGATCCAGGAATTTTGTAAAGGGGGGGGGGGCGCAACTAATATTTCTGGTACCACCTCCAGGTTTCATTTCATCTTTTCATTTTTATTTCTTTTGTTTTCAATGAAAAATAAAGGGGGCGTGCGCCGGTTGTGCTCCCCTCTGGATCCGCCACTGATAAGGTGACAACTATACAGTTTACTTTGATACAGGAAACTGGGACAGAGTTTTCAGTGTGATTACATTTTGGCAGTCTTTCATAAACTCATTATATGTTGATTGGACAGCTAACCATTATCAGAATTATATGCATGTGTACATTGTACATTATAGGCCTATATGTGCACATTGAATCTGTTGGGACTGGCAAACAACCAAATTCCAAGATTATGTAGTCATATTGCAATCCGATGCGAAGATAGCCCCCCCCCCCCCCCCCATGCATACACATTATAAAGTATGAAGAAGTGAAGAACTACTTAATGACACCTACATGTACTCAGTATCCAACCACATGCAAACATACAGTCATCAGGCCTGTACAAAACACACATTTAAAGTATACCAATATAAATAACACTTTTATCACATTTACATTGAACTGTTTAGGTGAAAATGGTGACTCACTGAACACATTACAAAGATCAGTGAGTACAATAACGCTGTAGATGTTTAACCTCTCCAACAATGTACCTGTTCCGGTATTTGCAATAAGGGGCACTGACATTAAAAAAAAAAAAAAAAAAATTGAAAATGAGACGGTGGATTTGAAATTGAGTGGGGATTTTTGATGTTGACTCATAGATACTGAGCACAATATGCGGTTCATTATCATACATACTGTAGGCCTACAACTGTATGTTCATGTTTTAAATAGAGTGTCTGTACCAAGCTTTCTGATTGTTCATGTTGTGCAGGAGAGGCAAATACAGTCTGTAATGAAAGAAAATTTACATTTTACTGGTGAAAATTATAAATTTTTTTTTATCTCAGTGCATTATGTCTTGAATATAATTTATGTTTTCCCTACGGTAGAGAAATGTGTACTGTAGTGTTCATTTCGTGGAGAGGTAGTCATATTATGTACAGTGTATAGGCGCAACCTGCAGACGCACTTAAAATATCAATGTGTAGGATATAAATTGTTGGCATAGCATCATAAATTTGTGTACGATATGATTTAGTCTACAGAAATACTTCAAAACTTTGCCAATTCTTTATTCTGGGTTTATTCCATCTGGAGAGAATTGTTATATGATTCTCATGCCTATACAATGTATTTGTAGCATAGGACATGTGTTCATGGTCCATGCTGTCACATAGTGCAAAGAAGGGCCACACATGGTACATGTACAACTGTAATGCCATGTGAATGTGTGCTGTGAACATCATTACAGCACTGCAGTTTCCTTCATCAGGTTTGAGAGCTTTGGGAGCCTAAGAAGAGAGATTCCGAAACCTAAGATCCTGCTCCAACTTCTAATCCATCCCTGGAGGTTGGAGTGTTTAGAATGTATACAAAGCGTCTGTTCAAGAGAGCGAGTTTCATTTCTGGGAAAACTTTCCTCTGTAAGTTGTTTTAAGTTCACCAAGGTGTGATACTTTGCAGATTGTAAGCAAATGATTTGGACAATGCGTGATCAGTATACGCTAAATGTGTCCAGTATTTTGGGGGGAGAAAAAAGGTTAACAGATTTATTAAAGTTTTTCAATTATGCATATGGATTGGCAATGAGAGTTTTTTAAAGTCCCTTTTGATATCATTCAAATTTGTAGGTTTGCTAATGAGAGACTAAGAAGGCACTTTAAATTCTTAACCCTTTTTGTGCCAGGGACCTTGAACAGTGTATCATACAGTGTTATGGGGTTTTCAGAGCCAATCAACACTCAAAGCACATAAAGGGTTAAAGGAGACCTCCGGATGATTTTCAAATTTTTTCATTTGAACAACTATAAATTAGTTATACTGAGGACAGAGTTTCAGAATTTGTGTTAATTTGGATGAAGAATAAGAATATTTTCAAAATTTAGAACAAATTGCAATGAACAAGGATAATGACATGGCAGAGTCACCATAAGAATGCATGAGTTGGGGCTCAAGGAAACAGAACAAAAGAAGAAGGCATGCATACAATGTAGATTATGCACAGGTGAACTCGCAAGCAAGTGGTATTGTAATGGAATAACACTGCAACATTTCTGAAATATGTGAACCTCCTATGTCATCATCCTTGTTCAGTGTAATTTGTTTAAGGTTTTTCAAAGTATTGTTTCTCTGCTAAAGAACCACAATAAATTCCACAAATCTGTAGATGGAGTTGTCGATTTATATACTACATGATGTGAAATTATGAAAATCGTCTGGAATGTCCCTTTAAGGATGGAATCACTTTCTCCTCTACACTGTGAGGGTTCTTACATTGTAAACCCAATAGGTGCTTCAGACCACTTCTCTTTATTCCACTAACAATTACTGCAGTGTTGTGGCATGCATCATTTTTGTAAGAATTATTTTCTATTCTAATGAACCAAGTTTTTTTGTTTTGTTTTGTTTTTGGTTTTGTTTTTAACAGTGAATGAGAAAATACATTGTAATGCATTGCCAGATTGGAAACGTTTTTACCTTCGGTGAACTTGCATAAAATTTGTTTCCAGAGCATTTCTGAAGCCCTGCTATGTATTATTACAAAAAGTTGGTCCAGAAGAATGCATTTTCATCATGTATGGCAGAAGACTGAGAAGCCAAGAATACATTATACACTAGGCCTATGCTTGCCAGCATGATACAAACTCCTTGTTTTTTCTTTACATTGCCACATTGTAAGACCCCAGCACACCGACGTCAGCTGGTGCTGACTGCAGTGAAGTGGCAAGGCAGACAAAATAGATCTATTTTTGACTTGTCTCCTTCAAACTGCCTTCTATGAGTAGCTCGTTTCACTTCCCTCACATTGACATTTTAAAAGCTCAAAGTGCATCCTTTTTGCATATTTGAAAAATTGATAACATTGACGTCCATCCAAGTTCCTGCATTATCGCTTTTTGCAGATGAATCTTACTCTCTTCTTCCTTTCTTGTATTCCTTAGAAGTTCCTCTTCTTTATCTCTACTTCTATTTCATTTTTTTGTCTTCTGTAATGGAGCAGCTTCTTCACGTTATGCGTGGATCCTAAATACAGTAAACATTTGTAGTTCCTTTACAAGTTTGTAGTCGTTGCAAATACATGCATATTTTTAGATTTTGATTAGCAGTGTACCATTGTTATGGGATTTTAGTGTATATGGCCTTCATAATGATTTCTGGTGTGAAATTCTTGGGCATTTTGTTAAATTCTTTCTTTCTTTCTTTCTTTCTTTTTTTTTTTTTTTTGAGGGGGGGGGGTCCAATAATATATCAGATAACTTGCATGACTAATAATAGTGATTTGATTCTCATATCAGGAGTATACATGTACATTGTATATTCAAGATGTCTATTCAAACTCTTTCCGATCCACTTTGAGTAGAGTGTGGTAGTCGTTGCAAATATTTGCATTGAATACGCTCAGACAGATCCAAGTTGTGGAGCGATATGTTGATAGCATTTGACTCTCCAACCTGTTCATATTTGTAATACTGGTCTCTCAAGAAGAAAATACATACGCTACATTACCCACATGTATTAGCACAATTATTATTATTATTATTATTATTATTATTATTATTATTATTATTATTATTATTATTATTATTATTATTATTATTATTATTATTATTATTATTATTATTATTATCATTATTATTATCATTATTATTATTGTCATTATTATTATTATTATTATTATTATTATTCCTATTAGTAATTGTTGATAGTGCACCAGGAATTATTTAGTTTTTTTATAATCAAAATATGTTTTCAATATGTGGCTCTGTTAGAGATGAACTTTTATTTTGTCACAGTACTGTCTATACAATGTAGGTCTAATTGTTGTTGGTTTTTTGGTGTGAGCAGGAAATTTCAGTCACGAGCATTTGTTATCAGTGGTGGCTGTGTGGAATCTTGTTTGAGGGCATACAGTAGGCCTATATTGCAGGGACATTTTGATTGGTTCTTGTTTACCAAAAACGAGCCAGCCACTGGCATTCTCAGTGCAAAGTTTACCTGCAGTATACAGCGTGTCCTCACTTGACCATCAGCTGTGATTAATAAATTCCTGCTGCAACATAAATCAGTGTTCAAGTGGATTAAATTTTTTCAATCTTTTCCTATACTTTCATTGTAGCTCTACATTCAATGTTATATTACTTTTTATTGCATTTGCAGTACAATGTTTGTGTTCACATATTGTTATTCTGTGGTTTAGAAGAAGCAAATTCTGACAAGACGTCCTGATATTTGCAAGACTGTGGTAAAACTGTGACACTGTTTTGTTCATCCTTCAAGAATTTGCCAAGGACAAACCACTACACTGTAGCTGTTGCCCAAGCTCAAACAGGAACAGTGGGATCACTGTCTTTGGTAGACCTTTGCAGCTGTCCTCAAATAACCTGACTGGCAATTTATGGAAGGGTCAGTTATTTCCTTCACCTGCCATTTATTTCTAACATTGGTCAGAATTTTCTTCCTTTTGTCTTGAACTCCCACCATACACGTAGCTCATCAGACTACCAGTATACAATGTAGATGCCCAACATGCATTAGTCAAGTTGTACTGGTTGTAGGGGTTGCAGAAGAAGAATTATTGCTTAATACTGTTTCATGGAACGAAACCTAGATGGCTTACTTTGTAATTAAGCAGTGTGATTTTATGAGGCCACAGAGCCTGAAGCACAAGTCACTGGAAGTTGTTTTGCCCTTTGAACACCCCCCCCCCCCCCTCCTCTTGCCAGATGTCATTAGGAATAATTGATGCAGGTTTAGAAGTTGCCTGGCATCAAGATGTTTGTTTTCAATTGCATCTCTGGTCAAATTCCTTAGAATTACGCTCATAAACTTTGTCTTTCTAAGCGCAGGGAAAGCTTATCTGCAGAAAGAAGCAAGGAAGGGAGTGCATCTCAGGAGATTTATAAATTCTCGTACTGCTTTCTGGCAGCTACAGTGTAGCCTTGTGAAGTTATAAAGGCAAAGGTCTGGATCTCAAGTAGTCAATTTTCCCAAGGAGGTACTCTGAGGCAAGTACCTCCCTGGTTCCCCCCCCCCCCATCTCTCTATTGGTATAATCAAGGAGGTATACATGTACATGTAGTATAGTATAGAGCCTCCCACTTGCTCCTTGGTAGTATAAAGGCAGTCCTGTGCTCTGGTGGCTGGGTGCACACAGCCTTATCAATCAGCTGGGGAGAGCCAGAGGGGTGGAACCCCCAGACCAAGGCCAGGACTTGGGGTATGTAAACACAGACAAGGGGATTGAATGTTGAGACTGGGCTGACTGACCCACTGGCCCCTGGGGGAGGGAGATAATTGCAATAAGGGCTGTGTGAGCCTTGTCACAGACCAGGGCAAGGTGAAATTGGGTCATAGGTCAGAGTTCATATCAGGACAGCTTTTCTGATTGATAGTAGACTCACACACCAGATAATGTTTGTTTGTGTTTTTAATAATATTTTTGCAATGTGATGTTGATTTTTGTGTGTGGACCAAAATTTTTTTATTAAACTCTTACAATTCCAAACACATTGTGATACAATAATTAGTCCCACTTGATTTTATTTGAATGGCTCATGACAAAATCATTGATTTTTATAATCCTATAATGCAGCTCACTGCAGAAGCCCTATAGGTCTGCACACTCGATATATCTCACGAGTCATATGACATAACATCTCACATGGTAGTCGCCATAAAATTCTGAAATAATGGCATGATTTCTTGCAATTTGGAGCTTGATGCTGACTGCGTTATTTACTTTAGTGAGTTTATATTCACACTGGCAAAAATCTCGTGATATGGATTGCGATGCAAATCTACAAAATTGGATCCTGTTAATTTGTGTCTTTATGAATGGCACTGATACACTGTAAGCTTATTCACTGATTTATAAGTTTTCCTTGCCCTCTAATAGTAGTATAATGGTTAAATTTCACCATTGGTTTGTTACTGTTTTCTGTCTCCGGTGACACAGAGGCTATAGGGCCTACAGTCTTCTATGAAGCTTGATTTATTCGAGTAGGGCTATTAAAAATTTATAACCTGTGAGCACTCAATTTTATCCTGGCCCTGTAAAAAAAAAAAAAAAAAAAAAAAAAAAGCAGCCATCTGGCTTATCATACCTGTAAGCTAAGATGTCAGATTTATTGCTTCTAATTGTATCCCGTGGGAAATTTGCCTTCTTGCTCCTGGCTCTCTCCCTGTCATCCATCTTTCCCTCTTGTTTTAGTTTCAAGAAGTACAATGTGTATTATTCTTCCTCTCTTGCTCATCCTTCCTCTTTTTTTTGTACTGTAGGCCTAAGTGGCAGGCTCGTTTGCACACCACCAGATATTAAAGGTTTCATTGAATTTATATTTGCAATGCAATGCAAAAACTCTTAATTCCTGTAGGTGGTTACAAAAAAAATAATAATAATTAATGATTGTCATGATACAAAAAATCAGTCCATCTTGACCTTTTTCTTAAGACCCTCACAATTATTTGCCTCACGTACAAGTAGTATGTATTAGTGCTTTCAGATGTAGCCTACTGACTTATTTGTATGGTATAGGCCTATATGTACACATGTACAAGCGTAACAACGTATATGTACAACGTATTGATACAAGTCCACTCAGGAGTTGGACGCAAGATTTGCCTCGTTACCTGATAATCATATGGGGAGCATTTAGACCTCACGCTCAATTGAACTTTCATTAAAAGCTTATGAATGTATGTGGGCATTCAAATGGGGAAAACGTCCTATAGGCCTATATGTCATATACATCGTATTTTAACTCTCTTGTCTGAAAGAGGGGTAAATGACATGTGAAAAGAAAAAAAAAAAAATTTAATCCAAAAATGCAACTTGCCACACTCGGTGTCCACAGTAGGGATGCCTACATTCACATTCTGGTCATTGCTAGATTTACAGTGCTCTTAACCTGCAGCTGAATTATTTTTCTTTCCTTTTGCCATACAATTGTACATGTGTGAACAGTGCCATATAAAAGTGATTTTTGTATTGCAATTCAATAAAAATGTAACTTTTGTATGTGAATGGGCCTATAGTGTACTAAAGTTTGATGGTCTTTGACCTGTATTTACTGAAAATCCACTGACAGAGTATGCAATGTAAAGCTCACTTCAGTTAAGGCTTGTAGGACAGAGTCCTACTCTTGAAAGGTTTGATCCTCTTTTGACTTCACTCTGTACTGAATATCAGAGTTTTTTTTTTCTTATTGTCCTTTTTACAATGAAGCTTGATAGTCTGGGAGAATATAGGCCTATAGGCCTACATTTGTACTTTGTCAATGTTATACCGAAATGTCAAACAAGGTAAGAAACAGTATTTCAAAAGCACTCGCATAGTATCTGGGCCTGGAGCGAAACTACCATACTTGTTCAGTTGCTGATGGTCTCTTTTTTTTTTCTCAGACTGCAGGGTTACACATTTCCAGTCACAGTTGCACACTTTCCCATGTTTGTCATAAATGTGGGTTTAAATGGCGAGTTCCTATAACGTGACAGATTAACAGTATTCACAGTCGGAGCATTTTATTGCCCCGGTGTGTATGCATGGTAGTTTAATGACATAATTTTGTTTAGAGGAGATTAGACAGGGGTGCAGCAAAACATGTTTGTCAGTATTCTGTCAGTTTAATACTCTGTAATAAAAATTGTCAGGTGTTAGGAATGTGGATAGGCAAAATGATATCAAGTAAAACTGAGCTGTCAAGAACATTTAAGTTAGCATTGCAGCTTTTTTTTTTTTTTTGATTACACCCAACTTATTTTTACCCCTACCTGTGCTATTGTGAACTATTGTAGTTCAGTTTATTTCTTGAGTGTATTGCATTTGTAACACTCTTATGTTTACCAGTACCAAGCTGATCAAAAATGTTTGAATACATTCTGAGAGGATTACACTCCCGTTACAACAAACACAGTTACAACAAAATTTAGTTACAATGATAAATTTGATATAGGTCCTGAAATCCTTATTAGTAAAGTCTATGGTGCAAAATTCCCTTTCGTTATTACAAAGATTTTATTCAAGAAAAGAAAACTGCAGAGCCTGAAGACTTCTGCTGTAACAGGAGTGACTGTACCACTTTTCTAACTAGACTCAAAATAAACTCTTTTTGTGTGAAATACACTTCTAAACATGCAATCATTCTCAAGTGACATAATACAGATTACAAGTGTATGGTGATGATTGACTGAGATAAAATTTTGAGAATATATGATATTAAGAACAATGCACTGTAGTTATACTCATTTTACAGCAAACTTTCAGTGCATGAATGCAACTGTTCAATAAAGCTGGTGCACCATGTCTGTGAGATGTACAGTGTTTTGTAGCATTATGAATACATTTTAGGCTTTTCTGTTCTGAAAATTAGGTCACTTTAATGACAAACATACATGTATGGAGCAGATAAGAAGCAGTTATGGATCATCTGCCCCCTTCCCCCCCCCCCCCCCCCTCCCCCACAAACGAACAAAAAATTCAAATGAGGGTGTCAATACATGAAGGAATTTATTGTTGATATTTACCTGGTATTGTCAGTTGAGTTGTTGGTACAATGTACCAGTTACACTGTACATGTAACACTAACAGCTGCTCATTTTGTAGAATGAGGTTTAGATTTGTTAACATGTTTGAAGGCACAAATAATGAGCTAGGCAGTCTGTACTTTTGATGATCCTTTCATTATTGGTTGCAGTTTAGAAAAGTACACATTATCAGTCTGTGTTTTGAATCACAGGCAATCAGTTTCTATGGATACACTGGTTTAATTGCCAGTCCACAGACATTTTGTCACAACTCACACAAGCTTACATTCAGATCACACATCCTTCATAACAATACCAGTGCAATTGAAAAAGTTCCAATGGATATATTCCATTGCTCTGTCCAATTATTTTGTGTTTAGAGGCTGTGCAGGTGGTCGGTCATAAAGTTCTATAAACTGATGACCTTATTTAGTTCTTGCTCAAATATGGGTCCCCACACTGCTTACAGTTGTACTTGTACTATGCTACAGTGTATTTAAAGAAAGGTGACAAAAATATTTTGATAAGCATTGGTTCACAGGGTCATATAGGCCTATGTGTATAACAGTGGCATGACATTTGCTCCTGGAACAATTTAGTGGTCTTATTTTCTCTGAGGACAAATTTCATAGAACTATACCGTATTTATAATAACTGTTAAGAGCAGACTAGTGCCCAAGCAGTGATATGTATAACAGGAACGATGTACTAGATGTAATTGGGTATTGTAATATGTCATATTGGGCCGACTTTTACTGGGATGCAGTGTGATGCTATACACCATTTTAATACAATGCTTTTTTGTTGTTGTTATTGGTTGTGTGATCAATATTCAATATACATCTCTCATCAGAATAAATGTATGTGATTCAATTTCCCCTAGAAAAAAAAAGGGGGGGGGACTATCAATACAGAGAGCATGTGGTAGAAATAATCAAGCCAGTCAAATCCACTGTTTCATATTACACTTTGTACCTCTTGTGCCTCCCGTGATGCGTTGTTACCGCTATTAAAAACAAAACAAAACAAAAATCATTCTTACGGGTAGGTATGAGCAGCGCTACTTTGTCATAGCAGTGGTGGTATCATTAAATCAGTTACCCTTTAGCGTTTATAGGTACTTGTATTGTACTCTACATGAACTTTTTTGCTAGTGCTACTAAGTACAGCACTTGGCATTAGTGGTTGTAAATGTAAACACTTAATACAGTTCCTGTTAACTGCGACAGTTATAATCATAGGCACTTCTACTACAGGAGAGGGGAGCTGTGTTAATATGCATGGGCTGCTGTGTTTGTTTTTTAGATAAACTTTTTTATGTGGTAGGGCCAACCAAGTGATCGCTCCCCCTATATAAAGGATGCGTTTTTGGGCCATTTGTTTTCCTTTATAGGTAGCATTTAATTCTGTTTATTAATTTCCAAGTGTCATTTTCTGCTATTGTATGTTAGACTTAGTCAGAGGTATAGCCCTCCCCCCCCCCCTCCATTTCTTTCTTTTATTTTGAGAGTCGCCAAGCCCCACAAATCTGAGTGGTTAAACATTCCATTTGGTTCTACACTGGGACCACAACAACTACCTTGCATTCTTGTGGTGAGGATTAGTCAAGGAGTGACTTCTCAGATCAGCAGAGCTCATACGTTCTTCACAGATTTTATACAAAAGGTGCTGAAAAGGCCCCTTTTATCTATTCTGTTTTTTGGACGGGGTGGGGAAGCTTAGAGAGAGAAAGATTTGTTGTTTAGTAGCAGACAGTGAGTTCAGTGTGCACTTGGATTAACATCAGCAGCTTTGTGATGTATAGTGCGTTCGTTTTTCATTTTGTCAGGCAGCACAATGAGCTTGTGAAAGGGAATAACCTCTGAGTATCTTTACTGGCCTAGATGAAGCATCCTACCTCATCCACCATCAATATCTGAGTGACACTAATTTGCTGCCAAATCTACAGTTCAAACGAATGAAGCGTCTTTGCTCTGAGGCTACATCATACAAATTGCAGGTGGAAAGTTCAAAAGTTTGCAACTGGATTGCAGTCATAAAGAGAAACTTCAAATGCCAGTTGTTGTACAATGACTAAGGGATAGACAATGCTGAATAAAATTATAAGGTACAGTGACTTAATGGTGGATTTGTTGGTTGTTGTTGTTGTTTTTTTTTTTTCATTTAATGTGTAGTCTGCTAATAACAGTAGTCTTTTTACAGGTCAGGTACACAAATGTGTTTATAGCTTGTGTTTTATATTATTATTAAGTAAATTATATACAGGTACATATTTAATTGTATGTATATTGGGGAGGGGCAAGTGCTCAAATAGTCATTTCTCTATGTTTCAGAGCCTGTGATGTATTTTGGATACATGTAACAAGAGGGAGTTTTCACACAAATTTTTGGCCGTAGGACTGATACAATATGGTAGTCATAGTTCGTGGAAAGCTTCCTATACAAAGCCCAGTAAAAGGACCAGCAGTGTGTAACACAGTCATTCCTGTATTGTGTCCTTGGCTTTTTATAAGGTCAAACTAGACTTGTGTTTTAGGCTGTCCTGATCTGACTGATTACAATACTGGTATTTATATCATTCATAAAAAGAGAGACAGCTTTAGGTGTGAAATGATTGTTCAATTTGAATGCATGAAATGATCATGGATGCCTTCAGTGTTAGCAACATCCAAGGTCACAGAAATGCCAAACTTGCAATTATTAGCTATCGAGGCAGTTTCATTTCATTGGATGTGCTGTTTTTCCGTTATCTGTTTATCTTAGTCAGACAGAGGGCCAAACTGATCATGATTTATTGTTGAAGAGTCCATTTTGATTAAGGAAGACTTTGATTAATGCATATTTAGGAAATAAAAGAGATTTCCTGAACTTTTTTTTTATTGATACTGGATATTACCCCACTTTTATGGCAGACATCCATATATCTCAATGCCAGAATTTCTAAATCTTTTATCAGTGATAAGAGGTTTATATGCCTTAATCAGGAAGTGGATTATGATTTAATTTCCTTGAGTTCATCCATGTAATATTGGCAGGCATAATGGTTTATTGTTCAGAAATATTATCGCTTGTGGTTCCTAGTCTTAACCAGGTGGACTTTCAGGTCCTGCATGTAGTAGCCTATTTAAGGAAAAATGAGTAGCCCTATACTCAATCAACCTACTGGCTAAATTAATGCAAAGAGGACATGCAGTTGCAGTAGATATCAGTAGAGGTTAGTATCAACCAGTTTTTTAACCTTTGCAGTCAGTTTTGTCATCAATTTGGATAAACATTTATGTATCAATGCCGATGTAGTTCAAGAGAAGAGATGGAAATAGAATGGGGTTTGTGAGTCCAGACTAGCTGTACATTGAGCTCATCTAGCTTGTCAAAGTACAGGGAGGTGACATGCTGTGCTAAATGGAAATGTTTAAAAGGATTTGCTGCCAGTAATCCTCCCTGGCAGTGTATCCTTGATTATACCTCCAGTGAGCTGGGTAGGAGTGCAAGCGCTAGGTCAACTGTACTGTGATTGGGGATTAAGAATTTCGAAATGTTTATACAGTTGTACTGCTCTGCGAGCAAAGGGGAATGTTCTGTAAGTGTACATGAGGTGAGAAATTTATTTCATTACAACCTTCTTGAATACTCTGAAAGCTTAAACGCAAATTAATTTTGGTGCACTTTTTCTCCAGATTAAAAAAAGAAAAAAGAAAATAGGCAACATTTCATGAGAATGAACCATTAACTTTGAACACTGAGCCCAAGAGATGTTCACACGCACACCTAAACTTTAAGATACGACTTACCAGCGAATCTCGCTCAATGATTATACCAGAAGTGCAGAGTCTTCACTATTTGTATGCCCATACAACATAACGCAGCGGGCTGTTGACCCAGAAGTGAACAAGAAGTGAGGTTCACACTAGCTCACAAGCTCATTGATTATTGTGTCTGCACAGAGCGAAACTACAAGAGGCTCGTGGATAGAAAGTAAACCCTAAGATGTGTGTGGTGCTAATCTTCTACTAAACTTTCAAGATTGCTAACTTTTTAGTGCATCCACACAGCACTAAATTACAAGCTCATCATCAAGAGTTAAGTTTTGGACCTAAACTTAAGTTTAGGAACAGCGTGTGAATGTAAAGTTATTCTGCTGAGATCACAGGAGGCAAGGAGCAGTCCTGGGGTTGGTTTCGACAAACAGCAGCCCACTTCCAGGTTCAATGCCAAGCTTTGTCAAGAATTCCCCTTTTTTTCACCTTAACACTACCATACCATCAATCATCGGTAGTAACTGTCTCAATCTATCTATTCTGGATACTTTCTAAGGCCCTTGGATGAGGACAGCTTTAGGGGCAGAGTGCCTTTGAGAGTAATTCATCCTTTTAACAGCAATTCTTTGTGGTTGAATCATGCCCTGTTTTTTCAATGTTTTCAGACAGAAAGATGGCTTATGGGCAGGGCAGGCTGTACCTAAATCAGATCAATATTTATTCAGCTTTGATGATGGTGGTTATGCCCAAAATGGATTTAGTGCAAATTATTACCGGTGAAATATTGGATACTGTCCTGCTCAGGGGATATTTCACAACTCACTGAAAATGAAAAGAAAAGCAGATTGAGCAAAAAAAAAAGTGTTGAATATGACACCCAACCTTCTTTCAGTTTTGACATCTAGCCATTTCAAATACCACATGGCCTACTGAAGTCTTTGAATGTTTTGCTTACACAGAATAACTGAAGTAACGTCTGTCTCCCATTTTTAATTCAAACAGGAAGATTTATTGAGAACTACATCTTCAGTATCTTTTGATTCATTGCCAGTTCTTTCAGAATAGCTAACTTGAGTATTAAAGCTGTGAGGAGCAAATTCTTGTATGATCATGTCCATACATTGTAGATCACTAGAGTAGAAAATACACTTATGCAAGCCTTTCATATAAGATAGTATTAGATACCCAGCAAACCTGCATGAAATAGTTGTACATTTTACCCTGAATTGAATATTCTATGTATGCTATTTTTAACTCATTGAGGACAGTTTGATTTTGCTACAACACGCATTTCCCATAGACACTTGCCCGAGTATCCTCGGGACTCGTCCTCAATGGGTTAAAAACATACAAATGTGTTGGGTAAACACTCTTTGAGTGTAAATAAAAAAGTTGATCATCTTTGTAACATGTACATGTACAATACCTCACCCATGAAATAAACAAAAGCTATCAATGCAGCAGACTAAAGACCTAATTTTTCAATCCTTTTTCAATGATAATGAAAATATTTCATTTTTGATGAGGATGTACTAATAGGTCCTACATTTTACACATGCATGTATCTATGGGAAAGAGCATGTTTGTACCGGTACTTGTATGTGTATGGCTGTATACATTGTACTTATTTCCCCTTGACAGATAGGCTCCTACATGTAATGGCGATGTAGGTTGACATGGCTACATCATTCTTGAGTCAACATTGGTAGCATATTGAACCATAAGCCTGATAAGGATAATCTTTTTGAAGAGAAACTATAAAAAAAAACAACCAAGGATTACTAATTGTTAAAACTCAAATTCCCATGCACTTGTGCTCATTTGAATGGCAAAATTGAATCTTTCATGATGCAAAAATACTGAATGATACATCGTAGAAAAGTACAAACATATTTTAGGTGTCATTGAGAACAACTACAACAAATCATTTTTCATTATTTAGCATATGTCAATAATTGATTGTTCAAATATTGGTTTGAGGGCAAAATGTATTTAATTTATTTCCATTCTGAATAGCGATGGTTTTAAATAAGTTTTCTATATGAGCAACTAAACACTACGTGTGATGGGAAGTTTGTGGTTCTTCAGCCAAGTGTGAACACTGATTTGGTTGAAAAGTTGTGATTTACCACAAAGACTGTTTCAGGTCTGTCTACATCCTTGGATGGTACATGCAAGGAAGTACAATCTCCTTGGTACATGCTTATTTGCACCCGACAAACAACAGGCCATGATTTCAGCTTCAAGGAATGCAGTGTGTACTCTGAGAGAGATTTGGGGAAGATTTCTTGCTTCTTTTTGGATAATATCGTCTGGCAGCCAGGGCCACTCTCTCACCCAATGTGACCGTTGATTTGTTTAACCCTTTATGTGTTTTGAGTACCGATTGGCACAGAAAACCCATAGCATTGTACACACTGTCCAAAGTCCCTGGCGCAGAAAGGATTAAGAAACGAGATCCTCAACATCTGTGGTTTGCACTTCTCTGACTTGTCATCCAGATCGAAATTTGTTTTCACATGTCAGAAATGTATTTGTGTGAGGTGGCGGTATGGGCATTGTGATGCTCTGAGTTCATGTTATTTGACAAAGTGCCTTTCACTGTCCGGGAATTCTCAAGATATGGACCAGGCACACAAATATGTGAGTCCATGTGCCTTGTAGCAATAAATCCTGCCTTTGGTTGAGATTTTGCACTTCTCGTCAAGGTTCTTTGAGCAAGTTTTCTCGTTTTTCACTTGACGAGGAAAAGGTGATTGATGATGCATGTACTAATGACGTGCCTTGCCCTATTTGAAACCTTTGACCTTCTGTACCCCCTGTGGGGACAGACAATTGTGTATACTTGGATGATGCATTTTGAAATATACAGCTCAAATCATTATTTCTGTAGTGGACACAAGATTAGTGTTCTGTCCTCTGGAACAGATTAAAATGTAGATAGAGTGTTATGCAGTTACAAGCATCTAACCATCATTTGCTGCAAAGTGAGGAGTTTATTCTGAAGTACATGTAAAGAAGGATGACATTTCAGGACAATGAATGTGGGTGTATGCACTGTAGTTCTACATTAATGTTCAAAGTCCTGTTTTCTGACAAACCTGCTTTTTCTACATATCCCAGTCAATATTGTAGGTGAAGCAGAGCATCCCAAAGAGTCTGTATTGTGCACAATCAATGAGGGAACAAAATGAGACATTTCTGAACCAGCCAAAATGTCCCATTCATCTGCAGCCAGGGACCTTTGACCTTGGAAGAGGAAGTTCAGATTGTTGTGTGAAGTTCTGGTTCCAGTAATGAACAGGTGGTGGGCATAGCTTCACAGCTCTCAGCATTGTCTTCGCTCATTCTCTGGATCAATAATTCTGCCTGGGTTGTCATATAAATTTTGCGGCCATTATGCATTTTGTGGGCGATGTGTTTACAATAATGGGTGTTATCTGTTGAACTAGCCTCACTTTCAGGCTGTAGGCCTGTATTGAGAAGAAAGAAGTAGGCCTAATATAGCATTTTTCAAGTCTGAGGCTCTGATTGTTTCATTTTGTGGTAGTTACCATTATAAAGCTTTATGACATACTGATTTATGAAGAACTCTGTGGATCATTGATATCAACTTTAGAGGATAGGTATTATTTAGAGTGCAGGAAACCAGAAAATGGTGAAGAAAATATAATTCATCAGGATCTTTACACATGAATGTTGTATTTAAAGGAATTACATCTTTAAGTTGACAAAATAGTATAGTTTTACAGGCTTCAATAATTTAACAAAAAGAGCATAATTTGGATGGCCTGCTTTTATTGTGCAGCAAAAATTCAGTGATTGTAGAAATGCATTCTTTCTGTTCCATTCAAAATAAAATTTTACTTCAAATGAATGTATGCTTCTTTAATAGCAGTGATGCCATGCCAGAACTTTACTCCAGTCTGTTTACTTTTCATTTCATTTTTCCGCGATGACCAATTTAGCTTGGGCAGCAATGCCATGAATGCCAGAGCTGATGGAGGGGGACGGTGATTGGTAATGAAAACAAGGAGTTAAAGATGTTGCCACACACAGACAGCATGGTGTCTCCCTTTGGGCTGACATGTGGATGATGTCAAGATTCATTCAGCGCTGATGGATGGTGGGGTCAAGGGAAGGCAGGAGGGAGGAGGGGATGAGGTAGAGAAGTTGGAGATACAGAAGGAGGAGGAGGAGGAGAAATATAGTATGGGGGAAGAGAAGCAGGGGCAGAAAAGGGGAGGAGGAAGAAATGGCAACTGCTGTTTGTTTGGTTTTGTTGTTTTTTTGTGTGTTTTTTTTTTGCAGTATTTTGTATTGTTTTTTGTTTGTGAAATATGCTGCAATTTTCATTGAAGATACTAGTTTTTATTCCAAGTTGTGTTACCATAGATGTCTATTGCATGACAGGTAAAAATACTGTTTCTCAACCAAAGATACACGGTATGCTTTTTTAACCCCTGAGGATATTGCAATTCTGTTTACAAGGTTAGCATCCCTAAGAAGGAGAAGCAGGGTTATCAGAGAAGTCACAGAGAGTGGATCTGGGGAGAGAAGAGAGGTGGAGGAGGAGGGGGATAGGAGGAGAAGATAGAGGAAGAGCAGGAGCAGAAGCAGAAGTAGTAGTAGGAGGAATAGCAAGGGGAAGGGTTAGCAGAGGAACAGGAGAGGGATGAAGAAAAAGGGAAATAAAGGAGGAGGGAAAAGAGGAGGAAGAGGTGGAGGGTGGTAGAAGAGTAGGAGGAGGGAAGAGAACTTGAAAAAGAAGCAGAGGAAGATACAATGTGCAGGGAAGTAAAAACTCAGGTACTCTAATAGAAGTTTATTACTTGCCACTGGCTCAAACACCAATGACAGAGTGACCTACAATGTACATGTACATTGTATGGTTGAAGTGATAATTGCACCGTAGAGTGGTATGTGTGTAGCAAAGGTCGAAAATGTCAAGCGATTGTAACTTTCTATTCTCAAATTTAAAAAAAAAAAAAGAATCTGTTTCCAGTAATTGTTAGACTGATATGTTATTTTGATTAGTTTCTATCACTCTGAATGGTATGCCAGCACTTGTGAAACTTCTTAACACTTTCTAATTCTCTCAAAGTTTTATGCAGATTCCAATGCCCTGTACACTTCAATCAGATGATATGTGGCTTCTATAATGTTTCAAATGCAGAGCACTTCATGTGTGCTCTTCAACAAGAGCAATATGTCCGAGGATTGCAAGACATTGCAGATTGAAAAGCTACTATGGTTAATGACCATGTGATTGAGAACCAACCAATACACTCAGAAATCCAAAGAAGGAAACCTTCTCTCAAATGACAGTATTGGTTGATTGTCCATGCTCATTGCTGTGATAGAGACCTAAACCTGCATGGAATTTTTTTGTCAGAATGTAAGTGTTACAGTATATTTCAAAGGTGGTTGTGTTCAGGGTCCAATCTTCCAATGCCAAGGAATTTTAATTGGGACTGGAACATGTCATACCAATGATATTTGTAGTAAGGGGAAAAGAGTTAAAAAAAAACAGATCTGAGATCGAGATGTATGGCTGCTACACTGTGGAATCTCCAGGATTGTATTTTTAGTACTTCTAATGAAGGTCTAAAAGAGGGTCAGTAGAGTTCTAAGCAGGGACTACTCTGTGCTTGTAAGGATTCCACTGATCAAGGGATATCAGTCCTACAGAGGAGTTTACATAGCATGAAGAATTAGAGAAAAATAACAAAACTTGTCCATATGAAGCAAACACCATAGAGGTACACATTGTATACCTTTGACTCCCTTGATTGAAGTTTATGAGGCTGTTAGAGTTAACAGAAGAGAATATATGTATATCATCAATCAATTGAAGTATTGTGATGCTTGGTTAACATTTAGTTCAAATTGATTTGAACTTCCTTGTTCAGAATTCTCTAATTTTTTTTTTCACATTCCAAGACTCACTCTTAGCATGTAATTTCTTGTATTTTGTAGGCATAAACTATACTGTTTTTGATGAAAGTTTTCTGATGTTGATTTTTCCAACTTGATCACAAAAATTATTAATTTTTATGTTTTGACATGTAACCAAAATATTGTCATTACCTGCATCACGATAACGCAAATCAATTTCAAAATCAATTCCTCGGAAGAAATCTGCACTATAATTTGCCTTCTGTAGTGTGTGTGAATGGCAAGTGGAAAAAAGTTTGAATTTTTTTTTCAATCCCATGATGCATCTCACCATACAAGGTCTGCTCACTTGGTTGCCCGGGGAAACACTCTGGTCATTTTGGGGGGATACACACAGTTTGGAACATGTTTTTTTGTAGAATCCAAAAACCAAAAACTTTTGTGTATGAATGGGATATTAGAGAAAGTTTCTTATGTCAAGGGGATGTATGATTATGACACACAAAAATGCTATTAGATCATCCATTCTTAGGGCACTTGACTTCAGGTTCTACCACTTTGTCTACCCTCCTCCCATTGTAGCAACCTATCAAAACAGCAACAACAACAACAACCCCCCCCCCCCCCCGAAACCTAGCATTGTAGTTGGACTACAGTAGCCAAAATAACCACAGCAACCACAACGGAAGAGTAATTGTTTACCCCCCTCCCCCATTACTGCCACAATTCATTTGGGTGTGCTATTACAAATATGAAATTTGTAATTTTGTTTTCTTTGAGTCTAACTGGATGTTTGCATCTAAACCTCATATAGAAACAAAAAGGCGTCCTTCATTCAGGTTTGAACATTCTAATTGTATTGACCAATTCCACTGTGGCAGTAATTTTTTCCTTTTTTTATGTGAATAGATGGGAATAACTTGAACTATGAATCATCTTTGTACTATCTGAATTACATATTTTTTCCCCAATGTGTTTTCACTTTCCTCAAGTCTCGAAATTGCTTCCAGTGAGCCCGAGTCCTCGGTATAAAGAAATCTTTCATTCCGCCAGTGAAATCAAGACACAGACATCATTGTTCAATTGTCGGTCAATAAAGGCTGCTTTCCTACAGGCAGCCACTGGAGTGATCCACCCCGAGGAAACCACAAAATTGCATTCCAGAAAAGTCTCTGACCCAATCTCATTTTTCCTCTTAACTTGTTGCATGCATTGAGTGTCATTTGGCACAGAAAACCTCATAGCATTGTACACACTGTCCCAAGTTCTTTGCCACAGAAAGGTTAAGGGGGCTTGCTTGTTCCTGCGTAGTCTGTAGGCACATGTACCTCCATTGTACATCGAGAATTTCTTTCATCATGATATTGTGATGAACTTCAAATGAAGTTCTTGCTCTATACAGTTGTAGGATGATTTGACATCCCCACAATTACAGATAAGACAAGCAATTGAGTCTTAATGACAGCAGCCCCAGGTTGATGTTTATCTCCCATGTTGATGTTTTCTAGTCCATTGATTTTCATCCCATGACATGACATTGGTATGTATCGATGAAATGCTTGATCCTGTAGTAAGGATGACAGTGCTGGAATATGTTTGGAAAAATTTGTGAAGTAGACTCCAAAGCTGAAATGCACATCACCTGTTGTCAAGGAGTTGAATGTCACAATTGCGGTTCTTGTTTGCAGGTTTCACCTTGTGAGATGTGTGTTTGAGTCTGGAGAGCATCCCATGGGTAGGCTTGTATTCACAGGCTCCAGGGAAGTGAGGGTTCCATCTAAAACCACCGGTGGTGCACTCTTCTGGAATTTCGTTTTCATTTTCATTCCGTAAATTGAGAGATGTTTCTGCCGAGATTGATAAACCCCCCTTCCCGTCTCACTCTTCGTTTTTTTATCCATAATTGGAACAATATTCCCCATGATCACACGGTACATAATTCACCAATTTTCCTGCTCTGTCACCAAACACCGGCCCACATTTACTCTCCTGGTCATGCCGCCTAGTGTAACCGGCTGGAGAATCATTTGTTAAGTAGCCAATTTCAGTAGTCTGGAAAACAGAAACTGAGCATGAAATTTCATACATGTGAGATTGTTTGACAAGCCGCGTAGTTTTGATGGTTGATGCTTGTGCTTGGAATCTATTCTCCTCTCATATCTTTGTTCGGTTTTTGGTAAAATGGATTAGCAGTATACAAAAGGTACATGTCACTGATGTAAGGAACAGTTCAACACGGAGGCAAATGATTTCTTTTTTCCCCCTCTCTTTTGTTTGCAGGTTCAAAGTTTTTTTTCTTTTTTTTTTTGTAATCTCATTAACAAAGTAGAGTGGTCAGTGTCCCTCCCCCCCCCCCAAGAAAATTCTTCTCATTTGCTTGTAGATGTTGTTATGAAAGCATTTCTACCTCATGCTGTTTAGAACTCCTGTAAGCATGCTAACAGTTTGAATTGTATGTTCTTGGTCTTGCAGGTAACTCCCCCACCCACAAATACATGTGATAGCTGATATCAAGGGTGGGGCTACCACAGAGAGACAGCCAAGATGCCGGCCAAGCGGCGGAGTATGTTCTGCTGCCTCGGCGGCGCCGACGACACGCCTGAGATCGTCGTGGACAACATGATCTTGCAGACGATCAAGGAGGAAGATCCCATGCCGCCTCTGGACGAACTCAACGTCAAATTCGAGGAACTCTTGGTGAGTTTGATGAACTTCCGGCTCAACACTCAAAACTTTTAGGTTGCCCCATATCAACTTGCCCATCTGCACAGGGGCAACTGAATTTTGCCACTGTGCAGGTGTAATACAAGGACTGGAAAGATAACCGAAATTCATGCTGTGATATAATGCACTGTGTTTTGCCATAATCAAACACAGAAATGTTACATAATTGATATGAGCAGTCTTTGGGTACAGACCTGCTATGGTAATTTCCTAGACAAATTGGTCTTAATGCTATTTTATTCGAAATACATCTGAATTATCGGTGTCATCAGTTTAGAAAAAAAAATATTACTTTAGTGTTGCTTGTCATGCTTCAAACACAAAGACAAATAGATTTGTCAGATGGTATTGTAGTAATCAACATTATAAGATTCTTTTCTGTTTTGTCATCTACAGCTGCATGTAATAAATACATGTCAACAACATTGCTGCAAAATTTGCAGCAATTCAGACGCCAATTTTTGCCCATTTTCTTGCGACGTTGTAACATATTGTGTTCGGTGAGATGAAAGACCTTCTCAGGCTGCCGAACTGATTATGGTTCATGAGTCACAGACCCTAGCGAGCTCGCATGTTTTATTCATCACGCTCAGGCGACTTGCTTGTATTCTTAGTGAGCTGTTAGTAACATGATTACGACAAATATGAAATTAATACGACCACAGGTTCAACAGTAATGGATCTGAATACATAATCATAAAATCAGCTGGTGGTATCCATGGAACAAATTTGATTTTGACAGGCTCTTAAAAAAACAAACTGAACAAAATCTTCAAAGCCCAATAAATGTACATACAGAGTAAGACATGTTAAGACGGGCTGTAAACTCATTGAATACTAGTCCCTAGTATTCTCAGATTAGGGTAAATGGGAAATGCGTATTGTAGGAAAATCAGTCTGTCTTCAGTGGGTTAAAAGAATGCACCAGGGCAGCTGCTCGTCTGCATCTCATGAAAATTAGTATTCTTCTGAATATTGGTTTGAGAACTTATTGAATGTCAAGCATGGAGGTGCCCAAACTACAAAGGTGATATGAGGTTAATAATACCAAGTCATGTACATACATTCAGACAAAATTATTAGTACCGCATAGCTAAGGATCAATGTAACAAGATTCTAAAAAGAATCGATCTTGCAAGGAAATCTTTGAAGTCACAGCCGAGCTAACCAAATCAGCGGTTTGTAAGTGACGGTTACCAATCTGCCATTGATTACATAAACTACAGTGTACTTGTACAGTTTTGTATGATGTCACCGAGAATTTTGACTTCTTGGGTGTCATCATTGGCCATGTTTAAGAGGCAGATACTGGTGAGCTCATTGTGTATATTTGGAATCTTGTAAGAACACAGCAGGCTAACCCAAGTTTGTCAGTCAAAGTTGAGATGACAGCAACCCAGATTGTGACCCCATAGCAGATATTAGTGTTACAATGATAGCATTAAAGAGTTTTGTTGTTGGGTCATCTTTTTTTTCTTTGGGTGTGTCCTTTTCAAACCAGCTGATGATGCATGACTCCGCAAAGATGCACCTGACAGCTGAACTAGGTGGATTGTTGTCAGAATGAAAAACAGGAAGAGCATAAAGAAAACAGAAGGCGAGGGAGAGGGCCACTGGGCTGTGACTGGGTGGGCAGGAGGAAAAAGATGAATGATGAATTATCGACAAAACATCTGGGTCACTATTCTGATGGAAAACGCAGGGCCGGTGCTGTAGCAGATTCAGGTCATCAAAGAGATTGACATTGCTCCATAATTTTATAACTGCAGAATGTATCGAGGCAAGTGATTGGGTAAAGCTGTACAAAATACATTAACCATTTTTTTTTTTTCCTTTGAGAGAAGAGCTCAGTGACATGGATGGTATGGGCATTTATGTCATTTGAGCCAGGTCATTGAAATCTTTGCATCATTCTAAATCTTGAGAAAGATTACTGCACAAGGAAAGAGATGAAGAGGGAGAGAATACATGTCATAGAATTGTGAGTAGATAATGGAACATTGATGCATATTGGAATTCTTGTTCGTGTACTCATACAATGTAGTTGCATCAGGAAACATACGTATCATGGTTCGTAAACCAGATTCGATGTTGAAGGTAGGGGATACCTTTTACAGAACTCCCAAAATGCAGCAAAACATTAAATATGAACCTCAGGGGACTTGTTTAGGCCACTGCTGAGAAATTTGAAAGTCAACAGTTATCTGCAATTTGAATAATGCACAAAACTCAACTACTCAGTAGTTCTGTGTGTCAGCCACACTTAAGCCTTTTTGTTGCAGTCTTCTGTATTTTTTATCTATAAACGCAAATCTTAAAGTATAAGAGCTGATGTAATAACATATAGAGTGTGTGGCAAGAATGTATATGGAAATGTTTGTAAGTTTTGATGAGCTTTATTCACAAAATATACATGATGGACACACATGCAGTGCATGGGTCTGCAAAGGTAGCCTAGTAATGTAATGGAAATTACGGTGAGCCCCGAAAAGAATTCAATTCAAAATCTAATGGTCAATAAAAATATACTAAATGTTACCTTCCACTTTCAATACTTCATGGGAGTTTCTAAAATGATACTCTCTTCAACATACCACTGTGCTTAAAATACAACTCTTCATTTAAGGCATGCAAATGGGATTCCCTACCTTTAAGGGAGTGAACGTACATGTATATTCCAGACTTAATATTGTCGTCATTCCACAGCCCTGTGTGCAAGAGTTTTGAAAGATATAAATTCATCACCTGTCTCCACCATGAAAGAAAAGAAAAAGGAAAATCCAAGAGATTTAGGTGGAAGAATGTTGCACTTTGGTGTATATCATGTCATTGAGAGTAAGCTTGGCTGATGCGGCCCTGTCAGAGTATCCACACCAAACATTCGCGGCAAGAAACTTTCACAAATTGGAGCCAGTAGCTGTTTTCGTGGCATGAGACTTTCGCGAATCGCCTCTGATATTCAATGCGTTGTGCAGACAAACACTTTCGCGAATCTTGTATCCTTGCAAAATATTCGCAAAAGTTTCATGCACGCAAAAATTTCAGGTTTTACAAGTATCCACTCCAGCACTGAAGGCGTTCAGTCCTCCCTCACTTGCTTTTTAGCGTCATATTTTTATCTCCATAATGTCAGTGTCACTTACGATGCAGACCGCTCTTCCTAGCCATCAAGAGCAACTATAAATATAAATACCACCTACGGTAAAAATAACCGTCCCCCGAGACTTGGCCTGTGTCAGAAAAACGAGATGGCCAAGAGAGTTTGAGATCAAGAACAACATGCGTGTAAACTGGCAAATGCTTTTTGTCATCACTTGCTGTGAATGCTTCACCCAAAATGATTTTGCAGAAACATAGTTTTATCAAATCAATTATCTTTTTTTATGTAATCATTGCAGATAAGAATTGAAAATGGAAAACAAAGAGAGAAAATGAAGCATTTCATCACCTATGTAGAAAGTGCTTACATAATCAAAGATTTTATTTTGATACTCATGAGGGGAGAGCTTTCTATAGCCTAACTTGACAGGTCCATGGACTGTCTCAAGAAGAGAATTCACAGAACTTGCTAATTTCCTCACTTTCTGCATTCAATTGTGCCGAGAAGCCGTGCAGTCATGTGCTGTCAATTGGGATTGATCAGTCGGTCGTGCAAAAAAAGCAGCACAAGGTGTGCGAAGGGTATTAATAGCGGAGAAGCCCTGTCGATGACATCGCCGCTGCTGCCAGCAAGTTTATTCCTGGAAGGGTTAGCGATCGACCAAGGTTAAGAGAATCCCCATGGTGCATGGTAAACACACCAGCCAAAGGAAGCCTTCAGTTACAAGCAAAGGTCCAAGATAGTTTCACACTTTACACTATGATACAAACCATTTGGGCTTAAATTCATATTTCTACTTGTGTTGGTTACATAATTTGCAGCTTGTCGTCATATACCATATCCCAAATTTGATGCACATGGTACAATGTATGATATCAGTGTACTGTGCAGACAGTTAGAAATCAGTAATATAAATTCTTTGCACTTTTCATGCACTTATTCGAGAATATAAACTTAGTTTGTAACCCAGAAGATCAGCCCATCCAGTTCAGATTTTATTTTAGCAAGTGATCATCAAAGTAAGTGATAACATAATATCTGTTTACAAAATTCCCACCACCAACCCCAAACAAAAGTGTGTTGAGTTATAAAAATCCATTTTGAAAGTGTGCCAAAATTTGAGCCAAAGTGCAACGGTTACAGTCCCATCATGTGACGTGAATCGACCATGCCAAGGTTCATGCTTATCTAGCATTTCATAGCATCAGCTGTGTTATGTGCTGTAGCTGCTTTTCTCACTGCCTTGACTTCTTCCTTTTATTACAATACAAGATGATGGTCTTGATTGCTGCCGATGGTTCTCTAGCTGACAGATTTATACCCAGCAGCAGAGACAACATCAGCATGGGGGGAAAAACCATATACGGGGAAAAATCATCTCCACACAGTGCAATTTTAAGCACTGGAATAACTGAAGAGTGCTTACGAGCAATCATAAATAATTGGGCGGCAGTCATACACAAGTCTCGAGGCATGAATTATCACATTGAAGTATCCCCCCCCCCCCCCACCCTTAGGGTGAGACTGTGCAAACTGATTTCTTGTAATATGATAGTGATAATGCTGATATTGTGCTGCCCTCTCTACATTCTCCAGAACTGCATTGTATATTGAAGTGTTGTGTATTCCAAATTTGTTTCTTCTTGCAAAGTAGGCTATGTCACTTGAGAATGATATTAGAGTTCAAATTTGTTATAAAAGTGGATATTTTCAATGTGAGTAATTCTTCACACTCTGCTGAGTGAGATGAATTTCACAGAATTCCACAGAATCAAGACATCACATGTAGTGGTACATATAACATTTACAATCAAAAATGTTTGTGTGCTTTCATTTTTGCACAAGTTTTGGTCAAAATGAGAGAAAATTTCCAGATTCACAGGTCTCTGAATTGTTAATACTTGAATGTGGATGATGATAAATCCGGTCATCATTTGGGTAGGGGGATGGAATCCAAAGTAGTCTTTTCTCATGTAAAATTTAGATGAATTTTGAAACACACAGGACCTGCAAAGAGTTTAATCAATTCACATTAAATTATTGCAAAATTACATTTTGGAAAGAGTTGGAATGGACATGCTGACACATTTAACATGGTAAAAGTGCAAAGAATGTGACGGATGTACATCAAGTTACAATTGTTGGTAGTATGGCCAAGGAGGAATGACTAATTGGTTGCTATCTCAGTTTGTTGCGTAATAGTCACAACCGTCATCCTTTCTAGTGAGATATGTGTTTTAATGGTACCAGATTCAGAGAAAATGGACTGTGTAGGTGGGTTACCAATAGCGCACCCACTTATGATACAGGATGTATCATGTTCACAGGTAGTCTACTTCAACACTTTTGCATTAACCCGTTGAGGATGGACTGATATTTGCTATAACACACATTGCCCATAGACACCTGCCGGGGTAACCGGTTAATCGGTTAACCGGGTTAACAACCAGAATGTCTTGTGTAGTCATGTATAAACTCTCTCAATGACTGCACAGAATTGTCTGGTAAATGCTGCCAACATTTTGAACTGTCTTTATGGCGGTTATCCATATTGAGCTTAAGTTTGATTTCAAGACTCTCTTTACCATTTTTTTTTTTTTGATGTTTTGCTTTTACAACCTGGGTATAATTAGAGTAATTACAGCATATCAGAACCCATGTACAGTGTAGAGTGTGCATCTCTAAACACCCTCCATAAAGAGACGGGATCGGTGTGTCAAACTAAACCGTGTCAAAATTATTTGTAAGCTGGTTTGCGGGAGATGGTATCCGGGCAAAACTTCCTCTTGGGATTTGTAGCGTTACTCACTGACCTGTGACGGGAAGGTTCTGTGTACCGGTGCCAATTTTGGGGATCCAAACTTTAGCCTTCCAACAGCTTGCTCTAACCCATTAAAAAGACAAAATGTCATTAGAAAGGACAGTGATTGAAAGATACAGTTTGACATTGGTCATACTGTGACTTTCAGCATATATATTGTAAGTGCAAGTTTAAAAACTTTTTTTTTCTGAATTGAAGTTGTCCTATAAAATGAACTACGTCTTGTATTTTATCAACTGCTTACATTGGTTTATCAAGCATGGCATGAAACTGATACAAAAAAAAAGTATATTGATAACAAAGGTGGCACCGGTTTTATCATTACCAATAACCGTTAATAGAAGAAGACAATATGTTTTCAGGTGATGATTATTTGATTGCTTACTGATGAAAAATATGGTCAAATTCTCTGTAGACATCAATTTTCATTCTACATTTGTACATAGTATAGAAGATACGGGTTCTGTCAATGCATTTATTGCTTGTTAGAGAACATTTTGATTTTAGATTTTTCATCTCATATTTTATTTGCTTGCCTCTCTGATCTCCACGAGGTATATCAAAATTAATTCAACTGTTATAACATCGGAAAAATGCTGATATTGCTGTTATCATGTAGAAGATGCAATCATTGATATTCTTCATTTCTTTTCAGGATTAGTAAATGCTGATTCTTGTGCAATATCTTATTTCATTTTTATTTTTTTTTTTATTTTTTTTTTTTTTGTAATTGTACACTCACATACAATGCAATTGGTATAAAACTCACAATTTGTACATGTGCCAGCAAGGTAATATTAATGAAATAAAATGTTGATGCTGAGTTGAGTGCTATTGGGCCATTTGATGATGGATATCATGAAAACAATTAAGTGTGTATAATACCTGATTGCTATTCTGATAATCAAATGGGCTTTTGCATAGGTACTGTATAGTACAACCAGGCCTGGTACAACATCAGTATTTGCTATACAGTTTAATAAAACTAACCAAACACCAAAATGAGATAGCAACCAGACAAGGCATGTTTTCAATCAGCAAAATAATTCATGCTCACATCAGTTTGAATTTCTTTCAAACTCTACATTTTCAGTAGCACAGCACAGACAGACATGTAGGCCTACAGTAATCTCCAGACTCTATGGCCTGAATCTGAGGTCTGTAACACAATACCCAGACATCTCATGTTTTTATTGTCATATAGATTTTATAGATTTGTGAGGCCCTTTCAATGTAGTACAGGTATTAAAGTAATCTGATCCATAGACAACAGTCCATCCCCCATAATCACTACCATCAAGTATTACTTTGTATGTTTTAAAGGGCTTGATCACCTCCTCACTTCAGTTGTTTATTTGACAATGCCCTTTCTTCAACCCAAAGACAGTCTTTGTGGCAAATCCACCCATTGTACATCAGATAGTTTCTCCAGAATCAGGTGAATTTGGTGATTCTGAAGACATCGTTGGAATAGGCATTTGATACTCGAAAAATAAGATTAGTATTTTGTATTTCTCTGGACATTTCCCTTCCCATTTCCCACTGATGAGATTAGTCAAAACCCGTCAAAGTTTAAGTGTGGTCATTCAGATGTTTGTTTGTTTGTTTGTTTGTTTGTTTGTGTGTGGGTGTGTTATTTGTATAGAGAACAAGATATTTTGTTCTTGTTTGATTCTACAGTAAGAAATGTTGCTCTTGAATTGCTAGTGAGTCATGAGAAAATTTCATTATCGAATGTAAGTTACCGATACTTTTTTTCTCCCATCTTTATTGTAGGCCGAGCTGGATCTGACAGCACAGCACAGGGATCGAATGTTCAGCCTCTCCCCGGAAAAGAAGTGGCAGATCTATTGTAGCAAGAAAAGAGTGAGTGAAGTGCATTATTTTCTCTTTTCAGGGAGTGTCAAAAAGATAGTTAAATCGAGTATGCTCACCCCCATTAGTCACCCCTCAACAATCAAATTCTTGGAATTTTCCATGGTCACAGCTTGTCTGTAGAAGCTCATCTTTCTTTAGCTCTTTTCTTTATTCTGTACGCTTTGCATGATTTTTTTTTGTGTGTGTGTGTGTTTTTTTTTTTGTTTTTTTTTTTGCTGTTTGGCAAGTACAATACTGGCAAGGGGCTAGCAGTACAGTATCTGAATGCACAATACTATTGCTAGTCGGTGTATGCCAATAAAACCACTGTAAGAAATGATGCCATGATAGTCTCGACCTCTGAGTGTCTGAATGAATATTCTGCCATCCGTGAACTGTTGTCTAATTTGCATAAAGTCCAAATTACGAGAGTGTGTGTGGGGGGGGGGGGGCTGAGTAATTCTCTATATCAGGCTGATATGCAATCCGTGAAAGGAAATGGACGTTAACTTACGGCTTCCTGCAACGGTAGCCATTGGATGGAAGGGAGAGGACAGCTTCATGATTTAAGTATGTGACACACTTCAGAAGTGGCAGTGAAGTGGACCAAGATGAAGAGGGGGAAGGGGTTAGGGGGAAACCAGAACTTATGCATCTTGCGGGGAGAAGAAAAACCTGATGTTGCACGGCTAGAGGATGGAGGTGTGTCGAAAACATCCAAAAGTGCAGTGCATTGTATCGCCTGCGTATTTGAGGAGTAATCCTATCCAGTAAAATCTCCAGCCGGAGGGGTGACAAATATATTCCCAGCATGCCGAGTTGCATCCCACAATCCAATCAGTCAATCATGGCGCTCTGAGGGCCGCTCGCGAGCCACTGTATCCCATCGCAGAACCAATAAAAGGTGGTTTATTCTGGACTTCCTGAAATATTGCAGCTCTTTCCACATATGACAAAGAGGCAATATAACAGTCAAATGTTCGACAGAGCTGCTGTATTTATATGAAATGTGATCTCAATATGTCGGTCCATATCAGCCAATGAATTGAAAATGGCAAACATATAACTTTCCACTATGGGAATCTAGATTGCCAGTTATCAGTGTGAGGAAAGTATGATGATTTTATATTCTACAGTTATATTTGCGCAACATGCTTTATACGGTTCATTGTATGATTTTTGGTTTCATGCAGTGATCTATTTCAGTGTTAGGCAAAGAATATGATTCATATATTTGCATAGTATATTTCTATTTCATGAAAAAAGGCATGACTTAAAGGGGAAGTCTCTCTTTGAGTTATATTATAAGTGAAAACGAAAAAAGTTTAGGGCAGATTTGTTTGTAGTAAACTTGTTTTTTGCCCTTAAATTTTCTTCTTTTCTTAAACGGAAATTATTTGATAGTTGTATTCTGAAAATAATGATCTTGATTTAGGGGGAAATGGTAGCAGCTTCATATTAGACTTGCTAATAGGAATGCAATATACAAGTTTTGAGCAACTGATCGTAACATGATATAAACAATTTGAGAAAATATATGGGTACACTTGTAGGTCGCTGGGGCTGTCAGTTAGTTCTTCAGGATTATTGGATATTTTAATATTCATCATGAGAACTATATTTTCTAAACATCAGCCCCAAATGAAGATACCCAAATTCTTTGCAGAAGCACTCTTATATGCTGTGTGCAGTGACAGTTAATTTTCGGTAAGAAGCGTGTGTGTGTGTGTGTCATGATTCCCTTTAAACATGAGTCACTGCAGGGTATACCAGGGCTGTAAAGCCCAGTAGCTCCACGCATACACACATGGTGTAGGCATGGGAGACTGGTTAGGCCAGTGTGTGAGTTATTCACACGTTGTGGCGAATGACGTGTTCCACAAGCACCCCGCTTGGATTAACACATTCTCCCTTTCCGAGGAAGGGGGGTGATGACACTCAGACTGGGATTATGGGAAATGAAATCACAAATACTCTCCAGAGGCATATGATTGGCTTAATATGATAATAGATCTAGTAGGTATACCATACAGGCACCCTTACTGTGAAGTGGTCAGCCATCTGTTTTAGTGACCATAATGTACATTCGCTCAATTTCTTATTATACATCTTTGTAGGGAATGGTGTTTACATGTAATTGTCATATTCATCATTACATGTATTAAACAAGATGTGAAAATTTGTGTCTTTTGAATCTTCATGAACAATAGGTAACCTCAGTTACTTGATTGTAGGGTAACAGAGGCATGGTGATTTAGCACATTTTGTCAAGTTAGATAGATAGATAGATAGATAGATAGATAGATAGATAGATAGATAGATATATTTTTATTCTTATTTTTATTGTATGCCATATCATTTGCTTGAAATGGAGGAAGAAACTCAAGATACTTAATGTCTAAGACACGGCAACACAGTTTGCATCTGTGGTATGGTAAGAGTCAGGACAAAGGTTGATGCACTTCCAGTAATCGGAGATCGCTGTGTGTATTATTTCTGTCTTAGATGTAATTTTACTGAACAAAATATGATGTAAGATTTTAACCTTCTCTCAGCTCTGGAGCTATATTGATGACAAAGCTATATTGCAGTTTTATATTTTTTCTGACATATTTTCCCCTTTTAACTGGAAGTGATTTTCAGCACCCAAATTGCTTGTACCAAAGAGGGCATTTAGCCAAAGCCCAGCAGCTATCCCCCCCCCCCCCCCCGCCCCTTTGCCTCTGATTATGGGTGTAATTATTGGAATTAATGAGATACTTTATAGTGAGGCCTTTGAGCTGTGATCATTAGCTTTAGATTTATATACTGTACAAAAACTGTATGTTGGTTTATGGCCCCATATAATCCCTCTGCAAGTATTTTGTGCCTCATTTGAAAAAAAAAAAAAAAAAAACTTACTGTAGAAGCTTTGCTCTTGTGTGCTTGTAGTGCCAGTGAACTTAACCCATTAATATGTTATCTAAAAAAAAACACCAACAACAACAACAACCAGCCCCTACTGTTACAGTTCTCGTTTAGTGGGTCATATGAATATTGAGTCGATGAGGTAGGAGAGAGGTACAGAGTAAAAGTTGGGGAATCATCTATTAACCCAGTGAGGATGAGCTGGTTTTGCTAGAACACACATTTCCCGTAGGCCTTAATAAAGTTGTGGTCTGTCTGCATCAGGAAAGAAAAAAAAAAAAGAAACCCACCCACATAGAGCAGGTACTGTACTATAGTATAGCCTATATGCAGCATATTAGTATTTTGCTAGTCAACATATATTCGTGAAATGAATAATGTGCAAAGATATTGCCTTTCAAAAAAGAAGTGTTTTGTATTTAAAATGCATCTAAGTTAAGGAATTGCGTTTCTCTTGTGAAAATTCATACTTTATTCTCAGTCTTTCATTGTTCTTGATGGTAATTTCAACCACTCACAAAATTGTCTTACAAGTTCAAATTCACAAAACATTGCTATGTGCAAGATAATGGTGTGGTTGTTGAATGATATTGCCTTGTTAAAAAAAAAAAAAAAAAGAAAATTAAAAAAAGACCCATCTTCAGATTTGAGGGGCATATGTGAGTTCCCACACGTCCCTTGAAGCCTGGAAGTGATAAATAACCAGGGATGTGTTTGGTCAGGGTCGGGTTTCTGTCCGTCAGCCTCCAGTCTCAATAGCCAAGTACAAGCAGATGGTGTTTATCATATGATGATGAAAGCCCCATGGTCATGTGACCTGTCATGTGATGACAGAGGTCTGACAAAGATAACCCTCCTTCCCCCCCCCCCCCAAAAAAAAAAAAAAAAAAAAAAAAAAAATATCCCCCTGTTCAGACGCAAGCCAATTTGTACCAAAACTCAATATATAAAGAAACAATGTATCATAAAGAATCATCGTATAGCCGACAGACCGTTCAGATGCTAATCTCGACCATTCTGGAAAACATCGTATAGAGCCATGGAGAAAATCTTGTGATATTAATGAAAGAAACCAATCTTAATTTGAGGTTGTATTGGTTCAAATGTTTTCCTTTTTACTTTGCGTCAAAATGCAGCCAGCGATTTTCTTTTTCGTTTTTTGCTTTCTACATTTCATGTCGCTTTTAGTTCTGAATCAGATAAACACTGATATACCTTTATGTCTAACTCTATTGCTTTGACCATGAAATTAGGCATTTTCGTATTATGGACAATGCATGACCTTTTAAAACTCATACGTTGCAAAAAGCAATTTCATGCATCCATAACATAGTGTCTGGATGTGTGTTCTTGTAGGAAATGGGGGGGGTGTAAAAATTTTAGTGCAGTCATACACAAACGTTTGTGGAGATTTTGCCAATTTTTTATCAAGTGGACAGAGTAACCAAAACGTTGTTTAATTGCATCACTGCATGATTACTAAGCACGAAGTTAGTCACCAGTAATATTGGTGTACAGAGACATTCACTACAGTAGGTTGGAGGAAGGGGAGGGGGTGTGGGGATGCCTGACTGAAGAATGTAGCAAATGATGAAGCTGATAGACACAAGTTTTATAATGATGGAGAACTCTCATTCTTTGGCTGCAACTCCTTTGTGGCCCAAAATTCTGGACCCATTCAATCCTATTACGTCTGTGTCGATACAAATCGGCTGGCCAATTTCACCCAGTGATTTCACAAAGCGGCTGCTTTCAGTGTGTCTGTCGGTCCTTCCTAACTTTCTTTATCTTCCAAATCGTGACATGATTCCTGAGTGACCTGACTTTCATGTTCATTGCGTATTCTACAGCCGGAAATGTAGGAACGTGTCTATCTGTTGTTTCCTGATGCAGCGGTCACCCTGGCAGGGCTACACTCATGATGTTTTATCAATCGGGTTCCTCGGAAAGTGGAAGTTATTACTCCGGGTACTTCTTGCCTGTGTGTTTAGAAATGACAGTCTCAATGAATGGGGGCAGTTGATCATTGATGGGAATCAATGAGAAGGGTCAAAGGTTAATTGCGTTGACTGCTGTCTCAAATTTATCCACAGCATGTAGACCACAACTATGTCATTATCCCCGCGTTCACATTGGTCCCCGCGACGCACGCGGGGACAGCCACAAGAGATCTTATCTTTTCTACGACTGACCGTTCACATTGGTATCTCATCTGTCCCCGAGCTGTGGGGGCATTTTGGGGCTTGGAGCGAGCTCTGCCACTTGAATCCAGGCATAGCGCATGCGCACATTTGATGACCACAGCTGGACGCTATCAATTGCGCCCCAAGGTCACTCTCCCCTCCAAATCTTGTCCCCGTAACCGACTTGCTTCGCGGGGACGAGGGGACAAGTCCCAGCGAGCGTTCACATTATGGTTTTTGAGGAGAAAGTCCCACAGCTCGGGACTTTCCCCGCGTCATGGGGACCAATGTGAACGCGGGGGTTGTGGTATCACAAGACCCTCTGGTACTCCTCTAATGTGGAAACCAGCTCTGCAGTTGTAATAACTACTCAGCATAACTGGCCCATAATCCTACATTTGTACGTAAGCAGAGGAACAACCCATGCCCATACAGACCTCTTTCACACTCGTCAAATGCAAGGTCCATTGACATTCACATTTGAAAAAAATAAAAATAAAATAAAGAATATTCAAAACAGCAACTGGTTTTGTTTGCTTTTTGTTTGTTTATTTGTTTTCAGCTGTTGACAGCAGCAGAGAGAAAAAGAACAACGTTAAGTTAGTGATAGTTTGTGCATCCTTGGAAATTAGTAGACATGGCCTGTTCCTCACACTACAGTGGGTCATATCAAGTCCACGAGCAAGTGCAGGTTGTGAATGAAAGTAAATTTTAATAAAGTCATGTAACCTTTATGTTTCCATGTGCCCATATTGGGAGTTGCATGACCAAAACATACAACTTTCAGTGGAGGAAGGCTTTACATTAACTTACTGAAGAAAGTACCACAGATGGAGTTTAAAAATGAAAACAACAAAGAAACTTGGATGGTGGGTTTCCCATTTGTTTGGTTTTTTTTCCAGAGTTTAAGGTAGTAGTTGCTTAGCAACATTTCAAAACAAAAGTCTAGAATCTAAGGGAAAAACATTTATTTGCCGCCAATATACGTGTAAATGCCCTTTATGAGTGAGCCATGAGAAACCATTAACAGCATGCTTGCCTGTTTTCCCCACTTGGTACATTCACTGTCAGCTGGACAGAGACTCTGTAGGCCTGTTGCTATGGCAACATCAGTTGTCTTATGTTTACACTTTAGATTTTTTGTTGCCACAAGGCGTTTGTGTCACAGACTGTATGTTATAGGTTGTCTGTCCATCTGTCTGTCTGTTTCTCTGTTTCTCTGTGCCACATCCTTCTTTAGTTACATTGAGAACCTGTAGACAAACAAACATATTATTATGCAAAGGGGATTGCTCTGTGGAGACAAATTTTTGTGGGTCGGAGGTCAAAGGTGAAAGTCTAGGATTTCAGCATTTTACATTTATGTAACAAATCAAGAAACATGTCAGAATATAGTCGAATAACCACAGGCTTGAAATATGACAGGAGAATTTATCGAGAGTATGGGTCAAGTAAGAAAGGTCACACATTGTAGTTTGATTCTGAGGGAGAAGTATTGTCTGTGATCATACAGAGATACACTTGATCTTGGTTCAAAATCAGTTTTAAAAAAAAAGATATGTGAATTGCCCAGCAGTTACATTTTGTAGTAGTCTCATCATAGACTCAAAGGTGAGGGGTCAAAGTTCAGGGTGAGAGGTCATAGCCCTGTTTATCATTCATTAGTCACATGCTAAATAAAGCATGGGTTCAGATTTAGACTTGCCACGAAGGAGATGATTGAAGTGATGCGTTACAGGCGAAAGCATGTAAATAGCTACTGTAAAGCACAAAATGTTTGTGGCATGAATTTTTCACGAATTGCCACTGACATCCAGTGCATAATGGTGTATAGACAAGAACTTTTGTCTGCATTTTAATTTTGCAGATCTTTGGCTCTCACAGAATTCATGAAATTAAAATACATGCAAAAATTGGTTTTGTGCCTGTATAGATTCTCCAGTCATAACAATGATCTGAAACATTTGCCACTAAGAGTTTTGTAACAAGCTGCCTACTGTAATGCTCTTAAATGTAAAAAAAAAAGAAAAAAAAAGTGGAATTTAGCTATTGAGTTTAAAACTTTGTGAGAGGCAGTGAGCAATGGATGAAGAAACTGGTTGATTGGTTTACCTACACACTTATGTATCATGGGTATGACATAGTTGTGGTTTTATGCTTATAAAGAGCAATCACTACATTCTTCTACAAAGTTATTGAAATTTTTCGGCTTACTGTGAGTCATAGCACTTGACAAAAAGTATGGAATAAACTCTTGTCTCTAATTCTGTCAAATTATTCGATTTATAGATATTACCAAATTATTGACTTGCACAGCATGATACTACCCACATTCACATTGGGGTATTACTACATAATGTTGACTGTTATCACATATTAGTGACAACACCATAGTTTGGCATTACATACTGTCATATCATCTCTACTTAAATGAATGGGAGCACTCCGATGATATACAATTGTATGTTCACATGATTTTCAATTCCTGATATCACACTGATCTCCAAACACTATCATCTCAGTGGTGATCATGCTGAAGTTTGCTTGTAGTTCTTCAGTGTGAACAGGGTCAAGGGGGAGGGCAATGCCATGGCTGTTCCGTACTGGAATGCATTATTGACACCCCGCCTGCACAGAAATGTCGGTAGAATTCCTCGCTTGAGATGGAGAACCACGCAAGATGACATCACGCATGATGAGGACTGCAAACAAGATTTGCCCAAGACCCTTGCTGAGCTCGTTCTCATGGTCAGCTAATAGTTTCACAGACTGCTTCACATGTACATGTACATGTAGTCTCTTTCAAGGCATTCCTACTTCACTTTGAATCATACGATATCCATGACAATTGATTTGACATGATCAGTGAAGTACTAGTTATTAAGTGGAGTTGATATCTTCCACTGGGAGACAAAAGATCAGTGAGAAACTCTGCAGTTTGTACTTCGTCATACCGGGAAGATTTTATCTATCAAACACTTAGACATTAGGGCCCAAATTCACGAAGGTGGTACAAATGAAACCACGGTTTAAACCATGGACAAAAACTATGGACAGCCAAGTGTCGCATGGAATATTTCGTTACGAAATCAGTCATTTTGTCGATGAAATGTTTATTTTGTAATGAAATGACAACATTTTGTAGCTAAATGAACATTATTGTCCACGAAATGATAATTTCGTTAACGAACGGTCATTTTGTCGACGAAATGACCAATTTCATAACGAAATATTCTGTGTGACACTTGGCGCTCCATGGTTTTTGTCCATGGTTTAAACCATAGTTTCATTTGTACCACCTTCGTGAATTTGGGCCAAAGTGTAGGCCTATAGTGATTAAAGTAAACAGACAATTTTACTAGCAGAGGATTTGCAGACATATACAGTACTTCACATCACATGTTTTGCGTATGATTATACTTCAGTCTGATTTGTCACATCTGCAGTTGCCGGATAGTTGGAATGCACATTGTATATGTACATGTAGTTTATCAATGTGGAATTGTGTATTGCAGGAATATTATTGTAGTTGCTACGTAGTCAGGGAGGAAATATTAGTTATGTACATCCATAGGGAATTAATGGCCATGATTCTAGTTTCTGTTATAGAAATATCTGGGGGAAAGGCCAAGATTTGAGCCAAGCCTTGACTCTGGTCACCCATCTGTGATGTCCACCCATCAGATCTAATTTCATCGTCTGTCTCCGCTCCCTTTCTCCCTACTCCTCTTCTCTCCTGCGGAGATCATAATTCAATCAGGAGCCATTTTTTCCGTGGATCCCTACTGATCGTCTTCACACATGCCGCCTTGCGAGAAGTATGATAAGACGTCGTGATGGGTTGACGTGTGTCCAACTCGTTCAGGAGCGGTGTCTTGTAATAGGTTGACAAACTAGATAGAGATAGGGCTTTGAGTTGCAGCCATCAAGTCATTCATGTCCCTGTGTTTACAAAGTGTGCAATATATGTTTTATGATTCCAGGGTAGTGGTGAGTTCTATGAGTTTTGCTCTGAAAAGTGATCAAAGTTACCCTAAAACCTGTTCAGAATGAGCTGATTTTGCTGTGAACCCATTTCCAATAGACATCTGGGCCCTGTTTCATAAAGCTGTTCGTAAAGTTACGAACAACTTACGAGCGACTGGTGATCAGTTCAATGTGCTATACTTACCAGAATTTCCATAATTCAGCACAAGAACTGATCACCAGTCGTTCGTAAGTTGTTCGTAACTTTACAAACAGCTTTATGAAACAGGGCCCTGCTGGAGTATTCACGGGACTAGTCTTCAGTGGGTTAAAAGAGAGAGGAGAATCTTGAAATGAAGGGGAAACTCATTATAATGAGGATCTACAACCGTGATAGTTACCTTCTTATTTCAGATTTCTCACTATATCAGGGTACAAAGAAATGTATAGAAATGGGACCTGCAAACTCACCTCGTTATAAGAGGGTTTTGTTATATTCAAGCTCTTTGTTAAAGATAATGAGATTCCAATGTATAACTTTTTAGCACATCACACACACATGGTCATTGTTTATTAAATGTTTTGTCATCAGGCACGCTGAAAGGTTTTGTAATTTCAGTCATGGTGCACAAACAAGGGAAACAAACATACAACAAACAACATACATAAGACATTTTATATTCAGATTGCTTGATTTTTGATTTGGCCAAAATAGATTGACACTGTTAATATTGAATCATGATTTATCTATAACATGTCCATTCATGGCTCAGCAATTTCTCTCATATTTCATTTTAATTTCCTTGGAAAGATTATTTATAATGAATGAATAATCTTTTAAACTAAAATGAAAGTTACATTCTTAGTATACTGAAAATAGTCACTTTTTTCTAATACTTACAGCAGGGATTCAAAGATGGAACATATCTTGCTTTGTTTAGGACAGCAGTGGAGCACTGGCAAATAATCAAATTAAATGTGGAATCCCCCTCCTGTCCTGTGTGTGGTCGGGGTCTACACCACATCAGAACGCACCGATCAATTTGACCATACTCACATCATCTTATTCGGGTCATTTGAGTTATGATTACTAGCAGTGTGAGGTGGTGGCCCACTGCAGGGTCATCCCCTCTTATTCTCTTTACAACCGGCATCGGAAGCTTGGCGTGGTGGCACATCGATTCCGAGAACGCGTGGAGAAAATAAATTTGTTTAGTGACTCATGCCGGTTATTAAGCCCCCCACTCAGTCAGATTCATCAGTTGAAGGCGGCTTGCCGCTGCGGAGTCACTGCTCCATACCGAATTGATTTTCATTATGTCTGTGTCAAAATGGGAAGTATAGCTGTTCATTTACATTCTGATCCCTTTCGGACTTGCACTCTGCCTCATGAATAATATATGTCTAAATCAGTCTGCAGGGGTTCTGCTATTTGTCAGTATGTTACATCTGTGTCAAAGTAGGAAGTATAGCTGTTCATTCACATTAGATCCCTTTTGGACTTAGCAGGCTACGTCGTGAATAAATCATGTCACAGGGCCATTGATGTGCCAATATAAGATGAGGGCTATCTAGATGCTAATTTTCTCGAAGAAAACTAAACCTTCTTAAGCCCACTACCTTAAACTCCGATTGATATTGTATACAAGCAAGTTCCCATTTGTAATAAGAGAATTAAACAGTAGACCCTGGCTGTGTTTGCTGCACCGTAGCATTTACAATATCTTGATTTTTGCAATGGTAGTGCACTAATCACTTGAATTTAACTTCTGCAGTCTGCTTAAAAGATATAAAGAAACATTCTTGATATTGCAAAATTATTACTGTAACACTATTTTGATTTATGACTAATATCTAGTCAGGCATGTACAGATGAAGTATTGTACAAATGGGAACACAGTAATTTGTCTTTATTTCAACATTTAATTTTTTCCTACCCTTATAGCTGGTACATGTATGTGAGTGGAATCATCTGACATTTGATGTGGTTACAGAAGCAATATCTGCCCTGACTAACTTTTAATTGCCTTTGTGTCCAGTAATGAATTGTTTCTTTTTGTTTATCAGTCTTTTCTCAACCTTTTAATATAGGGACTAACCCCCCCCCCCCCCCCCACACACACACACACAACTGCTGGTCACAGACACAGCAATAATCGCAAAGTTGACATGGAAGGAGCCACTGATATTGTTTTGTAGTCAATTATGTGCAGCCTAAGTAATCTTTGGAGGAGAAGCAATTTGTTGCAATCAATATTACATATTTCCTATAAAAGGGCATTGGCCTGATATTTGAGCCACGATGGACTGCGGTCATTTTAGTAGAAATAAATTCAGAAGCCAATGTGAGTGCTATATTACATGTGAAAAGATAGACAATGCATACTGTCCCTTTCATTGGTCATATCTTTTTGATGGCGCCACATCCACGGTGCTCCTACAATGTACTCCAGTCCGTAATTTCTCCGTCTTCCACAGAGTTTCCTCGTCGTCTCCTTGTAAGGAAGAAAGAGGGGGGTCACTGCCTACCCAGTCCCCCGAGGCAAATGCTGGTATGCAGGCTCATCAAATGACTCATTTCTCTTCCTCTTATTATTTGACTCTGAAAATAAAAGATGCAATCACTGATGCCTTATCTCTTGCAAATGACTCTGTTTTTCAGTCAAGATGGGGGTCAATTGGGTATTGCTCTGCAATGAATGAGCACATACGAACTCTTCTTGAATTCATAGATAGGGAGGATTTGTGCTTTATTGCATTTCTTAGAGTAATCAACTCTGCAAGTAAGCAATGGGCCTGGAATGACACTAAATAAGTTTTGAATGAGGCTTTGATGCATAAAATCTGAGAGGATTTGAAGGTATTCTTCATTCTGATTGCCTATGATGTGCAGTCATAGTCATGCCTTCAGGCTTTTATCATGATTATTCCCTGTGAACATAGCATCATAACATTCACCTTTGTGCAAGTAGAAAACTCCTAAAGGTCTGGTGCAAAGCCTACATTGCCTACAGAGCTGTGAAGTGCAGGAAAGCTGCGTTACTCCAGTCTTTGGCATTTATAGCACAGGCATGTTAATCAAACTTCGGCCATTTTATTGTTGCTGTGGATGTGAATAGAGCTGCCTTGTGTCACATAACACACACAAAAATAACTTGCCTCTATAGATGGGGAGCTAATAATTATATCTCCCACTTTAAGGAGAAACAGTCCACATCTAATGATGATAGCTTGTAGTGTTCTCAGCTACTACTCTTGCAGCACAGAATCAGTATGATGTTATCTGTTTGTAGGCATCAACAACTGCCACTTACAATGTAATGTATTTCATTTGTGACAGTCCTGTTTGTAAATGAAGTGGGAGTGTTGATTTTACTAGAAGTTTCTATTTTTCCAGTAAATACAAGAAAACCCAAAGTGGAGCCTGTCAAAGTTTAACCTACTAGTCCTTGTGTCTTCAACCCAATGCATAATGAGATCTTGGTCAATCCTGCATAGGACTGTGGGAATATGAGAACCTCATTGGTAATATTTTTTGTGTTGAAAAAATACATATGATGTATACATATCTTTATAAGTCAAAGATATTAAAACCACATCGGTTGTCATATTGTTAATGATTGATGGCTCTTGTTGAGCACTGTTTCTGTTTAATCCTAGACCATACATTCAATGACATTGTATATGATGGCTGTCACTCTGTTAATGAAATGCACATTATGGGAAAAAAGACAGCAAACCCCAAAGTACTTCACAGCTTGCAGCTGTGCTGTCCGGAGGTGAAGATTACTCATGGATTATGTACAAGCCAAGGGTCATCACAGCAAAACACAGCTCTGCCCACTAGTGTGAGCCATTCTCCATGTGTGATAGCAACTGGCATCAAATGATTGCTGGCAATTAACCGAGGGGCAGCAACCAACTGTTTTGCCAGGATTTAGATTGGGGACGGGCTCACTGCCCACTTCAGACCCATTCACATTTCTTGCATGTGACTACATCCCATCTTCACTGAACAATTTATATTGCTATAATATAAACAATTTCGAAGGAACCATTCCAAAACTTGACTGAATTGTGTTTCAAGACTGGTTGTGTGATCGATATGAGAGCCAGTGTCCCAATTATACAGAGTGACTGAAAGACGGTAGCTAGCATTTCCTCTGTAGCTTCAGTAACTTGCCTATCTTTAAAAGAATGCTGTATACAGTATGTCATATATTTAGCGAGTCAAATTTGTTAGGAATTGGGAATTCCCGACAATTTAGTGAGGGGTTAAATTCGCATTGTGGAGTACAGTGGTGAACAGAGAAATGTATGCATGCTGCCGATGCATGTCACACTAATTTGTCGGGATCAGAGTGAATCTTTTCGCATGTTTTTAAATTCACGAATAGCTCTCGACTCCCGAAATGTGCAAAAATAAACACCTTGGAAAATATTCAGTGTATAGGGCCAACAGTAAATGCTTAATATTAGAGAAAAGGCTGTGTATGGGGGGGGGGGGGGAGGGGGAGTAGGGCCCATGTGGTGTGGGGAGGCAGCTCTACAATGTAGGTAAGAACTCCAACTGGACAGGATATGTTAGGTCAAGGTGCCCTGTTTGCTGATATTTCTTTTTCCTCGGTGATACAAGGTACCATCTACCACTCTGACCTCTGTTTCCTGCAATTCCACATAAGTTGGATGTGATGTGTGCTAGTATCCCCCATGAATTTTACAAGACAGACGCAAATGGAGATAAACACTGTGGTTGCTTAAGCATGACTTGAAATGTCACCCCAATTCGGACTGTGAGATTTGTTTTCCCAGCAGAGCAGATCAGTTTTGGTTTTTGGTGGTACAGTGTATGATTGAAGCAGAACTAATGCTTACAAATGTACAATGTAAGTCCTTCAGATCTATGATATGGAAGTGGTTTCACTTCCTTTTGGATATTAAAACAATGAGTACGTATGTTTGTTTGGTTTTGTTGTTGTTTCTTTTTGGTCAAATGTTGTAAGATGGCGCAGGTGTGTGATTGTTACCTGTGAAGAATTATCCTGTTGTGTATTGTACGCACTCACTTCAAAGAATTAATTGATTTTTCAATTTGCGTCAGCATTTTGGAGGTCATCTGCTGATTGGTGTGACAGTGGAATTTCATTACTGACTAACTGTCCCATCCTGTCCCGTGGATTGTATGCGTGCTTTCCTTGTCATGGGCATGTAATGATGTTTTAAGAAACCAGATATTACGACAGACAAAAACCAAATAAACAAACCAGCTGAACATATCTCACCATGATTTCTAGCATGTCAAGTCAAGACATTCAATCCTTAAAGGGAAAGGCTAGTAACTGATCAGTGGGAATCAGTGGAAATGCTGGGAGATGATTGTTCCAATCCTTATGGGATTCATTCAAGAGTCCATTGTATATCTATTGTTGTGTGAAAATTATTTGCTTCAGAACGGTCTCATATTCAAGTAATGTGCAGATTAATGCCCCGTCACTGACCAGGGACGCTAACCTGGAAGCATTAAACTGCACATTACTTGAATATGAGACCATTCTGAAGCAAATCATTTTCACACAACATTAGATATACAATGAATTCTTGAATGAATCCCATAAGGATTGGAACAATCATCTCCCAGCATTTCCACTGATTCCCACTGATCAGTTACTAGCCTTCCCCTTTAATGCATCATAATCCTTGATTTTTCAGTGTGCCAAGAAAGGGAAAAACATGAAAAAGAAAAAAACGAAATTCTTTTGGAAAGAATGATCATGGCATCTTGTTCTCTCTTTCTTTTTTCCCTTTGAATTAAAAGACAAGAGCAAATGTACCCCAAACAATGTCAGTTGACATTTGCTATAGCGTGCCTACACTGGATTTAACATGGTTTTCCCCACAAGATTACATGTTAGTACAGGCGGGATTTGTTGCTAATGTGCGGCCTACAACTGACATAATTCCCCCTACTATGCGGATACACTCCATGGATGGCTGGTTTCATCCTTTAAGTAGGCACTGAGAAATCTGACTGCCAGCCACTGCCTGCACATACAAGTCCAGTATACATGCCATCTCACGTAATCGTGCAGGTTACCTTTATCTGCATACATCATTTGGAATGTCCCAGTGTGTTGTGTTTTGGGCAGTGGTGAAATGAAAGGTGCATGCCATCCCAATGTGGAGAGATGAATTATAGGAATTAAACCACAATGTAGAAAAGTCAACTGAAAAATGAGAATTATTGTAACCTTTGGCTAGCAGTCAAAACAAAAACCCACACAAGGAATAAACCACTAGCACGTATATCTATGAATTTGTTTTCTTGCCAGATAAAAGTGTATGTTTGTGTGTTTGTATGTGTGTGCCGAATTACAAAATAGTCATGACCGACATAAGTGAACTATTCCTTAAAGTCGAAAAGTGCAGACCCTCTCATAATATTGTGTGTCTTTTCTTTTCCGACGTTAGAATTCAATGTGAAATGTAGAGGACACCATTGTAGATACTTGATTTAAGGTCAGTCAGGATGCAGTTTATTATTAGTCCTTCCGTGGCCCTGCAAACACAAGTTTGTATGCCCAATTGGTAGGCGTATTAAAAAAGCAATTAGAGTCATGCGCTCTCACAATGCATACCTGGCTGCAAAGATATTCACTGCATCATGTGAAGCAACTGAAATCATTGTACAGCAGAGAGCATTTGCTGCAGCTACATCTAGCTACCCCAGGTTGCCATGATACGGCAAGTTGGTGTGGGGGTGGCCCCAGAGGTCTGGGGCTAGAGCTGGGAGACCTGGAGTTCAGTGAGTCTGGGAGGAAAGGGTTGAAGGGCCCAACCTGATCTCTCAGCTATCCTAAACATCCACTTCCTACTCCTGCCACGATCGTATTTCAAGATGCGGCACTGGAGACCAGCGACATGGAAGTGACATTTAGGAGAGACCTGAAACTGGTCCTCAGGGGGAGCTTACCCTCCTAACTAACCCTACCAGACTTGAATAATTATCGACTAGTCATTATCAGAAAATATGCCCAGTCATTGGCCGCGGAGCTCTGTATTTGACAGTCATCAAGAGACCAAGGCTTTTTAAATAACTGAGCTACGATTGTACTTCATGATTTTAATGAGAAAGTTTTCTGTGCAGTGACCAGAATCACAAGGCCTAGCCATCTACCATCCTGGATGATATTTCCAGGTGTCTCAACTTTCCTTTCTTTTGTTGTGCATCTATATTCACCCTTTCAGCTATCTGTGGCACATTGTGTAGCTACATCCCACATACAGTAGCCATTCTCTAAAGCTTTACTATTGATGGTTGTGGACAAGTACAATGTATGTGTAGTCTTTTGATTTAGACCTTCGAATGATGGATCGAGATTGTACTGTTTGTAAATGTTTGAGTAAATACTTTCAGCAGCAGTAACTGAATTGTGACTCCTTGTGAAATGAGCTTCACTTATGCACCAAAGATGACGCTGATGAAAAGAAAACAAATGTTTAAAAAATTGTCGAGTTTATTCCGATACAATCCTCCAAGTCTTGTGTGAAATGATGCATGGGAGTTCATCGTCCAAAGCTATCATTGTATGTGTCGAGTGAAGGAGCTTAAAGTCATTGCTTGAGACTTGGCTGTCTTTCAACGTTGAAACAGCAAACCACGCTCAATGTCACAGCAAGCCATAAGATATCCCCTTCCACCTTGGTTGTTACTACCGAGAACCTCAACATAGAGACTACTGGTTGCTCCTTTTACCAGATGAATTAATTTTATTGTAATGCGCTTATGGATACTCTTTCACTGTGCATGCAACTGCTTTATAACAAGTGCCATTGTACTCAAAATATGAACTGATTTGAGAACTACAAGAGAGGTATTGTTAGCAGGGTGTAGTCATGACTTACACGCAATCCAGAGTAGATGTAAAGTCATCTTTTGGGGCACATTTTTTCTTGAAAATGATATACTTTCTTTTCTTTCTTTCTTTTTTTTAAACAAGTGCACCACTGCAGCCACTAAATACTTCTGCTTTTCCAAATTAGTTTATCTCATGACTTTTGTCAACTTATTGAAATTCATCTGTATTCAGATGTGATACCATTGAACATTAGTACAAGTAGATATTACCTGCAAACATCATATTGAAATAAAACTACAAATATTGGTCATTTATTGATATTTTAATGAAGTAAAATCATTTTGCTTGTGTGACATGTCTGTGTGTATTTTGGCAGATTGTTATGATGTCTTGCTGTTCAAAAGAAACATATATGACCCGCTACAACAAAATGATCCTAAAGTCGGGCGAGGTCGATTATTTGAAAATTGCATGAAACAATTCCCTAACCCTTCTGCTTTATATTGATATATAACACGTCTTATAACAATAATCGGCTGCGGAGATATCAATGCTTAAATGAGAGCATGTCAAGCCGTCTGGGAAATCACTGTTTCGAGAAAAGCGCCCTAAAAGTTCTCCTTGCGACGCAATCACAATCAAGAGACACGCAAGTCAGTATTCACCTCCGGACAATAGAAGTTAAGCCCTAGCAACCCCCGAAATGCTCATTCAAACACAGCGTCGGCAGTCTCCTCACCGACCAATCAGTGACCAGGATGTCAGGAGAAGCGGCTGGGCATAGCGCAACCCGCCCGCACGCACCAGTCGACTGGGCAGTGTGCGAGCTTCACGCTTCGGTTAGCGGCAAGCAGCAAACTGACCAATGAGATTACTCTGGTCGTTGTTAGGGGCGGAGCCTATGTGTGGCGCTCAATCCAAATGTGCGAACCAATTTCTGCTTCGTTGAAATGCCAAAAAAAAATGGCCCAGAAAAACGCTACTTTTTGGTCTTTCCTTTCATCATATTGCTTCAAAATTTTGACAGATGATAGAAGACATGTCAGACTCTAATAATATGTCAAATTCAGAAAATCGTATGTTTTGACCAATTTTGATGCTCTAACTTCAAACTCGATTTTCACGGCTTCGACCGTGCGCGACTTTAGGACCATTTTGTTGTAGCGGGTCACATTTACCCTTTCATTTCAAACTTGAGAATAAAAATGCAGAGACAATTTATATATACTATAATGCTACTTTTGAATTGCAAACTTTAGTTGGGTTTTGGTTGCCTGTATTGCGATATAATGCAGGATAACATGAAAGAAATGAAATTTGTATGGCAAATTGGCAAAATTGATGCTCTAGATTTTTCTATCCTAGAAAACTCCCTCTTTTATCTGTGTGATGAGGACGGTGAAAATAGAAAGGATGGTGGAGATAGGTAGAAAGCAGGATGAAGTAGTTGGCTGATGTCATTTTAGGATGAAAGAGGGTAGTATTTGAGGATTGCCTACATCACTCAGTGTAGTGCCAGGGAAATGTTGTTTATGTGACTTCAGCCTCAAGACATTTCACGCCTCAGTGCTCCGTCTCAGCAATTTCCTCCTCACGCTCCTCTGCGCTCCAGTTCGTTTGGGGTTGGGATGACGCAGACTCTGTATCATCAGTTGGAGAGTGCTCCATCCCACCTCCCCTCAAGCTGAACCAAAACACCTGCTCTTGTGTAGGCCAGAATACAACCACTGGACGTGGAGAATAACATCAATACCTTTGCTTTGATATAGAACAGGCCATTGTCCGTCACTTGCCCAGATTATGTTTATGAGAATTTTGAATGTCCCACATTATTCAGCTGAAACATCAAAGTTGGCAAGAGTGAACGCTTTGAAATTTGTTTGTTATTTAGATATGCTCATGTTTACTTTCATTGAAAAAAAAAAATATGGAGGTTTGGGTATTTCATCCAAGGCAGTCTTATTTTGTGTTTATTATTGTCTATTTTATCTTTGTGTAATAATCCTAGTATGAAGAACTACAATGTAGATTATGCTGGCTGTTAATTACTCTGTAGAGTTGAATGAATGAAAGAGTAGCTGTGTCTAGCTGTGGCTTTAACAAAACCCAAAACAAAGCAAGGATGAAAGTGCAGACAGGGCCTGTACATGAACCTGCATACAGGAACCGTAATACAGGTGAGTCTATATTGGTGTACGTCACCAAAGGCTTAGTATTAATCCATCACAGAAAGGTAGACGGACGATCGTGCTGCTTCCCCTCGCGGTCTCATTCGGCATGTCGTGTGCAAGTTGATTGAGCACACAGTCCTTTTGGAACTGATTGAAAAAAGAAAGGCACCTTTAGAATCCAATATGACTCCAGAGTGGAGGATATTACCTATCACCAAGCTTCCACTGCACCCCTACTCTTAAGAAGACTATAAGTACTTCTACATCGATTCTTGTGTCAAACAGTTCACATATAAAAATACCATTCACAACGCAATTTGTGTACAGATAATGTACAGAGCTTAGAAGTTGCAAGCATAATGACAGACTTGAGAATTCTGGCAGTAGCGCATCGACTCAAAATGACGTAGTATAATTGACCCGTTGAAGACTAGTCCCGAGTATACTCAGGCAGGTGTCTGTGGGGAATGCATGTTATAGTAAAATTAGCTCATGAGGACGAATAGATATATATTTATTCTATATATTACTCCAGCCATCTTTCTGTTTTAGAGCTTTTGGTTCTCCTTTGTGACTGTTTCTCATGGTAATATACTGTGGTATGTCAGAATGGTGTCATCAGTGCATGGCAAGTGTTGATGGTTGTGATAAATCTTTATACTGGATACAGTGTTCACTTACCATTACTCAGTCCTTCTATAAGACTGTGATCTATCACTGCCCGACTCCAAAGAATAAACATGAATCAAATTGTGTGATTATCAGTGAAGATAGAGCTGCACAAAAGCAGTGGTATCGATGAAAAATGGAGATTGCTTCTATAGACTGAATGATTCCAAAAGTATTGAATAGATGGTGTTTGCATAGTGCTATTCACACTGTGTGCAGTGCTGTGATTTTGCATGCAGTGCAATATGCTTTTTTTTTCTGTACATGATGAACATGAACTGGACTTACATCTTTATACTTCTACTAAAGAAAGAAATATAGGTCCTATATCAAGATGTATGTTTGAAGAGTTTGAACACAAAAAACAGATAAGTACCATTTTCAAAGTTTTAAAAGTTAAGGTCATCATCAATGATACTGTACTGTAAGAATTATTTTTGAAGAAGCTATTAAAATCATTACACATATTTTAATCATTCTTATTTTGTTCTGTAGCAGCTTTGACCTCAAATATTTCATATTGATGAAAAATTGTTATCATGTTTTTGCATTTAAGCTCTTCATATATTGTGGACATACATTGTACATAGGCCTGTGTGTATGTGTGTGTGTGAATATAAATGATGTGTTTGTGATGAGGAGATGAGAGTTGTAGTAATTACTGAATTATGGCAGGGCGGAGTCAAAAGGAAGGTTGATTAATCTCCATGGCTTTGTGAAAGGGATGTGATTGATTAAATGATCCAACCTGTGTTAGAAACCTAATTAATTTCGAGGTAGTCGCATAAAAGTCTGATCAATGGAGCATGTGTGTCAGTGGCCTTAATCTACCATGGTACTCTGTAACATCGCTAGACACTTGTCAGTGAAGAAACAAAACTTTGGCAAGAGGGTCATGGGAAGTATTCCAGAAATCATGATACATTTAACCACATGGAATGAGTTTAGATGAACCATAATCCGTGGGAGGAGGGAAAAATCAGCTGTACTGCATTGCTAACCATATTCACACCTACCCAAAATTAATGTTTTTTTAAAATCAGTTTTTGCAATGGGATGCAAAAAATAACGCTAATTCTTGTGTGTGGACACAAAAATTGGTTAACTTTCGTGATATAATTGCATCGCATTGCGATAGTCAGTCCAGTTTTGGGGGAAACTCACATGATAATTTGCCCTGCCCAGTAATACAAAATTGTAGTTTATGTGTGAGTGGCATGCAATGAGAAAATCCCACAATGCAACTGGCCACACCAGGTACACACACTCGGGTGCCCGGGACCATGCTCTGGTCATTCATTTAGACATGCACAGTCCAGAGATAGTGCTTCATATAAAGCCAAGTGACTTGTTTGTTTGTTTGTTTGTTTGTTTGTTTGTTTGTTTGTTTTTTGCTGTGTGTGGATGGTGGCATATCAAGTAAACTTTTGCATAGCAATGCTAAAGCCAATAACTCCTGTGTGTGAACGCAACTACTGTCATTACTTTTGGATCTTTATTCCTTAACCCCATTCTCCATCAACTTCAACATTTATGGACTCTTATTCCCCCCTCCCCCACCCTCCCCCTCCTGTTTGTTGTAAGTCAAAATCAGACTGTGATAAAGGCCTGATGGCATCATTACAGCCCAGGACATCAATCCAGCTGTAAACACCAATCATGATGAAGCCCCGCACAAACATCAGCATCGTTTATCGACCAGCCATTTATTTTCCTACCCGGGCTAGCTGGCCAAGCCCCGCCCATTTTGTCAGTTTGTGATGAAGGTGTTCGTGTCTTCGTTTCTTCTTTTCCTCCCCTGTCTCCACCTATCTGTCTCTATCTTTTTTATTTCTTCAACCTGTACTATATTTCATCTCTCCTCCCATATATCACCTCTCACAGCACCCCTTTCTCTTTCATCTCCAGTCTTTACTCAGTCACTTGCATAAATGGATTAGGATTCTCCCGCATCATCCATTCACAAAACCTATCAGTTTTCTGTTGGCATTCTACTTGATCTCCTTGCCTCTTTTTTCTCTTTCTCCTCTGTATGTGATATGGTGTATGTGGTGTGTGTGTATGTGTGTGTGTGTGTGTGCATGTGTGTGTGAGTGTGTGTGCATGTGTGCCTGAAGGTATGCAATACAGCGCAGTAGACTTCGCCTCCTTGTTTATCTTCATACATCTCAATTTACCGAGCGTACATCTGTCCTGCCTCCAGGCATCCATCTCACCACTTTCCTCATCTTCGTCAATCGTCATGGATACCTCTCTAACGCTGTGAATTCATTTGCTTCATTTGCCCCGTTTGCCAGTGGAAGACAGCAGCAATAGAAGTATATCATCCCTTCATGGAGTAGAAATATATCAAGAGCTTATAAAAGAGAACCGATGTGATTATCTTTATTTCTTTGAGCGATGTGATATATTAATTTCTATTAAAGTCACTGTTTATTTTCCTGAGTGAAAAAAAGTTAATGTCTTTGCATCCTGAGAAAATGGAATAGATTGAGAAATTCCTAAAATCATGCATCATTCCACCCTATGAGCATCTTCCTGAGTTATCTCTCCCTACAGTGGAACTCAGAAAGTTGTTCTCTTTACAACTTGTTCATAGGGAATACAAATTCTGCAGAGTATGGGACTATCCATTTTTGCCCGTAAAATAGCATATAATAGGAAGCTCTTTGTCCATGCGCACTTCGATATGAAACTGTGATTGCCCCATTCAGTTCATTCTCAATCCCAAAACAAAACAGGTTCTTGTGTCCCACATCACCTGAGGCCTAAGTCAACTTATTGATGTAAGTCATATTTGGGAGATTGAGCTCAGTGGTCTCTCTCTCTTTCTCCTAAGACTGTTTTCACACGTGCAGAGAGTGTGCCCTTTGAATGATGGTTCTACTGATGCATCACTAGAATCATCATTTTAATGATACACTTGCACCGTGTGTACGCAAACTAGAATCCCAGACAGTGATTTTAATTGTGCAAAACTGCACAATTAAAATAATGATGGTCCAGAGGTGTTTTCCATTGATGATTCTCTCAAATTACAGAACAAAACAGTTGTGTGCATGGATTGACCTCCAAATCGTGATCTCGGGGGTGGAGCTTTACAGTGACCAAACTTGTGCCTCGAATTCATGCACTTCATGCAAAGCTGTGCAACTGTGCCGTATTGTATGGGCGGGAGACCGAGGCAGATTTTTGGTATCATCAGATTTTAATGCAATGTGTATGAACATTAAATTTGTGCATGGAAGTTCTTTTACTTCCCTCTTCATGAAAGAAAAGATGCAAGAAATAAGCAGTTTCACCATTAGTAGAGTCTACTCATATGTATCGCTTCTGCCACTAGTGAGCCCAGCCGAACAGCAAAAAGAGAAATGCAAATTTACCGCTCGTATAACGTCACAAGCTCTGTCCAAGAGTGAATGACAGGTACCCAGAAAGAAATCACACCTCCTCTCCCCACTCTGATTTATGTAAAACCATTAGAAGCTTTCCTCAGTCGTGCATATGGACAACAATTCTAATAGCATGATTTTGATTCAGCACTGCAATCAAGTTTCTCCTCACGTGTGAAAAATGGCCTACATAAGTCAGGTTTTTCATGACCAGGCCATACCCCGGAGGGCTGCTGTCAAATTGGAGCTCTAGATATTCCATCAAGTGATTTTCTTCTATTCAAAGACTGGATACAGGTCCTGGACCTTATAAAGCCTTAGCCCTGGGCCTCATAAAGTCTTAGCCCTGCTCCTGAGGGGGCTCAGTAAGTCCTTCCTGCTGAGAGGGAGACAAAGCAAGATTTATTTCTGCTGTACAAGTGTCAGTGTCAAAGGCCTTGACCAGCTACTTGAGTGAACCAACTCTAGAATAGATCATCTTGTGTTTAACCCGATCATGGCCATGTTTACAAAGTTATATGGTATACCATGCCTTTGTCTGATTTCGTGCAGTCGTCGAGTGGTTAATTCAATAGTACGGTTAATTCAATAGTACGTCAGCTCTGAATTGCTCTAGATCACACTGTATGCATAGGGCATGGTCTATTATGTGCCTACATTCAGAGACATTGCCTAGAAGGAAGTTTACGGATGGATGCATGGGTTCATCGTATAGATTTTTATTTGCTCAAATGATATATTGAATGAACTTGAATGTGATTAGTCATTCTGTCAACACCAGTTGCCATAAAATGACAAAATGATGAGTCAAACATAAATACCTTGCGCTCTGCAATTATACTTGATGTTTTGTCCTGTACCCAGGCATAGCAGGCTAAAGTTTATAAAGCCATATGAATTTCGCAATATGATGGAACATTGAAATCATATCCGAATCAGTGCGATGGATTCAGGATGTCATTCAAACGATAATAATGCCGCGACTTTGGCTGGAAGGAAATTGTTGGAAATAGAGCTCTCTCTCTCTCCTGCCAGTGGAATGCGGTCGAGCTCGAATTATGACACAATAATGTAAGGATGCAGCTGTGGTATGGATTAGTCAAACCACAACCGTGGCATGGAAGTAGGGAAATGTGCCATTTTGCATGTTCTCCTCTGCAAATCACAAGGGAAATGTCCTCAATTCACTCAGAATGAGTCGCATGTTTCATGAAGACTGGTGTTGCGTGAGATGTCTGAAGACTTGACATGTCAAGCATGGCCTAGATTATAAACCGAGTCTCATCTCAGCGTAGTTTTGTGTTAGTTCACCATCTGTCGGCAAACAAACAATGATAACCATGCATCTATACAAATTGATATTACTCTCTCTTCTCCTTCTGAGTCATCTTCTCATTATCATTGTCATCTTCTTCTCCTTTCCCTTGTTTTTCTTCTATTTCTTCTTTCCTTTTCATCTTCTTTTTCTTTTTCAGTTTCTTCCTTTTCTCCTTCCTCCTTATTTCTCTCCATTGCCCATAAGATATGAAAGAAATGGATCTGAAATTTTATTATACTCATTATGCACTCACATGATGCAAACCATATGTCATATAAAGAGTTTGCATAGTTATGAGGGGCAATTCCTTTTATACTGCAATTAAAGTCAAAGGGAAACATTCTGCTCGCGTTTTAGCACGCTAACTTACCACACCTACTCGTGGCATTAAAAGTACAGTGTATGTTTAGTAAAAGGGGATACGTCTTGGACAGAACAAAGGAAACTTTAGTAGACCATTATGTTAGGTTTTTATGATTTTTTTTTCATGGCAGTATGAGTCATCATTCTTAAAGGGATGAATGGGAAAGAGTAAGAGAGAAAGAGAGAGAGAGGGAAAGAGAGAGAGTGAATGTATGTGTTCATGTGTATGACTGTAAGTATGCTGTAAGGCCAAACCATAATACAAACATCTACCTTGCGTAAATGCTTAAACATTAATCTGCCCACCCGTGGCTGTGAAAATAAAGGGTGCGTCATATTCAACGCACATACATGTAGGCAAGTGGGACCATTCAAGAAGTAGAGTTAACCCATTGTCTACGGGAACCAGGTGCCCCCTGTGTGGAAGTCATGGGGATTTGAGTAATCTCGGAAGCAATGGGTTAAGAGCAAGGTACGAGTGTAAGAAGTTACCTGAGGCCCTGCCAAAACATTCGTGAAGAAAACAAGAAATTGTAACAGAGGGGGAGAGGAGGGAGAGCTGGTACTTGTGACATCTCAGTCATGTTTAGAGGAGCTTCAGCCCTGAAGTCTCTCCCTTGAGCTTGAAACCAGACACAGTGGGACAATTCAGGTGTGGGGATGGGGGTGAAAGAAGATGGATGGTGGTGGTGGTGGGGGGGGGGGGGGGAGGGGAGAGGGGGAGGAGCATGCAAGCGTGTTTATAACATTCAATAAGTGTGGCATTATGGTGTGACCCCGGTTTGCCAGTAGCGAGGTTTCTTTGTATACAAATTGAAGGTGTCGGCTTGAATAACATTGTCCTGCCCAGGTCAACCTGAGAGGATTGTTACTGCTTGGAGGCAGCAGAAAATAGGATTGGAGTCTCATTCTCTTCCCCCCCCCCCCACCCTGCTTTTTTTAAAACTCTTTGGAACATTCCTGACAAGGTTGGCATGTGAGATTCTGGTAGGCTCAAACTGTAAACTCTTTCATCCCAGTGGTGACTGTTTTCTGCACATGGGAATGTAGGTATGGTGGATTACCTGTAAAAAAAAAAAAAAAAAAAAGCTCTCTCTTTTTTTCTGGGGGGGGGAGGAGGGGTTGTCAGCTTTGTTTTGTTTGACCATAAGATTTAGCTCAAGTGTTGTTAAAGCAAGATTTGTAATGTTATGTCAAGTTATATTTTAGTAGATTTACTGGCAATAAAGCTGCCCAAATATGTACTGCAGTTGAGTTAACTTGTATAATCTGAGTTGATGCTGGTACATATAGTTGGTTTTATTAACTTGTGACCTTTGTCCTTTGTAATGACAAGTGCCCATGATAGCAGGTACATTTGTAATCCCATACGGTCATAAAATGATATAGACATTGAGGTTTAGCGTCAGTCTTGCGAAGTCAATGACAGAGAGTGTCTGGTGTGTGTGAAATGGTGGATATTGGATGGATTTTCTCATATTACACTTTCACAACCTGCCTCACTTCTCCCTTCATCAGTGAATTGCTGTGCTCATAGGCCACTCTATGCAGTTCATTTCTAGCACTGAATTCCATGGACAATCTCGATGACAAATAATGCAGATGCCCTCGTCAGATAGCTGGTGTGTTCTCAAACTTGTATGCGATGACCCTCAAGATAGTGATATTTGTATGGGCGATAATGCCAATCGTTGCAGTATCTTACTGTCTTTTCCAGCCTTACCAAATGTAACAACAAAAAATCCTGACCGTGCTGCTAGTCTCGGAAGAGTGCAGCTTTCAATAGAGATGAAAGTGGTTTGTTTTGTTTGTTTGTTTGTTTGTTTGTTTGTTTGATTTTGTTTTTGTTTTTTATTGTTGAGGTACTGTTGGGATCTGACTGAGGATTTTGTCTTGACTGAGTAGTGAGATTTCATTGGCAAAGAAAATCAAGAATTTGATCTGATAAATTCTGCACCAACTCTTCTTTTTCCATTCTTGTTGGAAAGTGATCTCTGAGAATGGTCAATAGAATGGGGAGAAAGCTTCCCATAGTCAGCTGTCAAAGTGGATATTTCCTTTTGAGAGTGAATCACGTGCTGTCAGTCAGCACCTGTACAATTTTCTACCTAATAAACACAAATCACGCCAACTCTGTAAACTGCAAATTGATAGTGTAACCATCGTCCCACAGCAAGCCATTCTTTTTCTTTTCTGTCTTTTTTTCCCCATGCAGTGGTTTGATATTCTGTGTTTGTTGGGTTAACCTCTATTCAGAAGTGATGTGAACAGAAATGGCAGCTTGTCAAAATGTATTTTTGTGATTGCAACTGGAGCAAATAGTGATCAGAGTGGGGAATAATTTGCCGACTTAATTTGATTGAAAACACACCTGACACAGTGCAATGGGACCAATCTCAGCTTCTTTTGATGTGGGGAAAGTGGAAAGCATTTTGTTCAAGTGATGATATTGTGGCAAGGTCCATGCTGTTGTATTTTTTTTTCTTTTATTCTCTGAAAAGTGTAACGTCAGAAATACCTTCATTCTGATTGCGTTTTTGTATTATCTGTCATCTGTGAGGTCAGTAGAAGAAAAACATGATGTGTTTCTGCTCAGGTGTAACAGCAATCAAAATGTCAGTGCTAAGTCAGGTGAAATGTGTTCATGTTCCTCTTCGAATCCATGGTTGTGTTGGTGTCTCTCAGTTAATGGAATACTCTAAGAAGCAGGGTATTTTCAAAGTTTCCTGTGCCATGCCTGGCAAGCCTGAATGATTATATTGCTTGTTCAAACAGGGCAGAAAATTAACAAAAATCATCCTATTTTCTCATTTCTGTTCCATTTTTTACCATGAGGCAGTATGATACTAGTGTGCTAGAAATGTATGAGCCAATTTGCAGTGTATGCATTAGAGCTTGCAAGAGCACTTTGTATACATAGACATGACAGGACTAGCGCACTAGAAATTATTGCACCAATTTGGGCAGTGTGACCGCCAACGAAATTATAGTGCTTATTTCCCGTGCAAATGGTATCAGAGACGTGTGTATTTGGCAATGAAACACCCACTACCTTGATACATAAATTAATACTTTAATATGACCATAATTTTATGATGGTCACTGCCTGTTGGGCTTAATGGTCATCCTGTTGTGTCACTACTTACTTGAGATTGTCCAGCCAGCTACAAAACTTGTACTTTAGTGACCAATTCCAATCTAGGAGATACTGTTTTTCAATCACAATATCTCAGATATACAAGTCCTACATGTATGTTTATCTTCATAGAAATGCTACATGTAGTTATTCAAGGTGCAATACAGTCAGCAAGAAATGATCTTATGTATTTGAATATTTCTGTTTATAAATCCCAAACTTCTGATGAGATAGATTGTACCTACCCACAATGTAGGACATCATGTGCCAGGAGGAAGAAATCAGATCAATGCTTTAGGAATGAAAGAATTATAAGGCCAACTCAGTGATTCTCTTAAAATCTCAGACTAAACAATGGTATACATTTGTCATTCATTTTACTTTTCAGGAACAAGAGGACCCCAATTCTACAGCATGGCCTGACTACTACCTGGACCAAATCAATGCAATGATGACGGTAAGAGCTGATATTTTTTTTTTCAGTGCTTCATGGTAGTGATACCCTTGAGATTGAGAGAACCTTTTGCTGTGTATGACAGGGAAAAAGAGATCTCTGCTACTCCACTTCACAAAGCGTTGTGGAAATAACCCTTAGAAAAGTTGATGTCCTGTAGCTCTTTATTAATTAATTTGATAGCATGTACAAATGTATGTATATATAGTAAGAATTCATGAAACTAAGATAGTGTTCACATTCATCAATGACAGTGGCACCAATTTACAATAGCCTGTAGGTCTACTAGTTGCTTGGTGCTTGCTCTAGTTTTGCATGGAATATATGAGGAATGTGAAAGACAGCATGTAATTGCAGCTTTAGGGATCACTTCTATTGAAGGTGTTCTGTGTATTGAGACTTCACTTAACCCCAAATAGTACATCATCCACGGTACACATGGTTTTGATGGCTTTGTCATCTTGTGCGCAAAGTGGCTGCAACACTTTGTGACTGCCCATCAATGGAAAAATGTGAATGTCTCCAGACATTGTGACAATGAGGCGCATATTTTGCTGATGAATATTCTTCCAGTGAGCACGCTTCTCTCGTTTTCATTTTTTCTGTCCACAAATGACTTGCCAGGGAGAAATTGAGCCTCAGGATATTTTTGGAAATGCCTGATGTAGAATGAATGCATCCCCATTAGTGGTATTCGGATGAAGGGGGCATTGCAGTTACCATTAAAATGGACTTTCTCAGTGAAGAACATTTGCCAGTCATGTACCTAGTGTTTGATACAATGGGCCATCTCTGTAATGTATTACATTTCATGGATGTTTCTTTTCCTCCAGCCTAGTAACGAAGCATTTCATTCACCTGTTCCCTCTCATTCAGTTCCTTAGGCAGCAATTCACTTAGTTGTTGCTAGGTAGGGCAAGCCGCTGGCAAGCTTTTTGAGTTGTTAAGGACATCTTTTGTGAGCAAAACATGCATGTACAATTTGAGATATATGAACTACTTTTGTATGATTATCCATTCCAGCACATTACTCCATCCACTTAGCACCAGGCAGGAAAGGGAGAGAAAGAAAATAAATACTAGATAGATAGATAGATAGATAGATAGATAGATAGATAGATAGATAGATAGATAGATACTGTACGAGCTGAAATTTTCGCGGTGGTTTTATTTTCGCGAATTTCGCGAATCGCCTTTGAACCGCGAAAATAACAACACGCGAAAATAACAACGCGCAAATAGTGTAAGTATTAAAAGTTCAGTTAGACTCTGGCAACCGCGAAATTAACAATACGCGAAAATGTCCTCCGAGTAGCAATTCGCGAAAATATCTGTACGCGAAAATTTCAGCTCGTACAGTAGATAGATAGATAGAGAGATAGAGAGATAGATAGAGAAATAGATAGATGGAAAGATAGAGATGGATGGATAGAAGGATAGATAGACAGATAGAGATATAGATAGAGAAAGATAGAGAAAGAGAGGGAGATATAGCTAGATAGATAGATGGATGGATAGATAGATGGGAAGAGAAAGAGATGAAGAAAAAGAAAGAGAGAAAGGAAGTGAGGTGATGGGGAGGAATGTTGTTTACATGAACATTCTGTAACGGATTAAGTTTGCATGCCATTCAAATAGTTTCAATGGATTACTATTCCCATTGAAACTAAGTCATTAAGGAATGTCCAAACTAATGTTAGAGCATTTCTTTTCCTTCAAACCACCCAGAATACCCAAGGTGATCGGGCTGAGGGTCACAAGGCTCAGCTTAAAACACCTGTTCTGATTATATACCTTGAAAATCTATGCTGAATTGATGTCAAAACATGTGTATCAAGTTAGCTTAATATGTAGTATTTCCTTAACCCATCGAGGATGAGTCCCGAGTATACTCGGACCAGGGTCTGTGGAAAATATATGTTGTAGCAAAATCAGCCCATCCTCAACGGGTTAAAGGCAGCATGTAAGCAAGCTAAGGTCCGTCAAGCTCAAAATTTGTTGAAGTTTAATTGCTTGGACAGTTTATATGTAAGCTCACAGTCAGATATTTTCAGTCACGAATAGTGGACACAGAACAGTAACCGATCTTGTCATATAAGAATTACAAGGTGCATAAATATGTATTTTATTTTTTTGTGTTTATTTTCTACTATCAAAATTTATTTCGAACACAATATTTGTAATACATGTCTTTCCACCTGTCTAGTTAATCTTCACGTCAGGTGAGGAGGAAATAGCAAACCGGACCAAGGTTGTGGACAACCTCAAGACTGCCCTCAGAACACAGCCAATGAGGTGGGTACATTGCAGTACCTCTTTGATGTCATTTTCTGTATTCATCCTTCAGTAGATGGATAGTGGTTACAGTAGATATAAAAATAATAATTATATGGAGTTGTTATCTCAGTTCAGTAGTGAATGTTAAAGGCGCATAGTCCCGGTAGTGTAGAGGGCACTGTTGATGATACTGCCGATCACCGTTAGCATTGATACGAAGATTACCGAAGTTGAGCTGTCATCAAGAGTAAAGTGCGTAGGTGTTGCTAAGTAACGTTGCCTTCGTTGTCTTCTCTGCACATCGCGCAGTCTGTATTATTGCCAGGGTACGTGTATATGTGCTCGTTATTATGACATCACAAAAAAAGTTTGCTAAAGCTGTCATCCCCCTCATCCGAATCATGGCCGAACTATGATCGGACCACTGACTACAGTGAATCGGACTTCTTTGGACTCGGGGAAGTGGGCCACAGCGTAAGCGCTAAAAAGGAGTCGATAGCGTAGGTCTCTATAAGAAACTTGCACCGTGCGCCCGCGTACGCATTTGACTAAACCACCGGGACCATGTGCCTTTAAGTTATGCGTAGTAGGACTTTGGCTTGCCAAAACCAGCTGCCTATCAGTAAGCTCCTGCTAATTGTGAAAGCTGCCTCCCCTTTACACCAAAAACATTAGTAACAAACAAACGTAACAAACTAAAGGAGAAATGAAATTACCAAACATGGAAAAGCAAGAATGACAAAGATTGAGTCTTTTTTTTTTAATAGGGGGGTCGTGATTGTCTTTACTCCTCAACTGCCCTTGAGGAGGCATCAAAATTCCTTTGCAAAAATCCCCCATGATTTCTTATGACAAAATACACTGACTCCGGCATTTCACAAAGAATAGAAGAGCCTAACCCTGTAGGTCTGAAATGTTCATTTAGTATTTTATGCCATGTACACGAAATAGAATGTGCCGTAGTCCTGGAGATTTATATGTAATTTTATCAATTGTTTCCCAGATTATTATTATTTTTGAGGGGATGGGGATGGAGTATGTTATCAAACATTCCAAGAAAATATTTTCACTTCTTCGATTGTCATGAATAAACTCATGGAATATCAACTGTTTTAATAGGCTGATTAATTTGCTTGTACAGTGTACATTTCCAATATTGAAATTAATAGAACTTATAGCACCAACATTTGAAAAGCCAAACACACACCATTTGAAGAATTATTGCATTTGTTTTACAATATATTTCCTTTTCGAAAGTATCATAGTGTACAAAATAGAGGTTCATTTGCAGTCTCTCATTGTCACTTGCTTTCTTTTACCCAGATTTGTGACACGGTTCCTGGACCTAGATGGTTTGTCCACTCTCCTTTCCTTCCTGGAGAAGATGGACTATGCAACGATGGAAAGTCCCATTCATACATCAGTCATTGGCTGTATCAAAGCTCTCATGAATAATTCAGTAAGTAATTTATCAAGCTTTGATTTAATTGGTTGTATCAAAAATTCATGAATAATTCAGTAAGTAATTGATCAAGCTTTGATTCCTACATCAGTCATTGGTTGTATCAAAGCTCTCATGAATAATTCAGTAAGTAATTTATCAAGCTTTGATTTAATTGGTTGTATCAAAAATTCATGAATAGTTCAGTGATAATATTCAATGATAATTGATCAAACTTTGATTCCTACATCAGACATTGGCTGTATCAAAGCTCCTGAATAATTCAGTGTTAATCTGACCAAGCTTTAGAATTTATCAGTGCATGTTATACATGTAGTATATAAAACCCCATTGAGTATTCAACTCATTAGGCGTTTTCACATCAGCCCGATAAAAATCTAAGCTCGAAATATTTTCCGCGATTGCGAATTAGAGCGCTATTTCATTTCTTATTCACATCAGCCCAAAGAGGGGGTAGCCCGAATAGTTAAAAATTTTTAAATAGCTAATTCGACAGCTGAGTATGTGCAAACAGCATCAGTAATGTGTGTGCCCTCTCAAAAATTCCTCATGATTTGTATGCAGTTTGCCTCGGTCGATCGGGTCACACACGCTAGGCATGATGGGTCGTTTTCACATTATCAAATAGCGCGCTACTATCGCGCTATTTCAGAAATTTCCCGAGTTGGACTCGAGAAATTTTCTCGATCAGAGCGATACAACTAGCGCGTTAATTTGTGTTCACGTTATCAAATAGTGCGCTATTTCGCTATCGGGAAAATTTCCCAAGTCAGAAAATAGCACGCTATTTCGAAACATCGGGCTGATGTGAAAATGCCTAGAGAGTGATCCTCCTCAGGTCATGAATGATGCATGTTAGGGGACTCATGAATAATGCAAGAGAAATCAAGGCTTCTTGAATAATTGAATAATTGCCTCATACCTCATGAAAGATTGATAGTGTTTACACACCCAAGGTGACCCCAGTTGTGAGAATTTCAGGTCACCTTTTGAGCACATTGTCTGCCTGGTTTGCATCAGACTGTATCAAATTCACATACATCAGACCAATAAGAATACATTGCAGATCAGTTATCACAGTCTTGTTTATGTTGTAAATGTGAATTCAAGGAAGATGTCTTTAAAGAAATAATGCGTAATTCAAGAAAAAATTATTCAAGAATTGATTGCAGAAGAGTGAAAAGAGGATAAGTGCTGAACTTTAGAGAGCACAAGTTGTTATTGTCGGAGACATTAAAAAAAAGGGACATTGGCTACATGTGGCCTCGTTTCATTCGATGTAGAATACATTCTCACACAAACTCAGCCGATTCTTCCGAAAGTGATACAGTTCTACTGCAGATATCGGTGCTGCGTTTCTTCCTGTCTCAAGGCAAGACAGTGGCTGTCTTGAGGTTCACTGGTTTGTCGCAGGGCAGGAAACCGAACCCGAAGTCTTCAGCAGGTGCTCAAGATGGTATCTGTAAACAGCGCTTTGTGATAGTCAAATGAGCCACACAGCCATGTCTATGGTGGTTGCGTTCACATTAGGCCATGTTTTATCTTCCATCTGTTAAGTTGGACTAGATTTCTGAATCTAGAATACCACATTCAAAGCTCTGAATGTTGAATTCTGATTTGCCGAGGGCAGTATCATGTTTGGTATCCCATCATGCAATTCATCATAAATCTTTATGCAACAGGGCAGTGAAATATTTTGTGAGTTTAAGAGAGATAATAGATATGAATGTCAACTGAAATGAAAAAAAAAAGAATTAGAAGGGATGTCCTTTGTTATTATACTGTATCGTTTGATAAAATTTAGTTAAATCAATGTCATTGTCAATTGTAGATAAAGCCTATGGCAAGTCACTTTTTTTTGTTTATTTGTTTTAGTTCAGTCTGTCTACATAGATTTGTAGAAAAAAGAGAGTTGAAATTCATTGCAGGGTACCTTCAGGCCATTTACTGTTTCTGACTAGAAATACAAACTGAAGGGGGAGGCAAGAAAGGCAAAATGAGCTACATAGTCAGCTATGCTTATTAGGAGATAAAACTGTTAGATTAGGGAGAATGAGTAGAAAATCACTCTTAAGTGATGCACTTGAGAGGAAGGGAAGAGCATTCATCATTCACCCAGAAAACTTGATGGTTGTTGGATCCTCCTTTCATCTCAAAATCAAAAGAGGAGAGATGTGTTGTCAAGTCTGTCTGACAAGATGCCTTCAAAGCATTTCCTCCAGTCATTAGCATCATATGGGGGGGGGGGGGGGAGGTGATGCAGTCATTTCTTTTTCTTAAACATACCACGGAACAACTAGAGGATGCAAGTAGCAGAGATTAAAGGAAACTGGAGTTCCTTTCGAAGATTCTGCTCCCGCTGCAGACAGATTCATGTTGTCAGTGAGAGGTTGTATGGTGTTTGGGGATGTGAACAGCCCCCCTGGGACCGTCGATACTCCGCAGATTGCTACATCCTGTCCATCAGGGGAGGAAAGGCAGACACAAGGGACTAAGAATAACCCCCATGGAGATTATGATCTCTACAGACCCCCCTTGTGGCTTAGCCTGGCTCCCAGACTGGGGGTGTTCCCCCACCCACCTGCGTCCACATCCAGAGTCCATATACATGTACATCAGTCTGGAGGAAAACATACAAACAAAGTAACAACAAACAAAAAAGAAGAAAAAAAAGTGTACCTAATGTTCAGAAATGTACACTTATGTATTAAAGAGATATGGTCAGGACTGAGGTTCTATAAAAGAGGGTGTATATGTTGCCACATTCTTCCTTCTAACTCATGATTGATCTACGGGTATTCTAAATTTAGACTTCATTCTCATGTATGGAACTATCCACAGGATTTTTTGTTCTTTTTTTTACAAATTTAATCAAATCTGTAATTCTCTTAATTTTTTTGCTATGCCAACACACACACACACACACACAAATGATTTTACCAAAATCTCACAAAGAAACATTAAAATGGCGATATGTCCAGCACAGGAAGAAATTATGGTAATTCTAATGAGTACATTATAGAGATCCATAGACAGTAGAATCCAGGATGGGAACATCATTTTATGAGGAGGTAATGAGTGAGACCATTAGTGGTCCTTACAGAGGCCTGCGTGAAACAAAGAACCCGATGACATGATTTACGCATAATTTATGGAAACATGGTGCATCTATTACTCACTGATATTCTTAGTAGTCCCTAAATGGGTTTCCTGCTCCAACGACAAACCTGGCCAATATAGGAAGAAAAAAAAAAGGAAAAAAGGAAAAAATTGAGACCAAAGACAGGGCACTATGACTCACTTATTACCACGTGTCTACCGATTTTCCTTTTCTCTTCCATATTTTCAAGGAGAGCTCCGTACACGCTATGATAATTGTACATGGCTGCTTTTGCTATTGATTGAAATTTGGTCAGAGTTTCCTAAACTAATTAGAGAGGACGGTTAGTTACGCTAGGATTTGGGACGGGAAAGCGGCTTTGAAAGGAGGTCAGGGAATTCTCAATGTCACGGCTAAAGAAATCATTAGTGGCCATTTCCTCTTGTCTGCCTCAAGACTTCTGTAAACTCCAACCGTTCCTATTTCGACCAAGATTTGTCAGAAAAGAACCGTGGCGTGCAACATATTGCATGATTCCACTTTCAGAATGAGGTCTGAGTCATGCTGTCTGTGGAAACGTCAGTTGCTAGTTTCTTTTTACTTGAACATGCTACCATGCATAGATTTCATGTTCTGGATTGTTATTCATCATCATAAAACCCATTCATGTCAATAGGGGGGAGGAAGAAAAGAGGAAATATTTTCCAATTATTTCATTGAAATTAAATTGAATGCTATGTGTTGTACTCACCTTAAATGATAGGTAGATTCTAGCCAAATGCATATTCTGTTCATCTCGTTGAAGTACCTTTAACACATTTTATAGCAGTCTGTTGTGATTTGAGATTATTATAGTGTATGTTTAAATGTCAACGTTGCAGTTTCCATGACAGTTGCCTCCTAGACAGAACTATCGAATATTCCTTAACTTTTTGACATTCTACATATCAGTCCCTTTTCATTCTGTGCCATTATATTCTTTGATTTTCAATTAAGATATGATTCATGTATTTGTTTATTAATGTGTTTTTCTCTGTTGTATTTTGATTAAATCGTTGTGCATAGTTGATTATATTCCTATAGAACCTGTGCAATATTAATTTACAATCATTTTTTTTTCCTAAAGAGCACATCATTAGGCATGCTGTTTTAACTCACCCATCATTTATTTGTAATGAACAATCATTACTGTTACAAGCATACATGTAGGTACATGTAGTTGTTTTTTTTCCTGCAATGAGTTTGTTTTGGGATTCTCTGGTATGAAAAGGTGTTTGTGCACAGAAGTGTGAAAAGGAGAGGAGATACTACTAACAGGTTATATGTTCCCTATAGATAGACAAACAAACAGACTTGAAAGAACAGCAGTGCAGAAATAATATGAACAAACATGCACCCACTGGCGCACACACACACGCACTCAGACACAATAACACCATTTGATTAAAGTATCTAGAATTCTCATGAGCCCAAGTATATGTAGGAAACAAATCCTGCCCCTGCCTTGTGTTCTCACAGCATCATAATGGTGGCACACGGAGGTGATACCAGCTGAGCAGGTGGGGCGCATTCCATTGGTCGAAATCTTCAGCAAGGTGATGGTGTACATCCCTGTGCTTAGCAAGGTGTGAAGTTAGCAGCCATGTGGCAGCTTCTCACCTCTTGTTTTGATGATACTACAGCAATTTTCTGCCACTGTGTAATGAAGCATGCTCCTAGCATCCCTTGTCCATATGATGCTAATTTTCAAAGGGCATACGTAAGGACAAAGATTTCCTATTGTATACAATCATGTCAGCATTATGTGAGCGAAAAATGACAGATGTGCATTGTCATGTTATTCTAGAATGGCAAATTGCATCACAGATTCATGACCTTAAAGTTCCTTTATATTCTTTAAGTGTGCTGGCTTTACCTGGTTGTTCCTGCTCTCACATCTTCAGAAATGATGACACTTAGAAAGACAAATTCACATACTCACGTGTAGATGAATGTTTCTTTTCATGACATTCTGTCTATCTGTTGAAATAATGCAGTGTGTCAGCAGTAAAGAGCAGCTGAAATTTTCTGCTGTCAGCTGTAGAAACTGTCTGTTTAGTATCTTTTAATAACATATGAGAATATGAAGTATAATCTGGCACAAGTTACTATCACTGACAATATTTTACTGAAAAGCAGTAATATGTCATTTTCTTGGAAGACATGGTTTTGCAGTATGAATTGTGGATAGTTTTGCGTCTTTACTAGTTTTGTTCTTCTGTACAGCCAGACTTAAAAGAATACATGTGAATGTACTTTGCAAAAATTGTCTTCACCTACGTTAAGTATTTAAGGCCTCCATACAATCCTTTTTGAATAGTTAATGTCAGGAATTGACACATGCTCATCTCTTCTAGAGGAACTGTTGTGGTTCAGTGGTTAAGATCATGGACCTTCAATCATAAGGTCCATGGTTCAAGTCCCCTGGCTGCAGCAGTTGTGCCCTTAGGCAAGGAACTTCATCCCTAGTGCCTAGTCATTTGAAAGGGACTGTAGATCCTCTGTCCCATGGTTGCTTGCTTACAGGCATTCATTGCTCCCTAAGCAGTCCCATTGAACAAATCAATTCAAGTCAAATCAAATTCTAATCCCCCTACTGTACATTTTGTTTGTATTCTCTCCCTCCTCCCTAGCTGGGACGAGCCAATGTGCTGGCCCACCCGACGGCCATCAACATCATCTCACAGAGCATGATCACAGAGAACATCAAGACCAAGATCGCCGTACTGGAGATCATGGGTGCGGTGTGTCTGGTGCCAGGGGGTCACAAGAAGGTCCTGGACGCCATGTGCCACTACCAGCTCTTCGCCTCGGAGAGGACGAGATTTCAGGTTTGTAGACCATGGATTGTCTCATCCTTCCATCCGTATGGGAATGGAAGAAAGAGGGAATATTGAAATAAAGATGGACAGGATAACAAGAGCTTTTAGAATATGGTGACAAAAGAAAGAAAGAAGATGGAAAAAATAGAAAAGTAAAATATTGCCAGCAAGAGAATGCACAAGGAAATATAGGAAGAGCTCATGAAAGAGAAAATAAGGGTAGGAGAAATGGAAGGGAAATACTTTAGGAGGGGGGGAATCAAGAGACTGAATTAAACAAATACTGTCATTGGGTGTTCAAAATATAACTTGTGAAATTAAACTGCATGCAAACTTAAAGAAAGCCTCAAAATGTCAGAAGTCTAGAGTTAGCAAAGTGTGCAAATATTTGTCCTTCTAATCCTTAGTTCTCAAGACCTCATCTAACGCGAGCAGGTGCAAGCTTAATTCCTTTTCAGAACCTGTTTATGATTCTTAGTCTGCACATTTTTTTATCTTAGGACATCTCATCTCATTGAAACCGAATCGTCTAGGCTCAGTAGAAGGGTCACTGTTATGTGCTGTTGAATGAACGAATTTGCCAGGGATTGGGGAAAGTCGAGATAGATGAATTCACAGAAATGTCAACTTGCAGCTCTACTCTATACTCGGATGCTTACAATTCCTGAATGTAGCATAACTGTGTCAAGCCTGAATTTTATAAAAGAACCTCTTAATTCAGCTTGATCTATGAACTTATCAACTCTGCCCTTCGGTCTGCGTTCACACAAGGACATACTGTTCGCCGGCGAGTAACACAAAACCCTGGATTGAATGATGAGTGATATCCATGTCATGTGCAGCCTGTCTAGAGGATCTCTTAAGTCCTGAAGTGCTCCTGTGCTGTTGCTGGGATTTTTCCGGATACAAATCCTCCCAACCTCCCTGCAAGACTTCCTCAGTATTAGAACTCTTCCACACCACAAAATGATCATATTTGGTCTCTCGTCTGAATTATTCTGAGACTGATCGTCAAAAACTTGATCCACCTTCTCATATTGCGCAGACATAGTGACCTCTTTCATATTTTGTTTCGAGAATAAACTCTTTACTCGTATGACCGGGAAGTTAATTATTGAGCAATCATGTTATTGCGTGCATTAAACATTAAGCTCACATCCTTTTGCTCATGTGGAACGTTTTGCTTGAAATAAGATATTTCTTAAGAAGGGTACATAGTATCATGCGCATATGCTTTTATTCCTCTCTATCAAGTGCATAGGATGTTTCAAATCAGTGATATCCCTTTCGTCATTGATTCTGGAACCCTTCATGAAGCTGTGTCCTATTCAGTGACGTGAAGAGGAGGTAATGGAATTATCTTCTAGGTCTAGACAATACCCCTGTGGGTAGTGGGACTTGTAAACATGTTATTGACAGTTGTGTCATTCCCTTCTGACAGAGGATGTCGTCCACTGTTTGAATTGGGACTGGTGGTAATTGGTCATTGCCCATTTGTTGGATGGACGATGTGTCAGATGGACAGTAATTCCCAGGGTGGGCACACACCTTGCCCTGATGAATAGTGTGGGGGGGGGGGGGGGGGTCTTTTGACACATGGAATTAATGTAGCAGCAACCACTTTGTGAGCAGTCGCTGAATGGAGTTACGAGGAGATTGTCAATTCATGCCCTCCCAGAACCGACCTGCCAAGATCCAGCATGCAAGGGTGAAGCCATCCAACATCCTGGACACTGGCCAATTAAAATAACCTTCGGTGTTTGAAAAATTTGCTGCTGTCTCCCTCTAACTTTGATTATTTGTCTTATTTCAAATCCCAATTGGACGGCAATCCCTCTTCCCTCCTGTCCAGACTTACGGAAATTTGATTCCAAATAAACTCCCAAATCTTCGTTCCTTCAGTAAGAAAGACATCAATAAAAAAAGAGCACCTAAATTGTGCAAGTTATTGCCCTATCTCTGTAATTCATTCCTGTTCCATTTTCTGATATCAATTTTGTAGTCATTTATATAAAAAAAATAATGCCATATCCAATCATATTTTCAATTATTGAATAATACAAGGTTTCTCCGGAAATCTTTCCATAATATTGGCAGATACTTCTCCGTCACGCGTGAGGAATTGTTGGAATTCAGGTTTCAAATGCGAGTGATCGCTGCAGGAATCAGAGTCGATTCGTCATCAGATATGAAAATAGATATTTCCTGGGGCTGACAGCTTTCGCAAACGAAAGGTGGCAAGACTAATTAGCGCAGTGAAAGATCCCCGCCCAGAGGAGGGTGGGAGGGTGGCAGGGGAGAGCATCATTCTAATTAGATTATTTGAGTTGGATGGGGGAAGACGCTGCATCATTTCCCAGAAAGAAGTGAGTCAGAGGTGCGATTTTGCCCCCCAACTTTTGTGTGGTACCCGTACTCCAAGAGGCTTGACTAGTGAGCAATTAACAGTGCACCTTGATGATTATGGGGGAGAGGATATCGGAAAAGTTTGACAATAATCATGATGATATTGTTGAGGTAATGCTGTGATTGATGCAAAAAAGACATTTTCAATACACAGTATTCATCTTAGCATGTTTGTTTGTTTTTTCAACTTAGGTTATCAATGTGTTATTTCATTTATTTCAACATATTATTGGCAAGATTGTCCATGAGAAAAAATATTCAGCAGTACAGGAACTTTCCACATTCAGGAAAATTCCTTGATTCAGGTGCAGGGTTTGTTATTCCAAATTTGATCGAAATCATGGCATTCATGTATATTGATGAAGTGATTTAAATGGTGTAGTATGCACCCCATTGGTCATGGTTGAAGAATTGGGAGAAACTAACCTCAAATTCTCATACATTCTCATGGGACTTATGAAGAAGAAAGTCTTCTCTGTTCAACCAAAATACTTCCTAGATTATGTAGTCTATATTCCCAGAGAGGGACAGGGTGCTTCTCTGAAGTTTAGGATCAAAATTGGGGTTCCTTAGACTCGAGGGTCACAGTAGGTTCAGCAGCAGGGCTGACAGTGAGTCAGGTCGGAAGGCTCGCAGGAGAGCTCCCTCCGTTGAGAATCGACCGCAACGCTTTGAGCAGAGCGGACAGCTAGAGTCACATGCGTCCGTCTGCTCGCTCTGTGTATCCATCTGACCTAGTCCCAGAATACCCGGACTGTTCCTCCGTCTCAGTGGGGATTGTAAGCAGGAGGTGGTTGGGGGGGGGGGGGGGGGGGAGGGATGGCAAGTCTGAATAGGAAGCAGATTATAAACAGATTCATCTTGAGTAAGACAGGGGCTACCATTAAAGTGGATTAAGCAAGTTACACTGCTGAGGAATGTATTCCTCTGCCTTTTCAATAGTTGTTTTTAGTTTCATGTTAATGAAAGTGGTATCTAAGCCATTAGCCAAGTATTGTAAAAGTGGAAATTTTCACGGTGTTGAAATTTTCGCGCATTTCGCGCAACCAGAAACTACTGCGAAAATAAAAGCGCGCGAATATTTTTGCTACCCATATGTTCCTGTGCGTGATGTCTTGATTCCGCGGAATTAAAAACACGCAAAACTCTTCTTACCCTGTCAAGTGCGAAAAACTAGTCGCGTGAAAATATCCACTTCTACAGTATTACATTTCCCCCTTCTCGCTCTCCATATACCTCACCAGTAGTAAAGTGCATTGACTATAATAAATAAAAACTAGCCAACGGTTAAATGTTGAAAGTATTGAAACTTTGTTCTTATATAAAGGGAGCAAGCTACCAGATGATAGCGTAGAGAATCGACTTTGAAGTTTTAAAGCACTTAAGCGCACAAGAAATGTAGAATTCAAAACAGCAATTTCCTGTTTTTCAGTCAGTCAATATCATGATGATGTGATAATGGGTCACCTATATTGTTGAAGTTCTTACAAGTGCAGGATTTTGAACAAAAAAAAATGTAAAAGTTTGTGATTGGTGAGAATGAGATGACACTGATTGAATTTTATATGACATTTCAGAGGAAAATGTGGGTTGTATAATCTTCTAGTGTTGTCTACCATAAAGGCTATACAATGGAAACAGAGCATGAGTCTTGTCATGTGTATCCCATAGGAAGCGAATTTTGTGAGCCAACCAGATGAGTGGTTTGTTTTTTCCTCTACACATCAAAAACGTGCTGATACAGGACCCATGCCACTTTAGTGGGAATCCGCTTCAATTACACACCATCTAACCCCCCCCCCCTTTCCACCCCAGTGATCGTGAATTGCATCAGCACAACTTTACCCATCCTGCACTCAACATGTGCCTAGCAACTGGTCAACCATTAACATGCTGACCAATTAAAAAGATGACATGTGAGCAAATTTTAACTTTGGGCTGTAATGAATACCTGCATTATTACAAGTCTTTGATCAGGCATTGAATTTGAGGGATTTCCAATTGACTTTAAATCTTGTTCTGTCAAAATGGGCCCATTATCAAAATCAAAGAAACACCATAGTTACACTTCAACAAGGGGATCATACACATGTATGCGAGCGACCTTATGGCAAAAAGATAACATAATCCCTTGTGTGGGAAAAGAGGGAAAAAATATTTATCATATTCATGTATTCCCACGGTTGAGATGTTCTTGATTGCATTATGATCTTCAGCAAATATTTCAGTTTTGTTTTCAACTTGCTGTCCCAGCAATCAAATGATAAGTCAACTGTGATAGACCATCATCACAGAAACAAAAGATAGCCAGTTTCTTTCAAAATAGACTTTTGTTACCTGTACTCTGCTGGTGATGTCATGGGTCATTGGTTGATGACAGGATGAACTAGGAACATTGCAACCATAATTTGTGGACCTTGAGCAAGATGGGAATGTTTTCAAATAAGTTCAGTGGTGCGTTACATATGATTTCAATACCTTTTGCTGGGTAGGTTTTAGTCTTATGAAACTTCTACCAGAAATCAGTCTATGGATTATGCCCTGGTCACATCGAGATTACACATTTCTTTTTCATTGTGTGAGAAATAGTCTACCTGGTAATGAAGTACATGTATGTGCAATTTATTGAAGCAGTTTTTTTCCAAGCTCTTTTACTGTATTACACTCTTCTGTGATATGTGAACTTTGAACGGGAAGGAAAGTTGATTGTCATTTTCACATAACACCCCACTTGATATTGTAATACTTGCAAATTGATAGTAAAGATTTACCAAGCAAACAACATAAAGGGGTAATTGTCTGCCCTGCCTTGCATTTTTTTTTTTTTTTTTTTTTTAGCAGGCTAGCTCTTATGAAGGGTCATTGCTAGAGGAAAATGCCCGTAAAATTGATTAATTGGCTGTTGCCTTTGAGTCAGAAGTTTTGCATCATTCTTGCCGTGATTTGCAAAAGTTGTGGTTGACTTCTGCTCACGAGGATCCGACAGCTGGTGATGGGAGCCCAAATGGAGTGGGACGCTCACTTGACAGCAGAAATTTCTTGAAGTGTATAGTGGCCTCTTTACCAGAGGAAGATGAGGAAAGACAAGGAGAGATAGAGAGGAAACTATTTGAGATATTTTTGACATGATTGACAAGAAGACTTGTCTCTGAGGGCCCCTCCCAAAAACAAAAACAAAAGAAAAGAAAGAAGAGAAAGCAGGGTAGAGAAAATAATGTTCCAACAGTTGTCATTGTACAGAACTTGCAAATCATGGGGGTGGGGTGGGATAGTGCTAGGTGGGTGAGGGTTTGAGTTGAAGGGGGTTGGGTTAGCACTGTCTTTATGGATGGACTGAGTAGTTTGAACACATCAGTATGCTAGCATGCTGATTAAGTTGCAGTTATATTGCAGCATTATTGTGATTGATGAGACTTTCGAGCAAACCCAAGAACAATTTGTGTTGGTAGACAAACACCCACATACCTGCCATTGAATAATTCCCAGCTTGCTTCCTCGTCAAAATCAATTCATTTCATTGATTCAGTGTTTGAATTTCAAAGGTTGAGATGAGGGGGGAGGGGTTCTGTCTGTAAGGGTTCACTGAAAGTGAAATTTTGTCACAAATCATGACTCTCGCAGTCACGCAGTCAGCCTGAATAACTATTTCTGACTCATCTCCAAGAGGTTAACCAGGGGTAACATGTCATGTGATCGTAACCTTCCTGTATCTCATCTTCAAGTGAGAATGTTTGATCTTAGATTTGGCAAGGTGTAATCTTACGAGCTCCTTCATAATTGGCAAATTTTGCAATAGATCGTATGAAAAGGGCAACCACCTCTAAGATGGTTTGCATTCTGCTTTATTTGTAGAAATATTTGGCATTCACCGTCCCATAATTCCTTCAGTCATGTTTCCATAGCAACCCAAAACAGAAGGCTTGCAAAGTACTTTGTCCTCACTCTGAAGTGATATGAAAAGTGAAAAATCCCAAGTCGTACTTGACGACACCTCTGCGACGTGTCTTAACGTTTTAAGATCGGGAGGAAGGCGGTAATTGGAGGTAGTGGATGTGAATGTGATAGGCCACACACATTGTGCCCGGACTGTCAACAAAGTTCTTGCAGACTGTTTCCAGCAGGACTGAACATCTTGTGAGCAGTGTGCTCACAGCTGTTTGATAACTTATGACTCCTCATTCAACCCTCTCCATACCATAATGTCAAAGATTCCGTCTTGCCTCCTCTGTCACCTCTTTTGCTACAGTTTTTTTTTCTTTTTTTCGGGGGGGGGGGGGGGTAGGGAGGGGGGAATATTCAAGTTGGCTATAACCCGTTGTGTGCTTTGAGTACTGATAGATGCAGAAAACCCCATAGCATTATGCACACTGTCCAAAGTCCCTAGCACAGAAAGGGCTAATGAATATAGTGAAATCGGACCAACAGAATGGGGGAGGTTTACACAAAAATTAGGACCTATAACATAAGACACTCGTGGAATTGGAATTTGATAGTGTCTATGTAGCAGTAACATGAAGAGCAACCAGGCACACGAAAAGGAGGATATTATGATGTCATCATCTTACATGTACAACATGTATACCATCAACTCAAACATGAATCGTCTTAAATTTCAGTTTTTGTGAAATCCATAAGAAGTTAAAAGTTATGTCCCCTGAAAGAAATTATCGCAGACATGGAATGACATACAAACTTTAGCAACAAAGACTTCTCATGGGAAAGAGGCTGCAGTTGCTTAATTATGGACTAGAGACATGATTTCTGTATGATATTTGTTTATGAACCAGTAGGAGAATTGTGAGTAGATGGCACCATCACTTCATGAAATTCATGCATGTGGTTGTGTCAAATATTAGTGCTCAGTGAAAAAGTGTAAATTTTTCAAAATTCTGTAACTGAAATTCTCATTTTAATCCCATATTGATGAGACTTCTCCTATTTGGTTCTTCTGACTTTGCTCTCTTTATTAAAGTCACTTGAATGTGGTGAAGAATCACCTTTTTGAGCTCCCCCATTGTATTAGGAGACAGGTGTAAGATGAGTATCACAAAGACTCCATCCACATGATCCAGAGGGGTAACAATGTGCTATATTTAAGGCGCAGAAGACGAGTGCTCTGTGCCATCCCTTGAGGCAGACAAAACTTCCACTCAAGCTCTTTGTCCGTTTGTGCTACCCGAATTATTCCACGTTCTGTCGATCAGCCATTGTTCATGAGGTGTCAATTCACCCTTCTTCTCCGCTCCCCCCCCCCCTTTCATTAACCCCCTCCCCCTTCTCCCGTTACCGCCATGATGAATGATTACTCCCGAGTTGAGGTAATTGCTGGAAATTCCAAGCCCCCATGGACTCCTACAAATCGACTCTTGTGGGGACTATTTTCGGGGCTAACCGAGTCAGGCGCTTGCTGTTTTCTCTTTGATCTCTGGCGCCTGATTATTCAGGGTGATTTGCTGACATTCGCTACAGTCTCAATGCCAAGGATAATTTTGTCCTTTTTTTTTCTGTCAGCAGTGGAAGCTTGCCAGCCCATTAAAAAATAAAAAAGAGTGAATAGTTCATTGGCTTAAAATAGCTACTCAGCCAATTGTAGACTGTTTGAAAAGATTGAGAGAGGTCCATAGTGCTTGCAAGTATGGTGAAAGAATACAAAACATACTCCTTTGACCCTTCTCAACTCTTTATTCAAGATACAAACTGTATATTCATATTTTTGTGCTCAACTGTTGGTTCAATCATGTTCATGTTCATGTTCATGTTCATGTTCATGTTCATGCTCATGGACACAGACAAGCAACTTAAGTATGATGAACTTCGGTAAATGTATAGGATCTATGTATTTCATCTTTTCAAAAAAAAAAAGCACTAGAAATGCAAGATTCTTTGACAGACAGAAAGAGTCAAGACTCATACTGATCAGCATGTCTGCCTAAATCATTTAATTTGATGTTGTGATAAGAGGGATGAACATTACATGTATCGTCTTACAGTTCTCAGTGCAGGGAAGCGAGAACAGTTGTTGCCATGTGCGGAGGTTGTGGGGGGTCACTGTCTGTCAGCACCAGCTGCAAGAACAAAAAAAAAAGTGGGGAGGGGTCTTGGGGAGGGGATGAATGTGACAGCTTTTTCGTATAACCTTTTGTGTGTTTGTCATCAAGAATAGGGAATGTCAAAGTGTCATCTGCCGGAGGAGCATGTGTCCTAGAGATTGCGGTCGTTAGATGCCTGTGAGCCAAACAAAAGCACATGCCTGTCAAGAATGTAGCCAACGATAACAGCCGGTGCTTACGTAGGAAGTCTCTATGTAGAAAATGACTGTAGAGATGATCTTTAAACAAATATCTTTCACCTGTGGAGTGTCTCCCCCCCCCCCCCCCCCTGGAGCCACTTGCAGAAAGGAGGGTGGGGGGACAGCAAATTATGGCGGAGGAACAGGAACTTTTATGCAGGTTTCTTTCAGAAACTCAGAAAGGATGTTCAAGCAGGAATGAGAAGTATAGTGATGCTAACAAACCCTAACTACAGAGACCCACTGTCTCTTATTCAAATTTGTCTAAACATGATTTTTTTTTTAACAATTGGAATGAGCTGGATGTCAGCTTTAACTTTTTGTATAGGAGTGAAGAATGAAATTATTGGTTTAAGGCTCTCTTAATTTTCTTTAGATGACTTGTAATATCTATCAATTTTGTAGAGATTATTGGTATACAAAATGGTTGACTCTACTGTAATTTAGATTATTTTGCCAACAATTTAATTCGTACCAGATAGACTTCTTGTTTCAGGCCAGGAAGAGCTAACTGTGGCTGTGACCTCTCTCGTGTGTGTGATGATGTTCGATTCTTTCAGTTGCTCGCTGTCTCTGTTCTTTTGTGTCTGAAGATGGGTGGTGCCCAGTGGGTTAATATCACAGAGATGAACCTTATTCAGCATCATGAAGATTGCACAGGATCAGACCTGGGATTTGGGTTTTACGAGTTACAGTCTCGTGGGATTTCTTTGCTCCTTTATATGGAAGGGGATTGAGTAGGAAACTGACAATTTTGGGTAACTTTGAGTGAAAAGGTCAAGGAGTGTAGGCATAGGACGAGGTAATGCACACCATCCCTCACCAGTTATGTCCTTCTGCAGTACATTTTACCATTATCAGTTTTTTAAAGAGAAATGAAGGAACCACATGCAATATGTTTGTTTGAAGAGATTTTGTCTATTGGCATAAAAAAAAAATAATAATAATAAAATAACAATGTGCATAGAAACAGGGTTATATGCCAACCAGTTAATTAGTTTAGGGGATGGCAATGACATATCACATTTCAGGGTTGTATGTCTTATTAACTAAACTTTCTAGGGTCTTGAACAGAAATATGGAGTTTTCAGCAATGGCTCATTAGGTAGACATTCTACATAAATTGCCTCATCCTCATTCCTTCTTTGCGGGGAAAAGGGCAAATCTTGCAATTTAGGATGATTGGAACATGGCTACAAAACACTTCAAAAAAGTAATAAGAGATCTTTTGGAAGAATACCATATTTCTTCGGCACATCCAGAAGACAGTTTGATGTGAAACTGGCCCATGTTGTCTTGGCATTGTGATATTCAGGACAGTAGCACTCCTGTCTGCGGATCAGATTTGGTGGTACATGTAGCTGGGAAGGCTCGCTACCACCGAAAGAGAGCGGCTACATGTCGAAGGTTGCGAAACCAAGCAGGCATTGCCTTGTCCCTCCTCGGCTTGGTGGCAGTGGCGTGTTTGTGGAGGGAAGTGGAACTGTGGCATGACCACTGTCCATGGATGAGTTGAGATCCCGATCCCAGGGGTGGCCCGGCTACAGGAAGTATGATTTCAGGGACAATCCAGGCTTGATGTGAGATGAAAATAGCAGCTCTGCTCCGCCATGCGATGGACGGGTCTTTGCAAAAGTAATTTCATGCCTTGCCCTCCGGATCAGGAAAAGGAATAGAGTCCTTTCATGATTCCTTCATACTTTTCTAAAAGAATCTTTGAACCTCAGACCCAGGAAGGTAGGACACCATTATCTCAAGATTGCTGAAACCAAGCAAGATCTGTCATCAGATCTTCCTCAAAAACCAGTTAATAAACATCTAAACCTTTTCAAACGATAAGGCTTATTTTTCAAAATGTTTCAAAATTAGAATTAAACTCTTACTCTCAAAAATTCTTTGCGTGAGTGTAATGAGTTCCTCAAGAAACTCTTGTCTCATCTGTGATATGAGTTGCTGTTAAAGTGAAACTTGCCAATATATTGTACTTTTTTTTGTGTGTGTGTGTTAAAGAAAAAAAAAACAGTCGTATAAGACCTTTTTATCTTCATACTGTGCACCATTTTATGATGTGGAAGAAGCATTATGTAGACTTTTGTTGCACTATCAAACCTGAATCTTTGCAGTCTCTGCACTGTTTAATACTAAATCAACAGTGTTTTATATTTCGTAATTTTGGTGCACCAGAGAGTGCAAGCCAATATGCATCCTTCCCTCAGAGACCAAGCAAGCATTGATTAATCCCTACAGTTTATCACCTCTCTGTACCTACAGATAAGCAGTGATTTATAACACTCTGCGGGGAGACTATTCACACGACCTAGCAGTTTTATGGAGCAAGTGACGTATGATGTCATGTCAGGAGCAGAAATAGAATGGCCGCACGGGATATGCCATAGTTACACTAATAAACATGGACTCCGAGGGGGCCATTTCAGAGGGGGTGGGAAGAACACCCCCTTCCCCCCTTCTTTCACCTGGGGCTAGTGTAGGAGGAACATGAGGTGTCTGGTTGGACATCCATAGGAGGACATGAGTGGGAGTTGGTTGCTATGGCGAGGGATCAGGGAACACCTGTTAGTGATTAGGGATGCCCCAAACCACATCAACACAAGACAGGAAGATATGGAAGATCAGTCATCTTCCGATATGGACAGTCTCTCTTCTTTCTTTCCTTTTTTTTTTTTTTTGATTTCTCATTTTACACCTCTCGACTTGTAGCCTCAGATATCAGACTTATTAATGTGATGTGTCAGTCTTATCATGACATTGTGCAAAATTTTGAGGTTAGGGCAAATTCCAGCTATGTGAATATGCGCTGTTAGAGCTCTTTCATACCTGTACCCAGTCAAGCTGAATAAGACTTGAACAAATATTGCACGATACATCTTGCATTTCTAGCAGAAATACTAGGCTTGCAACTAAAACCTCACCCACAAGGGGGAAACAGACCCATTTCCATGGTTCTAAAAAAGATATGGGAAATTTGAAACAGGTGACATAATTTTGATGTCTATATGTTTAGTTGATGGTGTTTCTCTAAGGAAACCCATCAAAGATGTGAAAAGGGTAGGCCTTGATCCTGTTCTCTTTAAATACCATGTGATGGGACAGTGCCAGATTTAATGCTGTTTTTTGATCTTCTGACAGGTCAAATTAAACTGAGCAATGTGGTTCTTTAATATCACACACTTTGCCTTCTGAGCAACCACCCAAAGTAATAAAACATAACAGTGTCTCTTCATCTTGTGGAGAGAGTTACAGAGGGAGAGAGAGAGAAAGAGTATGAGTAAAAACAAAAAGTACCAATTTCTTCTCCAAATATATAAAAACTGTGAAAATTTATTAGAAACTGTTGTTCTGCAACTAATTGTATATTTTGGAGGAATTCAGTGCAGCAATTATGAGCACCTGGCTGAAACAGTTGAATTGCAGATTGTCTGAAAGTACAGGGTTAAATTTCCAAGGTACATGTTTTTTTGTTTGTTTCTTTGTTTCTTTTTTTGTGATGCTGCTAACCACAATGTCTGTTTGTCGTTTTGTTCCTCTCTGCAGAGGCTAATCAGTGATCTGGACCGGAGTACAGGGAAGTACCGGGATGAGGTCCACCTCAAGACTGCCGTCATGTCCTTCATCAATGCCGTCATCAAGTACGGAGCAGGAGAGGTGAGTGTGGATGATGATGATAATGGTTTCATTCACCTAAAGGTAGCCTCTTCAGTGTTTACACTGCTCTTCCAAAGTGCCCTGCCATTATCATTACCCTAGCATTGCTAGGTATGTACCTGCAGATCGTCACCTGAGAATCAGAAGGGCACTATTACATTCTGAGATTTGAGTGTAAATAAAAACAATTTTCATGAAATGAAAAAAATTATTTAATCGAAAGTGAGTAGATTTGTAAGCATTGTTCCAAATGTAGGGTAAAATAGTGCCCATGTGGTTTTGAATTTGACTTTTTCTGAAAACAAAAATAATTCAAAGTTGACATAATAATGCAGAGGAGATCAAGCTTTACACCATGGTACCAATGACGCAGTACCCCCGAAATCGCGATAAAGCCCTTCTTGTTCTCAGCCGATGAGATGTGGATGTTGAAGGATAGAATGGGCAAAATATATTGTCTAGAGATTAATGCAGCTGGCAGGATTTGAACCCCAGACTTTGCTTTAATACAGATCCAGAGCCTTTACCACTACACTGCCATGCCCACACACCAAGACTGTACAATACAAATGTCACTATTAAAGTTATCAAAAGAATCAAACTACACACAAGGACAGAGGAATGAGAATAGTGTGATATTCAATTTATCGCAAAAACATACAATATCATGAAGAGGCACCAGTGTCAAAAAATGTTCTTTTTATAGCCTTTTGTCAACTTATTTGTTTCATACACTGTAATTCATGTCAGCTCATTTGCCAGGAATGAAGGGCAGCACACCACATGCCATAAATGTTTACACAAACCACCTTTCCTTTCACGGCCATCAGACATGCTTTCCACTGTTGCTTGGAAGCATACATTGTGTGACTAATTTGTGACTTCTAATTGGTAATTCAGGGGAAGTGATCATTGGGAAAAAGGAAAGAGAGAGAGAAAAAAAAACAGCACATAATTATTCGGATGAAACATCGTGCAGTTGACGGTCTCGCTAGTTGATTATGGTGGGAGTGTCAGCCAATGATTGATGGCGCAAAGTGTGGATGATTTGTTGGCACCGACAGAAGGTGCACGCGTGAATTTGGAGGACTTTCATTAATGAGTAATCCATCCATTCACTAGGAGTACATCCGCTCGGAATTCCTCTATTCTCAAGGATGAAAAGACAACATTATTACAGTAGTATAGACACTCCTGCCTACTTTAATGCTCCCAGTGGAACCAAATTTTGTTGGCATTTGATTAAAAGCAAAGAAAAAGAAAAATGATTTTGCACATGTGCAAAGTCTTTTCTAAAAGATGGAGCTTTGTGAAATGAAAAATAGAAACAAGAAACCTGATATGGGTATGAGGAGCTAATCCCGCTGCTAATCATTCAACTCTCATGTTGATGCGAGTGTGGGAGGTTGTGACCTATTTGGCATGTTTCATGATGTGATGGGGGATTAAAAAATTAATCCAAAATAGAATTAAGTTTGCTAAAAGTGAAAGAGTGTACATGTGCGTACACATATGTGCATGAAAGGGGGAGGGTAAATCAATTTCAGAGAAGGGAAGTAATGTTGCCAGATAGCAAGGCGATACAATATGAAGTGTGCCAAAACTCTTTGGAAACTTGAAACCCCTCGGAGCGAACAAGAAAGAAGTACAATGAAGGGAAGTAATCAAACTCCTCTTAATCATACCAAAGTATCAAGCAATCAAACCACACCCAGTCAGTGTGATCTTATAACCATAGTAACATTGTGAATAGGCCTAACCACCTGTTGACAAATGTGCTCTGCCTGTTTGATCCCATAATCTGAAGAAAGCAAGTACTTGAATGTCAAGTCATAGTTGGCTAGAGTCCTCTCTAGATCAAAGTTGATGTGATACATCTCCCTGATGAAACCATAGCTGATACAAACCAGAGTGTGTATGTGCTTTTTCTCTAAATATGGCTGCAAGCATTTACTGTGTGTACTGTAGCTTTTTGTTGCCTGGCAACCCAAAGAGCAGCAGAAGACAGCCTCAGTAGTACTGTAATACATTAATAAGAGGAAGGAAGGATAAATGGTTTATTCGCTAGACTGCATGCAGTTGAAAAGGTGGAAAAAGAAGAAAAAAAAAGGTGCCACGATTAATCTTCAGCCCTAACCCTCTGCTGTTTTTTAGCAACAATTATGCATCTAAACTTGGACCAGTAAATTGGAACTTCCAGTCAGCTAGTTGGGTCTTGCCTAGAATAGACGTTCAAGTAATCGATTTCAGCAGCCGTTCTAGAGAAAATTTCCCCCCGCACAGCTGTTCCAGGTCAGGCTAGATTTGAAACCTAAGCTGTGAAGTCTGGCTGTGAACGCTACACTTGAATGCCACCTACGTCACCCAGTTTCACCCAGCGACAAAAGAATGTGTGGGAACGGTGTAGAACAGCTTTCACTCAAGTGTGTGTGTTTTGTTTTGGGTGTTTTGTTTTGTTTTGTTTTGTTTTGTTCTTTGATGTGTGTTTTTGCATGTGTATCATTCTGTCCATCTGTCCACCCATCTGTTTCTTTTTTTCCTACTGATTTCCTTTACCATGGAATCCAGTTAACATCCACGCACAAAAATTATTGCAATAGGTAACCTTAAGTCTTTTTAAATATCTCTCTTCTTTAAAAAAATAATCGGAAAGCTTCATTCAGAACCAAACATGAAATCCAGCCTTTGCCGTGTAAGTCCTATTAAAAACTGCTGCATGCTGATTGGTTAAAAGTCAAGCTACACTTGATTTTGCAATTCATTATCTACCCTTGCTTCATAATATTATCTCAATGATTAAGGTTCCAAGGTATTCTGCATGCCCATTTGCTGTTGTTGTTGTTGTTGCTGTTGTCATCATAGTCATTGTCATTGTTGTCACGATTGTTGTTGTTCTGTGGCGTATTGGTACACCTTGTATCAGCTGTTCAAAGGGGGAGTAGTTGTTATTCCATACCAATTATAAGAGTGAACTGATTGGGCATGAACCAATGTATGACAGTGAGTATTGAGGCAAGCCTGCAACCCGAAAGCTGGGCTGATCTGGAGAATAACTGGTATTGTTGACACCATTGACAGGCTGTAGTAGCCAGTAGCAATACCCCCTGACAGGTGGAATTAGCGTGATTTCCATCCCTTGCCTTTTGGCTTCATTGATGGTTTCCTCCCAGCCAAACCCAAGGCCGGCTCATGTCAAAGCGGGGCGGCATGGTACCCCCCTTCCCTTCATCAGATCCAACAGGACGTCCCAACGGCTTTGTCACTCTCCATCCCTTTTTGTCAAGCCTACACTACCTCCCATTAGCAGCTTTGCAGACTGTTCCATTTCCATTCCTCCTTCAGCAATTAATACAGCTACCTATAAAGAGTCATATGATGCCATAAGGTGAGATCCCCCTGCCTCTTCAATAAGTGTGAATTCACAGTGGAACTACTCCTTTGTGTGAAGAACTAGGACGTCTGTTTGCGATTACACCTTGAATTGAATGCTGCTTGGCTATTAGCCAATCAGAAGCACATGTCCTGTTCAGATGCTATCAATCACAACTTCCCTGTTCCTCTTTGTAGCTTCCATCTTCTTGTTTTGATAATTTGATCATTCTCTAGAGAAAAAACAACAACAACAAGTAGAACAACGCAAGTCTGCCATAACACACCTGTGGACAGACAACCATCTCAGCTCCCTTCCCCATCCCCCTGACACATGTGTGATGGCAGACATGTGGCACTGTTGGTTTGGAACCAGAGAGTTCCGCAGGTGCAGTGAAAAAGTGCCAAGAGAAATGCTTTGTCAATCGTATTCTTGGCTTCAACCCAGTGATGGCCAATGTTGAAGTAGAATAACTATGGTATGAAAATAATTATATTACACATCATGCTTGTACAACTTGAAATCATTTGAAATTGACTGTGATGAATAACTCTGACTCATATTTATTTAAATACAGGGTATCAGATTTATGTGTTTACATCTCTTATAAACAATGATAAATCTACTTTTGAAAGTGAATTAGATGAATTTAAAGCTCCAATGTCATCTGCAGTCTAAACTGCCTTTACATTTTGTGTGATGACAGTGTCAAAAATATTCTTCCAAGAGTAATATCCCAGCCTTATTCAGCCTAGTTCAGAAACTCGCAAGAAAATGCTTTCATAATTTTGTGCTCTCAACGTTCAATGTTGTATTTATTTCCTTTTATGAGGACGGGAGCAGGATAGAGACTTGGATATGGGCAAGGGGTTTAGGGTGGGCTGTGGTAAGGGGAAAGAAGAGGCCTGGCTTTGGGTAGGCCTACATTAGTTTGGTAGGGTGGGGAGATGTGGGCTCAGGGAGGGGGTATTACGTACTAGGGGATGGGTTTTGGTTTTGAAAGGAGTGGAGGAGGGAAGGGGTGTTGAAGCTCAGTAGCAAAGGGTTTGGGAGGGGTGTAGGGCTCATGACTTTGAGGAAGGGGTCAGGGAAGGGGTCTGGTTGGGGTATGGGGATGGGGATGGATAAGAAGCTTGGATAGCGGTGGGAGAGGGAAGTGGGATCGGGGGATGGAGGGGAGCTTAATGGGCTGTCAGTTTGCTTTACTCGTCAGGACAGGTCGCCGGGCCGGGCTATTTTTGGGGGCTGTTTGTGACTCTTTGATATTCATATGACAGTGAATGAAAATCCTCCCCATGAGACTACACAGAGAAGGTCACAGGATTCTTGTCATTACAGGCATCCCAGAGGGTACCTGTGCTACTCTTTGCTCCTCTTTTCAATGCCTCCTTCTCCAATATCCTTTTTTTTTTTCCTCTGTCCATCAGTGTTTTCCTGTCCTCTCTCCTCTCTCTCTCTTCCTCCATCCTGTTTGTGTCCAGACTTTTATTGTGTTTTCTCTTCAAACTCTTCCGTTTCCCGTGTCCCTCGTTCTCTTCTGTTGCCATCCCTTGCAAAGTTGCCAAGTCGTCCCGAAATCTTTCATATCTCATTCATGTTCTGACAAGCAAATTAAAAGCCTCCCCCATTTTGGGAATACTTTCTGCCTGTAGGGATGCATGTGACTTACAGGTATCTCCCCGATTATTCTTTGGCACCTCTGTGATTTTGATGTGTGAAAGTTGGCAGCTCTGTCAATTGCTGTCTCATCCAGTAGTCCCACCACCTTTCTCTCCTACACTCATACTTCCATTCTGATAATAGAGACAAAATTTAATTTTGTAGGCTGTATGTGTGTGCATGCCAAAATGAATGGGAACATGTTGCGATGGTTATTGAACCTGATCGCGACTGGATGATGAACATGAAGAATAGGCCCAAGAAACCAGCATTTACCTGTTACTAAACAGTCAGATCATACAGGCATGAGGTCAGGGTGGCACTCAGATATGTTCAGACTCAGTCCCTTGAAGTAACAACCTTTCATGATCACTTTGGATCTGTGAGAGCTCTTAGTAATTTCAGAGAAAGAACAGTCTGATAAAGTTTGTAACAGAAGAACATGAAGGAATAAATAAGCAGAGGAGTGTGGCTTTAGTTGTATGTATATATGGATACATGGAAGACAAGTTATTGAATATAGGATGAAATGATGTGTTAATGTGTTCCCTATAAGTTTCTGAATGCCCCACAGACATTGTTCAGCAAGCAAGCCGTCATTTAATGGCTCACTCTGCAGCATTGCGTGATGTTGGTTTACAAGCGATGCTGGTACAAACACCAAGCTGCAGATACCATCTTCCTGAATCTGTAATAAGTCGTCTGCATTTTACAGCACACTCATCCCACAGCTCTCTCGGTGATCATGTTTTTATCTCTGCGATCAGAGGGGGGCTTCTGATATTTGAATCAGATTGGGGGCATTGTGGATTTTGCAGTATTCAGGGGAGTTTGTGGGACTAGCACTGAGGAGACAACCTCCCTTGCAGACAGCTGTGGGGATGATGATGATAGCTCCAGACGAGGCTTCAGAGACTTCTTCAGTTAAGCAGGCCAGATTACCCATCCCTCCCTCATTAAGATCTGCTTGCCTCTTAGCTCAGCTGCGCCACATCCCACATCTGCAATAGCAAGAAATTAGTCTTCATTACTTCCTGATAGTGAAGTCCACATATAACATCCCTCTTTCCTCTCCCCCTACCCCCACCCCCACCCATTGACAAAAGCAGAGCTCCTAATAATGTGTCATGACTCTTAGGCTCACAGATTTGAGTTCCAAAGCAGATGTGTGCACATTATGAATGTTTCAGGGACAGATGAATTTAGCAAGACTTGTCTCATTACGTTCACCCTAATGAATGTGAAACATCTGTAATACACTTTGCCATGTTGGTAGCGCAGGTTGATGATAATTGATGATGATAGTGTTGATGATTGATGGTGATGAGGGTGGTACTGATGATGATAATGATGATATTGATGACATTGACAACGATGATAATGATGGTGGTGATGGTGATGGTGGTGTTGATGATGATTATTGAGATGATGATGATCCATGGGATGATGATGTGCCTGTGATATTTTTTGTGCAGGTGATGACGTTTGCTCAAACATAACAAGCTAACTCCACCATTTGTTTGTCTTTTTCCCCCTAGATTTCCTTTTGTATGTAAAAGAAGTCAATGCAGTTAGGGAATGGTATCTTTAGGAAATTTTGCAGTCATTCTCCCATCACTGAGAAATGCCCAATAATACCATAGTTGCAGCCTTCAGTATTAACTGCAGGACTCAAGACTGCATTGCACACATAACTGTACAATATTCAAATATGTAGAATATCAATTTGATGCATAGTGTACCATGTGCTGTATTTTTTCGAGTGACACATTCATGGTTGAAATATTTTGGTGATGTCAGTTATATCTTTGTGGTTGCAAAAGTGAGCCAAGAGACAACACTTTGTATTAAAATTACCAATTCTTTGTCACTGATTCACAGCCCAGTCACTAAAGTGCCAATCTTATGTGTTTACTTTCTTTGCAGGATAACCTTGAGTTCCGAATCCACTTACGATATGAGTTCCTGATGCTAGGTATTCAGCCAGTGATCGACAAGTTAAAATTGCTTGAGAATGCAACATTGGAGAAGTAAGTACATGTATATACCTGTACTTTAAATGTATGTCACATAAATGTTCCTCAAAAGAAAGTTGGAGGAAAATGAAAGAGTGAGACAAAAATTCCACTCTCACCTTAACCCATCAAGTCCCAATGTAATGTTTAGTTGCAGAAGTTATCATCTCACATTCATTAAATTGGCAACTTTGAATTTTTCTGCTTGTATTTTATCAGAGAAAGATTTGATGAAACTGGCTCCATTCATTAAATCTGTCAATATGAGACAGAAACGGAAACTTGCATCTTTGTATATGTGTTACCAATGGATGAATAAGTCACAAATTTAGTGATTCAGTGGCTTTTGATTTATGCAACTGAACAATTACATATGAACTACAAATCGCTCCTATACTGGAGAAAGATTAGATTGAAGTACATGTAGTCAAATTCATTAACTCTGCACAATATCGGAAATAAAAATCTACCAAGTTTAGACAAACATTAGCTTGAATCTTCTAAAATGTATTGGCACTGGATTGATTTGTCACAAATTTAGACATCTATGTTGAACCAGGTATAGTGTTTCAGGTTGTCATGTTTGATATATTGATGGATGTCCTTCGATGTCATTTACTCAATGAAAGGGGCTGGCACCCTGTAATGAATGAGTTGTGTGACTGTATCATGTTCTGTTGTTGAGGTTGGATTGCAAATGCCAGATTTTTTTTTTCTCAGGAGCTGTACGTATAACATATTTCAGTACATATTCCTTTCTTGTATGATTTGTGATGTATGGGGAAAACCCCTCTTTGAAGGATTGACTTTATTTCCCTTCCAAGTTTTACAAAATCATTTGGAACAGATATGACTACATGTACCTTGAATCCTGAGTAAATTGTCTATATACACAACATGTCCAACACTTGTTACACCATCTTTTATGTGAGATAGAAAGGAATTATACTGCAGTTTAAGACGTTCTGTTGTCTTCAATCCTGTTTTTGTTTTTGTTTTTTAACGGCTTTGACGGTATCAGACACTTGACATTAATTGGGTGTTGTTGTTTCTCCCCCACAGACATTTAGATTTCTTTGAGTTAGTCAGAAATGAGGATGAGAGGGAACTTGCCAAGAGGTTTGATATGGTGAGTAGGGATCATCTATTTAAAAATGAAAAAAAAAATCTATCCTATGAATGTATGCATATATGTATGTATGTATGTACATTGTATGTAAATGTTGTATGTATGTATGCATTAAAATTAATAGAGACATTAGTTGATGAACGAACAGATGAATGAATGTATAAACAAATGCAAGAAGGAAGGAATAAAGGAAGAAAAAAAAATAAGGGAATAAATTAATCTAGTAAAAGCAGAGGGAGTAAGTTGATTTTTAAACAGAAAAGTTTCATGTTAATGAATTAGAGCATAAATGATTGAAAATGTGAATGAATGAATATATAACTAAATGTAATTTTGGAAGAAGAAAATCTATGGAAATGATGTGGAGAGGGCCTGAATAGTCTGTTGCCCACAGGTTGTAATCTTTCATGATTTGTGTGATTGTTACTAGCTAGATTAGATTACAATGTTGGATACAGATGTAAAAACATTAAGGATTTGGTCATCACATACAAGTGTGTAACAACTGTCTGCCTGTTGGTCTGGCCAGGTCCATGTGGATGCAAGAAATGCCAACAGCATGTTTGACGTCATCAAAAAGAAGATTAGTCACACCGAGGCCTACCCCCATCTCATGTCGGTCTTACAACATCTACTGCTGCTTCCAAGTAAGTCATCACACAAATATCAACATTAATATGATGCTTTTTCCGTCCTTTTCTTATTTCTAGGATCTTCTGTAATTTCACAGGAAACTGATGATACTTGAAATTTTTACTCAAAGGAGTGCCGTGATTGTACAAATTGAGAAATGTCACAGTGACTGATCTCACGAGTATTCATTCTATTTATGTAATATGGTTCCTGTTCCCCCCCCCCCTTTTTTTTTTTTGACCAGTACTTCTATTCTGTAAAGCAATCATTTTTCAGTGTTTAGTGTGTATTTATTTTTGACAACCTTTTATGCAAACTGTGATGCTTTTCTTTGCTTGAGCAGAATGTGGAAATATGCATTGCCGTATTTGGGCAACGTGAGGTCTCTCAATAGATTATTTTTGATGGCATAATGGTACAGATGCACATTCAGTCTTTGGCATGCAGATCACCATTCCAAGTCTGTGAAGACTCAGAGGGTAGATAATAGCTTGCAGTGTATTTCATCCCTCCAACAGGGATGATGACAAAATTCTGAGTAGCTTTAAATCAAGCTTTTCTGATATGGATGAAAAAGATGTCACTGAAGCCAAATGATGTATGTAGATGAAATTTCTTCAGAAAGTGAGGAGTCAATGAAATGCCCCATTCTTTTGAAACATTTGTATACTCTCAGACCAAGGCAAGAGCATCCACTACTGGTCTCTGGTCGACCTCTTGCTGCAACAAATCGTACTACAGTTTGATGACGGCGGCGATCCTGACGTCTCGCCGTTCGACATCAACTTCAAGGACGTCATCGAGAAGGTCATCAACCAGGACGTCATCAGGCAGCGAGAGGCGGAGGAAAGGGAAAGAGGTAACCCCGCTCCATCCAGATTTTCCGTTTCAATTAAAAATGGGGTCTGAGGTTAGAGGCTATTGTAACTACAGTGTATGTCAAGACCATGCACCTGTCGGCTGTGCCACTTAACTCTACCAGTGCCGAAAGCATGCCTGTCATTGTACAATAGCCACGGCATTCTTCCTTTATTGGCGCTGTGAGTGTTAATCTGGGGAATGACAAAGCAATCTGTGGCATTGCTATACAAGTTGTGATGTGTAATAGGTCAGTGACCCTACAGGTGTTTGACTTCCTCTTCTCTTTTACATACTCTGATGACCCTCATTGGACTGTGTTTCAACAATCCATTGCTATAGTAAGAAGTGAAACTGACTAGTCTAAACTTTTGTTCATATTGACTGTTTTGTGAAAATTAGTGAAACTTAACAATGTCATAACATCCTTTCATAATTTTCGTCTGAATTCAATAAAATCTTTTACTTTGTGCTTTCAAAATGTTGCTCTTTCATATAAGACCACCTTTTAACTGGTCCTGAATTCCCTTTTAAATATTCCATGATGCAGTGTCTTAAAAATGGTATCATACTCTGCCAGGTTGCTATGATATTCTTTTTGCTAGCATTTGAAGGTAATATGCAAGATCAGGCAAAAGTAATGTAGTTGGCGAATGGGTTTACAACAAAAGCCTTTTTGTTAAGGCTCAAATTTTTCTGTGAGGTTAGTTTTCTACCATAATTTCTGGATGATGCTAAATGAGTGATTTTTTTTTTTTTTTATCTGTAACTTTTTCTTGTCATTTTAATAGAATATGTGGAACTAAAGGAGCAACTTGAGAGAAAAGACAGAGAATTAGATGGCAAGGAGAAACAAAGGGTAAGAAAATAACTCCTTTCATCAGCTAATAAATCTGTGATATTGTACTGACGAGCTGTGTTATGATTTCTGCAAATGCATGGTGTAAAAATGTGCCAGTGGATGTAAATATTGATTGAAATATGTGTTAGTCAGGAGATGCAACATATAATGTGAACAGAAAAATAATATTCCTCTTGTGAATGTTGTCAGTTCTAATCATTAGTGCTGAAAATCAAGTCCCTGCAATATATTGAGAAAAAAAAGCCTTTGTTTTGTATTGAACTTTGGTTTGTGCATGATTGTCAGGGGGAAAATGGTGACAGACTAGAATCAGATATTTAAGGAAAAGTCACAGGAAGTGTGAGCGAGACACCATGCCTAGAATAGAGGGAAATTTGTCAAATGCCAAGGAAAGAGAAAATGTCCTACTGCCTCTGAGGTTGGGCAGGAGAATGGTCTGATGTTGCCAAAAGTATCGAGGACATTTTAAAGGGAAGTTGGACATAACTAAGTGTCCTTTCTGTTTGAAGGTGAGCCAAGAAAACATTTGACAACAGTGTGTGGGCTGGAGAGTCTGCCTGGAAATGAGTTGTCATTTACTGGGGGCTATTTTTTCCCTTTTTGTGATGGACTTGGCTGCTTCTTTGTTGCAAATGTAAGCATTTTTTTTTTCTTTCCTAGTCAAGCTTGGGATGAATGGCTCCTGAAGAGGAACCAAAGATTCTTCAAAGAAAGAATGTTTGACTAAAGCTCTTAACCCATGGGATGCTAACTACATGTGTATTTTAGATAAAAGAAAAAAAGTGGAATAAAAGCTATGCATACATGGGGGGGGGGGGGGGAATCGGTAATGCAGAAAAAAAACCAGCAGTGCTGTTATGCATCTAGACAAAGCATTGGGTAGAATGTTACGAGTAAAAGTGCTTCTAATGATTCTTTTAAGATCTAGTGTCTTTTAAGACTTAGTACACTTTCTGCAAGTTAATGTAAAGTTTGCTCAGCTGCAGTACCTCTGGGTATTTGGATTACACATGCTATTTAGTAAAAATGCAACAACGAAAAAATTCAGAGCAGTGCAAAAAGTTAATCAACAACAAAAAAAAATGTAGTATAATGTATTCTGCTTTAGATATATTGGTAAGTTCTTTACAAATCAGGGGTTGGTAAATACATTTCGGTTCTTTGATGGAATCTGATCATATTTTTAATTACATGTAATTGTTAGTATTAATATCAGTCTGCTCGTGCTTTCACTTCATGAATATGATTTTGCCTATATGTTTGTCCAACTTTGTTTAATTGTAGCTTCTCTTTCAGCTCTATGTCTTTTAATTTGCTGCTCAATATCAAATGTATGATTTTATTCTCTTATTTTGTTTCATCCCTACCGTTGCTCACCCGATTTTCACGTCTAACCCAAATTACAATGTCCACTGTGTCCTTTTCTTCTCCATGTTTTAAATAGTTCTCACTGTCTCGCTTGAAATGTTTCTTATGACTCCGGTGTCATTAACTCAAGAGCAAAACTTTCCGCTATGTCGCCATCTTTGCTCAGTATTTCCTGTGTACTATTGTTTTTATTTAGAACTGTAATTCCAAGGCATTTACCCTTGTTTATGCCAAAACAATTCAATGTTGATGTGAAGACATATAGCCAAAATAAGCTGACACATTTGTTATGAACACTAATAACTTTTAGAGGAATAAATTGGGCGAAGATCCAATGTATGTTTTCTGCAATACTGCAAAATTTACCCCCAGCAAAAAAAAAAAAAAAAAATGTCTATCAAGCTATTCCTGTTCATCTTCCCAATCATGTAATGATTGTGTAAATATTCCTCAAAATTGGCATATTCTTTGTATCATTTGATGATGCATTTTGTTAGCTTCTAGAATCAATCTTCTTGATATCAAATATTCCATATTAGCAATTGAACTGACAATATAGCTTTGAAAGGAACTGTGGTTAAATGGAAAGGTGTATTGCAATTTTCTGCTACATTTAGCATATATATTTTTTTTTCTGAAAGGTTGCTATTAATGTTTAGAAACTTTGAGAAAGTTAATTTGCTTAATAGTAATGAAGTCAAAACGGAAGAGCAATGAAAATATGAGAAATCAGACAAATATAAAAAAAATTGCATTAAATTTGTATGTTCTGGTCATGGAATGTTACTATAGATAAATGTTTTCTTGAACAAAACAGTTCCCCTCAGATGTACTCCAGATTATGTCAAAGACACTGTGTCCATTTCCATAAAAAAAATAGGAAAATCATCCCAGATGAAATCGACACTTCATTTCCAGATTCCAAAGGAAAATAGATTTTCTGTTTTGTTTCAATTTTTCCTACCCAAAATGAGTAAAAATCACTCTGCCATTGAATGATATTAGTCTACATGATATAGCCATTTTGAAGGATCATGTTTGAAGATTATTAGATACAAATAATAAATGTGCCATCATTTGTCTGATTTCTCATAGTTTTTGCTGGTCTTCTGCTTTCGTGCGACAATTCCACTCAGAGTAACTTTCTCTCTTTGAGAGGAAATTCTTGTCTGAACTCAATATAAATAATGTGATCTGGTGCAAAAAAAGAAAAAAAGAAAAAAAAAGGCCAAATCAAAAGATAGGGTTAGTCCCCTCCTGTCAGAATATCATGTTGCTAGACTCGACGTCATCGTGAGTTTTTGCTCTTGTACGTATTGAACCTCTCTTTCTCTCTCGTTTTAACCCCAGTGTTCTGTCTTTTGCTTGTCCACTCCATCATCTATCTACATTTTTATTTTGTAGAATGTGGATTTTCAGTCAATGTCATTGGTGGGTACAACACCTTACATTCACACCTTTTTCCCCGCAGCATGCATCACCATTTCCCCCATTTTGGAATTGGTTAATGTGACTGTGTTAATGCTGGTGTGGCTCTTGTTCGATTCTTACTAATGTCGATGATCACCTGTTTAGCTTGTTCTCTATTTCCTCTTTCAATTTTCTATTGCCGTGTTCTTTCAATCCCCCAGTGCAAACTTTTCTGCAGTCATGCGTTAGACAAGAATTAACATTTTGCAATTTCTAATCAGATTAGATCAAATCATAGTGTACATGGAAACATCCACAAATGAAGAAATTCATATGTCAAGTCAAATCTAATTGTTAAGAGTGTTAATTGAATACATTTTGTTCAGTCTGAAATATTTTGCAGCAAGTGTAAGATTAAATTCATTAATTGCATAGCCAAAAACACAGGTGAGCTCACTTGTAACATAAGCAGGCAATAATCAGAAATTAAGGTCACTCTTTGGAATTTAAGATAATTGTGATGTCTTGTCGTTTGTGACGTTGGAAATTGGCGATAAAGTCGTGTTGCACACTTGGATTAGAGTACACTGTGTATGTGACAGTGTTTATCACCGTCAGGGAAAAAACAATTTTGCAACAAAATTGTAATTGTCAGTGGCATGATATTTCAAAAGCTAAAATGTAAACGGAAACTGATGTTCTCACTAAATCAAGGTTTCTGTCAAGCATTGTTTCAGAAATCACACCTCATTGTGATGTCCAAGAGTGTTATTATGAACCAAATGCTCATAGCTTTTCACATCTCACTGTCTGCACCTGTGTGACTATCAGGCCCACTCATGTGAATTTTCTGTGCTTGATCCCTTTTCATATAAATATTGATTACAGCTGCATAGTCCACATAGAAAATTACAAACCCCTCTCTAGTAAAATATGTCTACCTCTATCCTTTTCTTCTCTCTTGACAATTTTTCATCAGTTATTGCTATTTCTTAGTCGCTTGCCAGCTCTGATGTAGTGATAGCATTTATAAAACAAAAATATTCATTGAACTTTCATATATTGATGAAATCCTGCTCATTACAGGCTGATTGCTTTTTTCAGCTTTGAAACAAATTTTCTTACAGTGGTCATCTGATGCATACCATAGCACTGTGCATTGCTGCTATCACATGAAATTCCACTCCATTTCAAATTAAATTTTATAAGTAGAGTGAACTCAAACTAGAACAGTACAGATAAAATTTCTGTAAAATTGGTAAGGAACAATATATCCATTGCGTGATTTAGCAATGATAGCTTTGCAGGGGAGAAGGGAGTTACAGTTGTTGAGTTATTGACAAAAAAGCATGATGTCGTATTATTTCTGCATACAAACCAATTAAAGTTGTTAAGCAATTACAACATTCCCTTGTCAATTTTCATATGTGATTGAGACTAATGTATCAGTACTACAGTATTTTACAAAAATATTCCTAATGTCAGGTTTTTGCAACTTCCCACTTTTTTTGGTCCAATTATGTCAAACGTTGACTTTTGTATTTGTTTGACTTGACTCTGTTTGTAAAAGTTAAGGTGAACTGAGAGTGGAGTATCCTTTAAATACTCGGCCTAATAGAGTGATACCATACATAGGCTTTGATGTAGCATCTTTAGAGACACAAAGGCGTAACTACCAAAGCTTTTCTGCAAGTGTATACCGTTTTGCTGGCACTAGTTGTACTACAAGCCAGTATTCATACTGCTTGTGAGTGCATTACTGTATATTTTTTCCTTTGAAGATATGTCTTCTGAAGGTTTTGTTTTTGTCTTGTTTTGTCTTGTCTTTTTTTAAACTCATATTTTAATATAATATCCTCTTAAATCATATGCTTTCGAGTATTAATTTTTACTACTGCTTGCAGCAAAATATAGCTAAAAAGCAGACACTGACAGTAAATTTCTTTTTTTTTTCAATTCTTCTTTGGAATTTTTTTGTAACATTTTGTATTGACAAGAGAATTCTTAACATGCTCAAAAATTTTTTACATCCTAACAATATTTCCCCAGCCAGCTAAGCAACTTTGGGTTGTTGTTGTTGTTTTTTTTTTTCCTTCTATTTTGACAATTTGGTAATTTTCTTTGTGTTATTACATACAAACCTAATGCTGCACTGTTTGCTGTATTTTCAATTGGAAGAGTTGAAGTAAGAAATTGCTTGTTAGTGTACATGTACATTTTAAAAGAGAGTTATTGCAAAGATTTGAAGTGGTCTAGGTACATGTAAGTGAGGTTACCTAGGGGCATTTGTTTTTCCAGCACATCCACAAGTATTGTTGATATATATATTTATGTTTCATTTCAGTGAGGTTAGCTAATGTGGCCATCTAAATCTTGTTATCAGAGAAATAAACATGTTGGTAGGGGACCCCCAATGGTCTGTCATCCGTTGCCAGTGTTTCCGCGAGGGTGTTTGTGGGTTGTTTAATGCAATAACAGATCGCATGCCTAGGTTACAGTCATCTTTCCTTTATTTCTGGTGGGCCCTGGCAAAAAAATTGCATGATTATTGGGAGAGTAAGGAGAGAAGCCATCTTTCCTTCTCAGTAGTTCGAAGATTTGGGTTGCCATGCTACCGGGCATCTCTCATAATTTTTCTGCTAAATCCATGTGGAAGAAGAAATGGTGGTGTTATTGGTAGCTACATGTAGGTAAAAGCATACATTGGTCAGATTCAGAGGTGCATGACATACTTTGCTGGTGCTCCTGGCTTTTATTGCATAATGTGTAGAAAGCCACCCGCAGAACGGCTATCAAATGCGTAGTTTGGCATACAACCTGAGCGATTTACAACCTGTACCTCTGCGACCTGGGTATTTATATGAATTTGTTTGCTGTTTAATGTTTATTTTCTTGTAGTAAATCTTGTTCACTCTATTGGGATTTGAAGTGTTACAACACATCATCTGACTGTTCAATCTATTCTAAAGATTCTGGCTGGACAGATTTAAAGTTTGCCTAATAGAAACATTCAAGCTGTAGGCAGTCGTTCTTTTGGAAATGCCATTTCTTGAGAAACCCTTTTTTGTTGCAGGGTGTCTGTGTTGTCTTGCTACAGACCCACTGGAAAATAGTAGACAGGCATAACTATGAAATCAAGATTGAATGGGTTAATTCAGAGTTTATTTGAATTTTAGTTTCATGCAGCCTCAAACCTCCCTTTTTTTTCAAATTTTTGGAGCTAAAAAAAAAGATTTAAAAAATGTTTTATTTTTTGTTGAATTTAAAAACATTTCTTACATGACATTGTTTTGTAGCTCAAGACAGCAATAGCCCTTGTTTGTTGCTTCTAGCTATTCAGCTTTGCTTAGCAAGAGACAAGCATATGCAAAGATAGTTTAAGCCATCAAGTCCCAGAAAACCTGTTTCTGTGTTTTGGTGCTGTATCTTATAATTCAATGAGATGAATAAATACAATTTAATAAATTGAATGAATAAATCAATAAATTAATAAGTTTTTGCGCCCATTGTTCTTCACATTCAGTTGTTTTATTCAATAGTTGCAGCACTCTCTAAATCCTCTTCATCAGTAGATATAAAGCTGATCTTAATTGGCAACATACATTTGATGAATAAAGTGGTGACTTTGTTATGAATGTATATTTTACATGTATATTGTGCAGATATGATAAATTTAATAAGTTCCATCTTTTTTTTTCCAGTTTAAAATATGTAATGAAATGTAGAGGTGCCAATTAACAATGACAAGAGAAGTTTTTCTGTCGCAAATTTCCCCCGGGACACGATGGGTTAAGACGGAAGTGAGAAGATGTTGCATGACCTCCTTGCCAAGTTTCGGCAGAATGAAATAGGGTACCCGGTAGTTCATCTCAGGTCTCCTGAAATTTTGCTTCATATCTCCCTTTTCAGCCCAGCTATTCATCCCCACCATTATTCTGATATCACCACACTTGCCCTTTAATTCCCTCCCCTTTCCTCCAATTTATTGTCAAATGCTTTAATTACAGTATTTTTTTTTTCTATTTGTCGAGTCAGGTATGTGAGAGAACTTCAGTTTTAACATTACAGATAGTATGCAATTTGAAAGCAATGAATGTACGTGTACTCTTCGTCTCTTCCAGAAACTTCAAAATCAAAGAAAATCATGTGCTGGCGAATTTTGATAGCATTGTTGGCAAGAGATTGCATGCTGTCTACGCTAAAGAAATGCCACTTGGTTTGAGTTATCTGTATGAAATATGGTGATGTGGGGGAAAATTAGAAACTGTTGATATCCATGACAATGGGATATCAGTGGTTTGATGTTCAGTAGTGTAATTTTAGTTTCTGATGGGTCTTTGTTACAAATGTAGTATCCTCAACCCGTAAGGAGGGTTAGAGATAATACATAGAAACATAATGTTGCCCAAACACACTGTAACAGAATTTGTCTCTTCCAATTTATGCTTGTCCACCAACCCTGAAGAAATTGGTAAATTGATACTCTTTTGCTTGTGATGTGGTGCATATGCAGCAATGCTATCCACACATTTGTGTGCCTTGTGTTTTCACCTTGCTGTTAATTTATCACTATCTTACTGAGGTGATTGCTAATTATGAGTTAATCCATTCTACAGGATTTCACCATGTTCCATCCTTTGGTTTGATGATTCCATATTTTTCTCTCGTCTGACTGCTGATTTATTCTTCACTGCTTATTTCAATTTCTTCATTTACCCAGTCTATTTTCAAGCAAGGCTCTATGACTGAAATTGTTCATTTTGTTATCACACCAATATGATTATGAAGGCATGATATTCAATCAACTTTTAGTTATGCCATATGTCAGTGTTTGGTATTGTTTGGAGGCTACATTCATGCAGTGCATGTAAGCCCTGGTGCAAAGTTTTCAAGTGTGCTACAGAAAACACAGCAAAATGTATTGTACATTCAAAATGATTCACTGGCTGTCAGTTTCCACAAAATTCAGACATTTTTTGGTGTTTATTTTCAAACTTCAGGATTCAGTACACACATTACTATTGACTCAATATCTTTTACTATGCAACCATTCTAATATCCAACTTTTTTTTTTCTTAAAGTGGCACAGTGTTCGTTGTGCAATGAATTTGTTTGTTTCCTTTTTTGTTGGTGTGTGGATATTCACCTACACATGAAATCACTGGTTGTCGGGCAATATGCAATATCTGTAGTATTAAAGAGCAAAAGTATTGCTCGATGATAATCAACGTAACTATGCAATATGCCAGTTTTTATCTTATTATTCTAACTTGTATTTTAAGAAAAGTTTGCAGTGCAAGAAGGTAGTATTACTGTAAAATTTTTGATGTGATATGTCATGGAAGCAACACTTAGAAAAGTCTAGAATTACTGAGATCTTTTTGTATTTGCAAATGGAAGAAAATTGCTCATTGGAAGTATATCTGTAACATTTTAAGATACCTCCTCATTAATTGTAATTTGTTTGCAGAGATAACAATTTTTCTGGTTATGTGTTAATTTCATAGGTTCTGTGAGTCTAGTATATTCTGCCAGATATACATTGTATCAGCACCTTGTTGCAGTATTTGATATGTTGCACACAGTGTGGACGCTTTATCCATAAAACTGCTCACAAAGGTTGTCACATGTGTGTGTCATATGCATATGTTCCCATCATGGCTGCATCACTGACGAAAGTTTTGTCCTCCGACTGGTTACTTTCTGATTTATAGGAGGAGGCTATGGGGGCCCTGACAGCAATGCAGGAGAGATCAGAGAAACAGAGCTACGACTTGAGCGAGTCCAGAAGACAGTGCGAGTCATTACAGCAGCAACTAGCTCAGCTGCAGCAGATGGTAAGGGACTAGTAAAGGGACTTCCTCGTTTTTCACCCCCCCCCCCCACACACACACACACACGTACCAATCAGACACATGGCAATAGTGGCATCGTACCATGTGTATTACCCCCCACCAGGGTCCCACAAACCTACTAGCTCATCAGCCCAGGGCAACTGAAGCTCACTGTTGGGCAAGTAGTATGAATGTGGCACTTTTGCTGTTCAAAGTGATGGGGCCTTTGCCCCCGAATGTCCACTCTAATGAGGCGAGTTGGTAAACTACATTTGTATCCATTGTATTGTCATGCTCGTTCCGTCCCATTGATTTGACAAAACATGAGGTTCAATGTTTTCACCTTGTGCAAAGAGCAGGATGAAAATTCTACTGGAATGACCATCAGTGAGACACAATTTGGAATTGGTGAACAGCACTAATCCCCATCTTCACTCTACTATCATGTCAAATCTAGCACATATCATAACCATATGAAATAGGGTCTTCATCATCTCCTTTTGTGCAAAGAAGTCATTACCATTTCTGTGTCACTGTCGGAATAACATATGAATTATTTGAATCCACTGCCATAGTAATGCAGCTTAGAGGTTGCATGGAAAGGCATGTATGCTAAAGGGGCTGTAGAATCTGTCAGAAAGATATTTTGAAAATACTCAACATTTGCATGAAAGGAATGTGATGTTCAGGTCCCAGTTTCATGTTTCAGTATGTTAGATGGGGTGTGAAACTTGATTCCAGGTCAAGCCAATTGGTAGCAGCAACAAATATATGGCAACTAACTCTAGCAAGTAACCACCACAAGTTAAAGCGCATTTAATCACTTTCCTCTTCCTCATTTCTCCCAGATGGCATCTGGAAAGCACAATGGTCCCAGTCTCTCAGACGACGACAAACTTCAGAAGGGCTCAGACAGCATGTCACCAGTAGGAGGACCTCCGCCGCCGCCACCACCAATGATGGGCGGGGCACCTCCACCACCACCACCTCCATTCCCAGGAGGAGGACCTCCCCCTCCACCTCCACCTGGTTTCCCCGGTGGTCCCCCACCCCCACCAGGTATGTCCTCCTCAGACCCCAGTTTGAAAAAGTGAGTTTTTTTTCCCACTTTGTATAGTCCAAACATACTTTCCTTTTCCAAACATTCCTTTCTAAACTCAACCCCCCCCCCCCTCTTTAAGATTAGCCTTCATATACATGTACATGTAAGTGTGTTGTTTGTTTTTTTTTTGGTTTGTTTGTTTTTGTTTTTTTGTTTTTGTTTCCAGACCAAAATTTGACAGTTAGGTTCCAGTATTCATGTTCAAAAAAAAATGAAAGGATAGATGGACATGATTCAGTGTAAGCAACATTCAGTGTAATATAAGCAGCATACACTTACTCAACCACACAACTAACTACAATAGGTAGCTGGCGATGCAGCTTTCTCTTCTTCTGCTCCTAGGCTGTGGAAAAAGCTCCCTCCTCTTCTGAAATCATCACCAACACTTGATCATTTCAAACAAAACTTGAAGACTTATTTATTTTGATGTCCCTATATGTGCACTGGACTTATACTGTCACTGCCTGGTATTTTGTATATATTTTATCTCCTATGGCGACCAGGGATGACATGTCATAGCGCTTTGAATCCAGTGGAAAAGGCACTCTATAAATGTCTGTTATTATTATTATTATTATTATTATTATTATTAACATATTGAAATAATAACAATGAACAGTTTATTTCAACCCATGCAAAAGATGAGATGAATATCATTTAACAAAGTTTGATATGATGTTTTAAAATTAATGTTATTGAATATTCTACAGTCCCTTACTGCCATGTCATAGGTCAATTAGATCATACCCGATCATAGGTGTCAATTTGATACCCTAGGATTAACTTGGAGGATCATGGTGGTCTCAAGATTTCGCTGCAGATATATCGTGGCATTTCTTTGTGTATACAAGGGTTTTGATGCTTAATATCCCAAATGTGAATTCATTTGTGTCTGTCACTCCTCTCACCCCTCCCCTAGGTGTGCCAGGTCCCCCTCCAATGGGTGGCATGATGCCTGCCAAGAAAAAGGACCTGCCCAAGCCATCAAATCCTCTCAAGTCGTTTAACTGGTCCAAGCTCCAGAGGATAGAGGGCACCATTTGGCAAGACCTCGATGACGTCAAGGTATGCTGCCCTCTGGGACGATTTATTTTATCTCTATCTTTCAAGGGACTCCACTTTCATTCTCCGCATTCAGGAGCTCATTCACCAGCATGAAAGAAATTTCTCATGGGTGTTCCCCGTTTGATTTACCATTGAATCTCCTGGGCGATCACCCCAAGTGACTAGCTTGGAAAGGGCTATCAGTCTTGTATCATGGACACTGCTTCCCTGGCACCTGAAAATATGTTTTCATTGGGTACCTGTCATTATTATTATTTTTTTTTTAATGGGGGGGGGGGTTTCTCAGCAATTTTCCCTCCCCCCCCCCCCCAACCCCCCAGCTGAGTTCTCTAATTTTGCAATGTTGTGCTTTAACCATAGCATTCTAACTACCAGTAATCACTGCACCAGCATGAAACACATGTGACCCCAGAGGCGCCATGCCAAGAAGTCACTATTGATTTTAAAGTGAAGCGAGTCACTGGCGGTGCTCATATGCAATAGGAGCAGGATGTGGTATGGGTTACATTGAGCAGTTAATGTAACTATATAGTATAAAATTGGTTTAAGCAGAATGAATTAAAAATAATGTAAGATGTAAAGGGAAGTGGGACACTCAGTAGTGCTTGTATGGTAATCTACCACAAATAAAAAAAATAAAAAAAAAATGATTTGTTTCTAATTACAGTTGGAAGAACCCCCCAGTTTTCAATAAAAAATACAAGGAAATTGAATGAATATTGGGATCGTGTTAGACCGAGAAACATACTAAGTTACAATCAGATGCATTCTGCAATGGCTAAAAAAGTGGCTGTGAGTAATAATCTGTTGCAATTTTTGAAAGTTACAGACTGAGGTGTATGTCAGGAAGCAAGATTGTTATTACTGCATATTATACCAGTAGATAATATGATACACAAGGACTTTTAGTACATTCATTAGTCCATGATAAATAGACATTGCACCCAATAGATCTTGAGTATTTAAATCAGCGAGAACTTCCATTTCTAAGTGTAAGAACTGTGACCCCTAGTAATCCAAGGATGGCCAAGCCAATATTACCTTTCTCATAGGAATGGAGGGAGCTAATGCATTGAGTTTGCTTCCTTGTCATGGCTGCTTTCTACAGGTGATCAAGATGCTCGACCTGCATGAGTTTGACAGCAAGTTCTCTGCCTACCAGAAGAAGGGCGAGGATGCGGAGGAGATCACCACCACCAGCATCCGGTCCCAGAGGGTGAAGGAGCTGGCCCTGATCGACGGCCGGCGGGCCCAGAACTGCTCCATCCTGCTCACCAAGCTCAAGCTGACCAACCAGGAGATCTCCCGGGCCATCCTCAGCATGGATACCGCCGAGTGTCTTCCCAAAGACATGCTGGAGCAGGTCAGTCTCCTTCTCTCCCATCCCATCCATTCTTCCACCACTTGCCCACTCTTCCTGTCCTCCCCTCTCGGGATACTGGCTCTTGACATCCTAGCTGTTTGACCCCTAGTTCTTCTTGTCTGAATTGTCAGGTTTCATGGGCAAATACGACATTTGATGTTACAGGTGCATTAAGTGTTTATCAGCAAGAACAGACAGAATGAAACAAACAAAAAAAGAAACAATTGTGGATTTCTCTTCCACTCTATCTCTCGTATATATCTGTGTCATTTAGCTCTTAATATCCCACGAGCACTTGTTGTAGGTTTTGCAAAGCCCTCCACACTGCCATGCTGTATGAGGTACTTATTCTTAGTTCCACAAACTAATGAACACCAGGACTAATGAAATACTATCAGGTAATGATCACTCCAAGTTGCAAGTAGTGTATGCGTAATATTAGTCAATAAAAAGTTGGTTTGCTTCTTTGTAAGTGGATATATCTCTGTCATATGTGACCGGCGACAACGGTTTCAGGCAAAAGTCGGGAATTTTGAAAATTCATTTTTTTCACTGAATCACATTGCCCATTTCCTAAGCTTTGCATTGATATAAAACACTTGTATTCTTCGGCACCATAAGTGGGCATAGAAAGAGAAATAAAATGCACTTTTTAAGTTGTTAGCCTGACAAAATTGCGAGAAAACAGGCTTTGAAGATTCACCTCTTTCTCAAACAATGTCCGAGCGGCGATGCGAGGGGAGAATCACCCATCCGTACGATGGTGCCAATCGATGTTAAGCTCCGCCTCTAGCAACCACATCGCCTTCTGATTGGCTCACTGAGAGAGTCAAATTTCCCGGGCACCTTCCTCGGAGCTAAGCGTATGGAGCCGAAAAACAATGCGTTTCGCTCGGGTTTGTTTACCAGTACGTCTTTCAAGATGGCGAATACGATAATTGCACGTATGGTGTACATGTACATGAACATTGTGTATGGTGCACGCATTACGCAATGGCATCCACACGCCATGACCGTGTGCATGTAACAGGAGCGGTGGCGAATCTACACTACAAATCGCGTTTTCATTGTGGTCTTTATCATTTGCGACCTTTTTGAAGGCAAAAAAAAAATGCTAGTGCTAGCAAGGGTCACGCTTCCTGTTTGTTTTACTTTTACAAGACAAGCATATTTTGCTTGTTCGGTGGTGCTGATTAAATTAAAACAAACAAACAAACACGACTCGTTTAGTTTGGTGCCATCTTTTGACGTGTAGTATTTGAATATAATTGGTCACATGTCACCGCGCCTTTCCTCTCATCTACCTTCCATTGAGTCAGTCTGCTGTCATAATTTTTACTACTTGTACAAGTACACAAATTTGAGAATATTTAGATTTCTTTTCACACGATTATGTCATGCTACGTGATTTTTGTTTCACTTCCGTTGTCGAATATTGCGGTAGAATAGTGTGGATAGAAAGCCAAACGAAGAGCGCGCACTACAGAGCGAGCGTATTATAAACCACTATAGCAAGAACAATGGAGCAGGTAATCGTGCACGCGTGGACAAAGCATTCACAAAACGCTGCAACTGGTGTCTCCGAAAGCTGAATTATGTAAATGTATGCGACGCACCAGCCAATCGCATGCGAGACCCTGCGCCGTAGCAACGCTGGGGATATTGGCGCGGCGTTCGAAAGAAGCTCGAAACTGACGAGTGCGATCCAACATAGGGTGCTTAAAATTCCATTTTCGATAGGAACAACTTAGTCTTATGCTATGAAATTTAGTGTAGATGAAGAAAACATATTAAAGATTCGATTTCTGCAAAAACCCTAAATCGACAAAAATAATGCTCAAAATCTTTGTACCCCGCCTAGGAGGAAATTGGCTCTTGCGACTTTTGCCTGAAACCGTTGTCGCGGGTCACATATGTGCCTTAATAATTTCTATTGTGTTTTTAATCCTTCATATTGTTTTCCTTTGTTGTTGTTTGATTAGCTTCAATTCAGTGATGATGGTATTTTATACTTTGATAACGGTATAATTCTCCTGTGTATACTGTGATGATGGTATTTTATACTTAGATAATGGTGCAATACTCCTGTGTTTCATAATTACCATTGTAGCTCCTGAAGTATGTGCCAACCCCGGAGGAAATTAGCCTCCTCAAGGAACATGAACAGGAGGTGGACAACATGGCAAGGGCGGACAAATTCTTCCTCGAGATGAGCCGCATTGACCACTACGAGCAGCGGTTAAAGTGTCTCTTCTTCAAGAAACGCTTCCAGGAGAGAATGGGCGACATCAAGCCAAAAATTGATGGTGAGTTGTCAAATTTTTCTCCTTTACGTTTCCTCTAGTAGTTCTATCTTTGCTAGATAAGCATATTTCATGTCAAAGAGATACCGAGGAGTGCCTATTGTCACCGATGATTTGAATCTTTCTCCATCCTAAAGCCCTCCTCAAAGCCTCGAAAGAGGTGAGCAGTAGCAAGAAATTGAAGAAGATCCTTGAGATAGTGCTAGCCTTCGGCAACTACATGAACAGGGGGGCGCGGGGCAATGCGTACGGCTTCAAGATCAGCAGTCTGAACAAGATCATTGACACCAAGTCGAGCTCCAACAGGAACGTCACCCTGCTCCATTACCTCATCGAGATGCTAGAGAAGAAGGTGAGTCTTCTAGACCAGCTGGTAGCATTGGTGAGGGCAATGATGGGAGGAGTGGATGGTTAGGGTGAGCTTGATGGGGGATGAGTTCATGCAGATGATAGCTTGCAATGATGATGATGATGATGATGATGATGATGATGGTGGTGATGGTTGTGATGGTGGTGATGGTGGTGATGGTGGTGATGGTGATGGTGGTGATGGTGGTGATGGTGGTGGTGGTGGTGGTGGTGGTGGTGATGGTGGTGATGGTGGTGGTGGTGATGGTGGTGGTGGTGATGGTGGTGATGGTGATGATGGTGATGGTGGTGGTGGTGGTGATGATGGTGATGGTGGTGATGGTGGTGATGGTGGTGATGGTGGTGATGGTGGTGATGGTGGTGGTGATGATGGTGATGGTGGTGATGGTGATGGTGGTGATGGTGATGATGATGATTGTGATTATGATGGAGAATGATGATTACAACAAAGACAACTTAATGATGTCAAAGAGTCTACAGTGATCAAGACTAGTCATGCCATATGCATATCGTTGCACTGTATGCATACAGTGTTTCTGTAAAAATCAGGATTTTAAGTCATTTTGAGAAATCATTTTGACCTGATATTTTCCCCTTTTTTCCATCACAGTTCCCTGATGTTGTCAAGCTTGAAGAAGAACTATCCAATGTCCCCACTGCAGCAAAAGTCAAGTAAGTTTGTGTAATATTTCAAGGGCAAAGTTCAGTCAGTTAAAGAAAAATAAGAATAAAACAAACGTGAACACTTTCATTGAAAGTGTCATCTGGACTGTGAACTCTGGACTTATAAAGTAGATATGGTAAATGAAAAAGTGCAAATTCTTCACAACAGGGTCTATAACATTGCATACTTTTACTATTCTCCGCAGATCCATATGCACAAGTACAAAGTATAGGTGTTTCTTTTGTTTTGTGTTGTTTCGTTTTGTTTTCTGTATGTTGTGCTTGTCCTCATATACAAATAATGCCTCTTTATGATGAGTGTGGTGTCCATGTATAACAAAGTGTTCAGCCAGTTGCTTTGAGTCACTGGGAAACTGTTTCTTTGAAGAAAGTGTACAAGTTGTAGTATCACACCTCCAAAACAGGTGAGGTGTACCCCCAAAGTTTTTTTTTTTTTCAAATTCATCACACTTTCCTTACATACATATGTGTATTGTAGTTTACCTACTCCTGCTCAGAGTGAAAAGAAAAATAGATCTCAATATCATTGTTTGCTTGAACAATACACTGACATCAAAGTTTGGATAATTTATCTTGCCTGTATGCACATCAGTAGACTTCATGCCAGTCTTCAGGTAAAGGGAGCCCTCTAGTGGTGCATAAGACCACCACAATCGAGGCCCTGCGTCACGAAGCATTGCAACTGACTGGCTGTGATTTCACTAGAAAGCACGGTTTTGCTTGAAGTTCAGCTTTATGCTAATCTTACAATTGAGAGTAACCATATGTCATATGGACTCAGAACCATTTTGCTCCATTGCAGAATTTTTGATTATTATTATTATTTATCTATTTATTCATTTTGCCTATGTTTCAGCATCCAGGAGCTGGAGAAGGAGGTTGCACAAATTGCAGCTGGTCTCAGGGAAGTGGAAAAGGTGAGTTCTTTGGGTTAAAAAAACAAAACAAAACAAAACAAAACAAAACAAAACACTTTTGGCTATTTCATGGATATGTGTTATGGCTCTACAAGATTATATGATCACATTTGGGGATAAGGGAAATGTCTTTGACTAACAACAGCTTTAAACAGAAATGCAGTGAAACGAATGCAGTTGCTGTAACTATGTCAAAAGGTTTGAATGTTTACCTTTGACGAGAAATCTGAGAAAGATATACTGGTATAATCTGAGTCTTCTGTGCTGGGTGGTGATAGCAATTTTATTCGCTGTAAGGGTTAGTCACAGGGTAGATGAGTCATTCCAAACATCTCAGGATATAATTTCAGGATCTTCTTAAACAACAGAGCAAATTTGGCTATACACTAAGATGTGAAGAGATGAAATATTCTATATTGCAAAAGGAAGGCAAATTAACTTTCAGATAATGAATGATCTTGACATCAATGGTGAACATTGACTAATCAAACAGTTATTGTGGTAGAATGTAAGAAAGGTTTAACAGCAAGTTTGGAGTTTTTGTCACAATAAAAGTCACATTTACCCGCTGTTATTAAGGATAAGAACCAGAATTGACTGTCAGTCAAGCTCAAAAGTCTAATAGATATGATGTCTGGTCATGCATTCGAATCCCACCTGAATATCTATGCCCATAATTTTTATCACACACATTTATGTTCAAAACACTGCATAATCAGTGCATACTTATGTCAATAAATTGCAATCTGTTAATCATTTGCAAAAAAAAAAAAAGTAAATGCTTATTTTTCAGTAGTACTCTTTGAGTAAATAAATAACTATAGCTGTGGACTTGACTAGTAGGCATTTTCCAAGCGTGTATACAGTGTATCTTGCAGATACCTACTCCCCAGCATTAAAGTGTAAATGCACTCAACTCTGTTTACATTGACAGGAAGTGGAGTATCACAAGACAAAGAAGACAAAGACAGACAAACACGACAAGTTTGTGTCGGTGATGAGCGACTTTAAGACCCTCTCCTCCATCAGCTTCGAAAAGATCCAGGATCTTTTGAAGGAGGCCAAGGAAAAGGTAAGCAGATGATCATTGACTAAAGCAGAAAGCAGATAGATTCTGTATGCTTCCTTTAATGATCTACAAATTTGTGCTCAGTCTTCATTCTGCAAGAAGTGATCCGTTTGATTGCTCTTAAATGCTCTTATATGAATGATCAATAATTAGTTGAATAAAAAAACTGGAAACAAACTCACTATTGCGACATTTCGCCAATTATCAATTGGCTTCTTCGGGCGAATGACACTCCCGTTGATGGAATGGCCCTTATATAGTGCGAGATTGTGCAGAGCGCACTGGATCTTGTCCAGCGCATGAAAGACAGCTTGGGATCTTGTTGGGCGTGGGTCTCTCCACTTGTTCCCAGATGGCTTCCTTAACGCCCCTTTCAAACCATTTGGATTCTCTGTCCAGGATGATCACCTCCTTGATGTTGAAGGAGTGTTTGCTTGAGATGATGTGATCTTAGAGTGTGGGAACATTAGCCACAAACCAGGAAAATTTTGTCAGCTTGGAAAAAAAAATGATAATCATTTACCGTAAGCTTGCCTTTTTTCTTCCTCTTTGATTAGTTTGAGAAAATGGCCAAGTCCTTTGGTGAGGACGCCACCAAGGTTACCCCTGAGGATTTGTTTGGGACCTTTGACCTCTTCCTGCAATCATTCCGAGATGCCCGGCTGGACAACGAGAACATCCGAAAGAAAAAGGAAGAGGAAGAGAGGCGGGCAAAGCTTGAGAGAGATGTGAGTAAAAAGTCCACCCACCTCTTGAGCCTGTGCAGGGCTGACAAATGGCATTATCTTGTGAATCTAGAGCATTAATGGAACAGCGTGCAACAGAATTGTTGGATACTAGCCTGAGTTTGGCTAGTGTTGTCGTAATCAGATTAATTCTTTCCTTTTGCCCACTTCTGTGTTGTTTTTGTCTGCCCAAACTCAGGTCATTAAGCAAATTTCACAACAAAATTTTATTTATTGAAAAATATCAACACTGATGCTCTTTACAAGCCGTTATGGATTATCATCATTATAGGCATATACAGTGCAATTGTAAGTGGTACATTCATTTATTCATTCATTCATATGCATATATATTGAAATCAGCAAAACACTTAGTATGAACAACTTTTGGTTACATTTGAAGAGTTACGTGTGAAGAATTTCATTCTGTGTGTTCGTGTATCTTTGATTTGAGGCTTCTGGTTTTGATATTATATTATATTCTTTATCTTTTTAAATGTATTTTTTCCCCCCAGTGGTGATGAATACTCTAATTGCTTTTGTTAACCAGATTACCCTCTGGAAGCTGATGAGTCCTATGCAATGTCTGTATAGGAAATTCAGAATCTTGAAGAGAACATAGTATTGTCATTGCTTTTTCTCTTGTTTGCTTCGGCATCCTCAGAGGACGGACAAGCGGAAGAAGAAGAGCACAGCAGGAAAAGGGAAACGCAACGGTGATGGAGACTTTGACGAGCTCATCTCAGCCTTACGGACCGGGGACATGTTCACGGACGACATGACGAAACTGAAGAAGAACAAGAGGCGGAACCAGGCCCAGTCGCACCAGCACAACAACTCGGCGAACTCTGGGGACCGGGAGCGAGTTGGGGCACCCAAGACAGGCAACGGCAGGTCCATGACTGCCATATAAACACACACCAGCCGTCCCTATGAGCCCGTCGTTTGGAACGGAAGGGATGTTCGTCAGTCTTCTTTTGTTTGTGAGACAGTGCGATTGTTGTGTACATAACGCCAAGTGGAAGATGTATCCTGCTTTAACTGAGCTGTATCAGGCAGAGGTTTGCATCAAGGCAGATTAAGAGAGAGTCTGTCCCGGTTGGAGTATGTCTTTCTTCAAAAAAAAAGAAATCTAAGTGCAGCTTTGAAATGCGACCAAGTAAGAGGACCGTCGTCTGCTGTTGAGAAACGTTCCAGGAAAAGAGAACTGAGGTACTTGTCCGTCAAAAAGTGGGCGTTGGTCTGCGTGTTGTACAGACGCTGCAAATGAGATGTATGCCACGTGCTGTGATGGCATTCGAGGCTCAATTTCTGTCTGGAGCGATGTGTATGCCCTGACTGTCAGGGATGGTATTGCTCATTTGGAGAAAAAACAACAACAATGAAATGTCTGTGATTTTCATTCTCGACTAGACATGATTATGTGTAGAAGTGCGGGTAGCATTGTGAAATTGATTGTGATGTCTATGACTTTCTGCAAGATGGTGACTGTTTCTTTGGGGTTAAGGTTTCCGTGTGTTCAAAATAGCTGAAATGAGAAGGCACAATGATATTTGTGGCTGAAACAAAATTGTGCAGCAACAAAGAACATCCCTCAACAACCTTCCAAGACACGCACACACACAGAATCACACAAGTAACAACAAGATCTGACACATCATAGATAATAGAGCACATTAAGGCAGGGACTTCGGATTCATTGCACCTACACTGTTTAATAACTTGTAGCAGTTTGACTAAGAAATGAGTGTTTCGTGGATATGGACATTCAGATGTTGCTGATAAGGATTTCTGGGTTAGTGGCCATTTTAACCAAATTGAGTATGCCTCATACTTTTCTATCATTTCTAGCAGTTTGTCCATGATAATATGCTTGAAAGATGACATAATTTGATGCCGTGATGGGTATCACACATATTGGTAGATGTTATGGCACTTTCAGTCATTCCTTGGTGTACAATGTAATTCTAAGTGTTGTTCTTACTTTTCACTTCACCCAACACAAACACAGATTCCTGGAGTAGATTTGTATCATTCTTGGTGCATATGTTTGTTGACGATGTTGATTGATTGTAAACACAACAAAGATACAAGGTCATACCTTTATGGCAATGTCTTTGTGTAGAGACGAAAGTGTGCCAATGAATTGTGTCTCATAAAAGCAAATTCAGAAGAAAAGTCCCAGGTCGTGTTTGAACACTTCCACACGTTACATTCATGTAATGCCTAGTCATTTTTCACCCTGCTCATTGAAGAGCTTGCGACTTTGGCGAAGTTTTCTGAGGAAAGAATATTAAAGTCAAGAGGTTTAGGCCTACTGTTCCAAGAGAAAATATCTAGAGCACCTGCAATCATCTGTACAGCACCTAATCATTGAAGTGGCAGTTGGGTAATTCGGAATACAGACAGATAATAAATATTTAAGGACATCAACTGTATAATAAGACTTGGATTTAGTCAGAATAACATCCCTTCTAGTATTAGGACGGAAGTTGCTAAAAATACTACGGATTGGCTTTGAGCTATGCCAGAAGTTTGTTGTTCCATATGCACAGATGATGATGTTAGTATCTATTTACTTGTCATCAGAGCCAGTGTGGCCAGAACTTGAAGTGAAGAATCTTGGAGGACTAGAAAAATATGAGAAACATATCCAACTTGGATACATATTAGTGTGTGTGACTAGTTAAAATAAAAAGACAGTGTTCGTACAACACTGAAACATTTTGATGGTGTTTTGAGATACACTTCAAGCTCCTAACTCCTTAAGTCATGTTGTAGCTGTTTTTTTTTGTGAACAATGTGAAGTAGCAGAAAGAGCAAGCTTGTCCGTAATGAGGATTAAGACTTCCAAATATTTCATAACTAGTGTCGTTGTGTGCCAAGTGATATGTCTGTAGATGTGATACGTGGAATGTTGTTCCTTTGAAGGGTAGTGCAGTCATAGGAAAGAAATTTTTGTCACCCTCAGTCTGTTTGCAATATTTGTTGTACATTTTGTGTCATGAAAGAGTCAATTACATTATCATCCAAGCCCCCAAAGTCGACATTTCTTTTCGAATTGTGTCTCTCCCAAAGACATGGCAGAGACTTCAGACTGAAAGTCTGAATACGTCAATACCTCAAACCAAAAAATTGATATATTGTCCCATCTCCTTAGCCAGATGTGGCTTTCAAATAGTATCCATGCTAACGGCAGTTGTTCTTTTGTATCTGAACAGCTGAGGGATATAAAGCAAATGTTCAAGGCATTGGCTCGATGTATTATGTGATTGTGTGGGCCGGCTAGAGGTGACCAGAAGCACAAAAGTGTACAGTGGCATGTGTTTGAATGATGTTTGATAGTTTTCTAATATTGCCGATTTCTCTCAATATGGCCTTTGTGACTGCTATTACGCAGTCAGTCGCCTTTCTAAAGCTGACACATGAAATTTGAAGATGATTGTTAGACAAGAAAAAAAAAGTGCTTTAAGGATCACTTCATGATAGTGTATAGAAAAAGTCATTTCTAACATTTTTTTTAACGTTTCAAGGAGTTGGAAGAACAGATTTCTGGTACTGATATCCAGCTGGATTGTAGATCATTGCAAACTGTGGAACTTGCTTCATATATCAATATCTTCCCTGGGGGAACATATCGTCTTTGTATCCATTGCTGTCTCTTGCAAGCTATGATTCAAAGCTGCCTACAATTTTGAAAGCTGTTAAAAAAAAAAAAAGGACATGCAGACAGAATCAAAAAAAAATGCGCTGTTAAGCATGCATAAGGAATGTATATTGAAGGAAGTTACCCTTCTGTTATGTTCTGTTTCTATACATGTTCGAAGCTGTATATATGCTGATGGGTGAATCATACAGCTTTTTACATTGATTCTCTTGCACATATAAAAAAAAAAAAAAAACATGAGACTAGCTGAACAAGTGGCTAAAATCATACAGAGAAAAGTTTTCGACACAATAAGCACAGCGTCAAAGAAATTCAGCCATGACTTTGAAAGAAAAAAAAAATTGAAGTGATGACATCATGAATGCCAGCTCCGACTCAGTGAAATAGAAATGAGACGAGTACTTCCCTTCTCTCTAGCAAAGTCCCATCATCATTCCATGGTGCAAGGGTCTCGTTTCTATCAATCTAAGATACTTTTTAGGTAACCCTGACCCCCCCCCCCCCCATCCCTGAGGAATCTCTTCTAGATTGGAGTCACTGTTTTTTAGTGTTTTCTTGCACACGATAATTGTGTGTACTGTGACGTAGCAGTCATTGTCATTGTTGTGTCCACAAAAGAGTCGTTAACTGGAAAGTAATGTCGCAGTCAATTATTTCCAAAATTCTTATTCTTGTGATTCCTTGCTGAATAGAGCATTCTGTAGAGAAGTCTTTTATTTACTCTATGTAGGGTTGAATATATGTAAAAAAATCTATATATATATGAACAGATGTACAGAATATATCAGTGTATCAGATAACTAGTGAAAGATGGGATTTATTGAAGTGAAAATTGTTCTATGAGATCGATTTCTATCACATAATGAATTTGAATCATACTGAATTCATTAGATATTAAGTTTATATTGTTTTAAGTAACTCCATTTCATTTACTGATCATAACAAATATGAAAATGTATGTAACCCCAATGATACCCTAAGTTCATCATTATATTATTTTAGTGTAGTATCCTAAAATCTTAATCATATCCCCTATGTTACTGTGAGTTTCCAGAGCCATTTGTCTTTTCATCTCCTAGATAAAGTGATTAAGTCACAGTCCATGTAATCAATATTCATCGTTACATTTCCCAGGTAACATTCCCAAAGTTTATATTATTCAATGAGGTAAAGTTTCAAACACACCAGTATGATCAGTGTATAACATTTGATTTGAAATGTCATGCTCAGTAGAAAAGTAACAAAGTCATTCCAACAGTGAAACAAGACACAAAAAGAGGGAAAATGCCACTAACTTGAATGTAGTGTACTTTATTGCACAAAGGATACAAAAGTGTCTAAAGAGAAGAGTCCTCTCCATGTAAAGGCTCGCCATTTGTGAACACAGTATCTTCAAAAATGAATGTCATGTGTTTCATACTTCACACAGATTCTTTTGAATGTCTTTTGAATGAGAGATTTACTGTCAGGTCAAGTGATTGCATTCCTTGTGAAAGGTTATTGCAAGGTCAAGTGATTGCATTCCTTGTGAAAGGTTATTGCAAGGTCAAGTGATTGCATTTGAAAGGTCCCAGGATGATAGCTTATTTAATGCAAGGTGGGTCATTTTTTTTTCTTAAACCGTAATTTTGTCAGGATGGCGATGGCAAGCTTGCTTCTGATAGATGTGCATCAACGTTGTAGGGTAGTCACCCAGAAAGAAAAGTTTAGATTGATATATTTATTTAGTATCCTTCTTTTTTTATCACATTTGAAGTGTCTTCCAGTTACCCTAGGATAAAATGTGTTTAGTTTCTCACATACATGTGATGCAATGCTTTCCATCTAATATGGCTGTGCAGTCGTAAGACTCTCCCTCTCATAAAGTAAAATACAGTGTCTTTGTCTTTTTATGTACCAGGGTGTATCAGTGCAGTGTTAACAGGGTGTGGAACTCATGCACTTATTCACTGTAGATAGAATAGACCTGTCAACCATTAGTGAAAACCTGTGAAAAGTACCACACTTTGGACTTATTAGGATTTTATTTTTCTACTTTTTTTTTCTCTCGCTTTTTTTTTTTTTTTTTTTTGGGGGGGGGAGGGGGAGTATACTTAGTGTTATTTCTTTCTTTGACTTTCTTTTGGAAATTACAAGGCTGAAGGGATTATGCATTGACTGATAATGAACCTGGCTGTTGGCTGCATGCATGCACATGAAACTTATAAAGCAATAGCTGCCTATGATTTGTGATTTTGATATGAAAGGCCAATTAAATTCAGGAGTAGAGAATGACAAAATTCAATAAAATGCATGCAGGCACCTTAATTCTCTTCATCGAAGTGAAGTTACATGTATGAGCACATAATGGCAATATTCTGACTCCATTAATGCAAACCCAGTGGGCTGTGTAGCTGCTAGATACAGAGAGTATAATCTGTTTTTGTTCAAAAGACTACCCGAAAGAATGTTGTAGTCTGAACTTGTAGAGCAGTGTCTGTGTTTTCGTGATTGATGGAAAAACTGTGGGATGTATCCCATTTGACAAGTTTTCATCTTATTTGATTTTAACTCATGATATGCCCAAGGAGCAATGTCTGGGTAACAATTTTTGTAAGTACTAAACAGCTTTATTTGTACAATCACTTGTAAAATCAGAGTTGATATGACTTTCATTTCTAATTGGTACCAAAAGTGTATCGGCATTGTACTTAATCAGTGTGTGGAGATGGCACTAAAATTGATCATTATTTGTTCTGTTCAGACATGAGTTTTGTATTCACATCACTGTCGAACAAATTCTTGTTTTGATACGGGAAAGGCAGAAATTCTCTATGTTTGTCACATCTCACCATAGTGGGCATAAACAGTGAGTTTCCATTTTGGTGGAAGTTGCAAACAGTTGTTCTATTCTTTTAGATGTACCAAACACTCATTCACGAACTGCCTGTCATACTGCATAGTGAGTAGGAAAATTAACTGCCATGTAATTCTGTGAATTTTTAATCCAAACTTACTGTTCGTAATGGTGTATTCGGCATATAGCTGTAGTCGTTTTGAAAAGAGGGGGGAAAAACCCCTACTGCGTCAATTCCCGCAGAAGAGCATGTCATTCTTTTTTGGCTCTTTGCAAGTACCATACCACAACTGTGGAAGGAAACCTCCCTTTTTTTTCACGTAGAGAATGCACTACACAAAAGAAATTCAAAATGTGCTGAATGACAACAAATGATGAATATTTTTCATCAAGTCATTGTGTGTACTAATAGTGACAATTAAACCCAAGTGGTTAGTTTCAAATATGCACATTTTTTCCTTCTTTATTTTTGACTGGGGAACCTCAAGGCAAATTCAACAAAATACGGCTGCTGCATTCATGCATGTTTGTACAGATGTATTTTCTAACAAAATGAGGCGGTATTATTTCAGTTCTTTTGCATTGTTTGTATAGCTTTGTTTATTTATTAAGGTGTTGGTTTCGGGCCGATTATTATTATCATTTTTTGACTACACGCTATGTACATGTAGGTACTGTTTTTTGAAAAAACTTGTAAATATGTTATGTGAATTTACATTGTATGTATAATCATTTATAAACAAGACTGTTTATGTTGTGTAATACATAATGTGAAATTGGGTTTCATGATAATTTGATGACAAATAAAAAAAACTGAACAATAAATGCATTCTTATGAAATATTCTGTAACTTATTTTGTCCTCTCTTATCTCATGTATTTATCCCATCATACATTGTAAAACTGAAAGTTATACAATGTACATCAATCTTACTACATGTACATGTATCAGTGAATTTAATATACAAGTCAAAATCCACATATTATGCACATATCCAAACTATATACTGTACGAGCTGAAATTTTCCCGTACAGATATTTTCGCGAATTGCTACTAGGAGGACATTTTCACGTGTTGTTAATTTCGCGGTTGCGAGGTCTAACTGTACTTATCTATTCGCACGTTGTTATTTTCGCATGTTGTTATTTTCGCGGTTCAAAGGCGAAATTCGCGAAAATTTCAGCTCTTACAGTGTATAAGTGTGTGTGTGTGTGTATATATATATATATATATATATATATATATATATATATATATATATATATATATATATATATATATATATATATGGGCCATGACGCGAGAAAAGGGCCCTTAGCTCCGCTGCGCGCAAACGCCAGAAAACGGCGCGGAAGTTTGACAAAGCAATACGTGCAAAACAGATCAACTAGCTAACTGCGCACACATGCATAGACCCATCAAAGAAAATGACAGGATTTGGACAAAACATGCTTTTTAAAATTTTGTAATAGGGTCATTCAGGATTAGAATTTCAGGAAAAGGTTTGCATATCTAAATACGTCAGAGTTCCTTCTACCATGTGGAGGTGAAAACTCATTTTCGGTATGTAATGCCCTAAGGGCCCTTTTCTCGCGTCACGGCCCATATATATATATATATATATATATATATAATTATATGTATAACATACATATGATTTACACGGTGTGTGTATCTCTCTGTGTGAATAACTTTCCTTTCTGTATCAAAATTGCAGTCTACTTGCACAACATTTTTTAATCTACAATTTCATTCATATGAAAACCCACTATGAACATCCAATCTAGTTTCCCATATTTAAGCAGATTTGTCTGACTGTATAAATGCATAAACTAAATAGCTAAAGAAGAACATGACACTCAAAAACCAAACAATTCAAATACATCTTTAACTTTTGCTGTGCATACAAGACTATTTAATTTGCAGCTTTCATTCATTTTTTTTTATTACAAAAATCATGTTAAACACAAGGTTTATTTGATTTCATTACATCTTCAAGCTTATGACCACTGATTCACAAGGACAAAAAATATAAACAAAAATAAAAGTTTCTCTGTAAGTACATAAACAGCTATGAAATCAAAGACAACCATTATTCCCTTGATTTATATTTTGCATGGACATGTTCCATTCAGCCTTCCATCTCAAAAGCTTTTTTAAATTCTGGTAGTACTGTTTAATGTAGACATTAATGACACATACCATTCAAAATTACAAACTACACCAAGCAAAGAGATACCTGTCAAATTGAATCTCAGGGATTGCCATGATTTTTTTCTTATGTGTTCAAATAATGAGTATGATTAGTGTCGATCTTAAATGGCACAAATATTTTTGTGCTAGTACATATTCGAAACAACCCACTGAAATTTTTGATACACTTTATGTAGCTAAGTATTTCAATACCTTCTCTTATTGTCAAGCTAAAAGGACAAATACTTTGCTCTCCTGCCGATAAATCAAGAAGAGACAATCTGCCTTAACATCATCCATTCAAAACTTTTCTCTTTTTTTTTTCAAAAATGATGATAATATCAGAATTACAGAAGAACAGACTTGTCCTGACTAGAAATGAGTCCCATCATATCAATACAAACTTAAATTTGGTCCACTTTTAATCATTTCTTGAAAACCACGATATGAAAAACTGAAAAAATGGTAGTAGAAAGACGACTGTTAACAAGAAATTGGTAGAAAGACTACTGTTAACATGAAATATTGTGAGGCTTACACATTTCCCCCCCCCCCCCCAAAAAAAAAAAAAAAAAAAATGGGCTCTAATGATTAGTGCAAAGTAAGAACACATCTACAATTTAGGGAGATATCACAGGTGGATATTTGTCATCATGATTTTGTGCTTAGTTTTTATTCTGTGGGCAATTTTGCTGCTGCGAGTAACAATGATAAATGTGAACAATCAATTCAGAGTACAAGTATATCAAGCAGCATATCTCGCGACCCACTCTAACTGGTGGTACTCCTCAGGTGAAAGTGACTACACATTACAGAATTCAACATGCACAAATCTCATAACCTACAATCCCATTCCATGTCAGCTTTTCTGTAATTACATCTCCATTGGATCACTGATACAGGACAAAAGATTTCAAATGTCAAGACGGAACACTTTCCTGAAAAGTATCCATTATGAAAAGCCCCGATAGACCCCGATAGACCACTACCACAGTTCTATGTACAGAGACTGAAGTTTGTTGGTTCAATACACAAGAAAAACTTTACATCAAGTTAACACAGAATTTTCTTGAATTGCAACCAGACATAGATTTTCCACAGACCAAGATGAAAGCAGAGCAACTCAAATGAAGTGACTCTCATGTGGACACTTCTTCTAACTCTCTAAAACAATTTTAGTGATCTCCTTAAATATCTTGATATTCCCCCAAACTATTGCTTGGATTTTCCCTGATAATACATCTCTATGCCTTGATCAAACAGCATGCCCTGATCTAAACCTGAACATGTGCAGAGGTAGTAAATATCTTCAGGGCATGTTTTATTTTGTTTTTTGTTTTGTGTTTTAGAGGGGTCCATATCCTCATTTTCATCAATATTTTCCCAGACTTCTGTGTTTTGGGGGTTTTTTTTTACAATGTACAATCGAGAAATCACTGCATGACTGACGAGAAGGCGTCCAATAACGTCAGTGTGTCACAATGTGACTATTTAGGACGGCATCTGGCATACTAAGAATACTTAGTAGTACAAAGACATAGCTCATCCAAACTTTGAAGTAGATGTAAAAGTACACTGATATTATTAAACTCTATTTGCAAGGTGAAAAAGAATTTGGAAAAAAAGTTGTCTTTATCTATACCTCTAAGATAATTCATGAGAGGGACCTGTGACATTTTTCCCTCAGAATACACAGCCCCATAAGACTGTACAGGGTAATTTCTTGAAAATCTAATCACTATATGAAATCTCCACATGAACCTTCCATATAAAGTGTATGCACAATTCACATTTGAGGTGTTATTGCTGAAGTAGTCACTTAATGAATGTCATGTAGTGGATATCCATCAGCAGCAGTAACAACTGCTCAAAATAACGACACCATTTTCTGAAGTAAATTCATAATTTGTGAATACACTATCAGACAGGATTGCATCTATTTGTGCCTTTATAGGAAACCCAAACATATCACTGCATTAGATATTTATCTAAAGTAATCATAAAGCATACAAAGCTAAAAATTGCATATTTTGTTATTTGTACATGGCACTTTAGTCAAATCATCAAAATACTTTGTGCAAATTCATAGTATGAATCAATTCAACACACATGTATTAATATGAGTACATGATCACTTATTCATTACCAATCATACAAAAACAATATACATTGTATGTCATGATAGTCATAGCTATAACATTTGTGATAGGCAAAAAAAAAAAAAATATTACTCTATAATGTGCGAAAATAACATGGAGCACTTAAATCAAAATTTCAGGACTATCATATAAATCTGAAAGTAAAATTTTTGTTTGGACAAGTCATTAAAAAAACACACACGAATGAAACATTGTCACTGTGCAGTTGTCTTTCCTGTCCTCTCGTGGAATTCTAGAATATCTCTAGCAAACTTCATTGATGGCACTCAGGATCCTGTTTGGAAATTACAAATGATGAAAAAAACATTAAAAATATAAAAATGTAAATTGACATCACCCTCAACAATATTCTGCATCCACAGTATATGAGTACACTGATCGCATTTCCTTGTATTCACGCCAATTGGAATTGATATTCGGTAGTAACTACCCAATATCAATTCTGTTCACACAGAATCCCTCTGGAATCGAACAATTTTCTAACTGTTCCCCCCCCCCCCCCCTTTCAAAAGTGGGAGGTCCCACATCCTGAATGAGAATGGAGAAATCGTTCTCCATGGGTTTCCATCTTAGGTCCATTTTCTATGTAGTGATACACAGCAATCAAAACTACCATGGCAACCTGTTGTATGTCTTTTCATATAAGTATACGGCATCCTCAATGGCAGGATATATTCATATTCTTCTTGTCTGTTGTTATCAAATATTTACACCACATCACATTGAAAAACTATGTGGCTGCAAAATGTCACAAATTTACTGATTGATTCAGATGCTCCAAAAAAGCATACTGCCGTTAGGAAGAGGCAAATCAACTGTGTTTGGTCACAAATGAAGGCCTGCTTTCTTTGGAAGATAAAATAAAGAAAGGTTGTAGCTATGGTTATAAGCAAAAGATGCAGTGAGAAGATTTCTATGGGAAATGTAAATGTTTGCTGCAATTGAGTACTGTAAAAAAGAGAACAGTAAAAATGGGAATTTTTGCACATTTTGTGCGACATCAAAGTAGCACGAAAATAAAAGGGCACAAAATGTTTTTGCTTGTTATTTGAAGAAATATATTATTTCATTGATTCCAAAGAATTAAAATTGCGCAATATAAATTCATCCAACTGAGCTCCAAAAATGACACAATATATGAAAATTTCCACTTTTACAGTATGGGGGTGCGTGTGTCTGTGTCTCAGTGTGTATGAGTACATGCGTACATATGCATGTCTCTGTGTGCAACAAAGTGTCTCTCACAAATACACTCCATTCTTGATAGGTCATTTGCAAAATTTAGACATTAAATCACATCTTCAATCAAAATGACAAAATCTTCCTATTCCGCCAGAAAATCCTGGTCTACTTTGGGTCATCCCCTCCTTGGTCATCACCCCCACTCACCTGTCCAGAGAGGTTCCTTGGTCGCACAGATTGGCAAAGACATAGACCAGACTCATGGCATAGTCATTCTGAGACAGCAAAGAGGGGGGGAAAGAGACACCAGAATATTAACTCTTGTCATTACCACTGGCAACTATACCCAGGGGATTGGCCTTGGAAGGGTTAAGGTATACTGTGGATTCAGCACATGCAGAAAGAACAGTGAAGCACTCACTAGAAAATTTGATGAATATTGTATCAGATAATTCATGAAAAAGTTATTGATTTCATTAACTACAACTACATTACGTGTAGTTCTGGGTAATTCCACATGCCGCCCTGTCTGGAAGGGAACTCTACAAGAATGTGTAATGTCACAGTGGTCAACCAATAAACAGTAAATATGAAGGGAATTTTATCAGGGAAAAAAACAAAAAAAACAAACAAACAAACATGCTTTTAAGATATCAAGCCAGAGCACTTGACCTAGCTCCTCCACAATGTGTATCTTAGTATTAAACAACTTGAGGGAATGTACAATTTTTTATTAACCCGTTGAAGACAAGTCCCGAGTATACTCGGGCAGGTGTCTATGGGAAATGCTTGTTATAGCAAAATCAGTCCGTCCTCAACGGGTTAAAATACTGCATAAGCTGTTATTTTTGCGTACAGATATTTTCACAAATGAGGAGATTACAGACATTTTAGTGAGATGTTACTTTCATGAATAGATGCCAATGCTAACATAACTTCACTATTACCATAGCACATGGCAACATTTTTGCGTGTTGTTCTCTTCGCGGTCCAACAGTGATTCGCGAAATTCGCAATAATGAACCCCTCACAAAAATAACAGCTTATACAGTAAAGATTTGTGAAAGTAATCATATATGATTTTCATACTGTTCTACCACTGTGACATCATGAATTGCTGTAGCCTCCCATCTCCAGAAGGCTGCACATATAAATGTTTAAGACACTTCCCCTTTAATTAGTCAGACGCCATGTCCATTAGACAAAAAACTGTCCATATATCTGAGCCATGCAGACATTCTCACATTTGTGTTACAATATGAAGTTTGATGGCAGTTAGTGGCTAGTTGTAACTTTTTCTGTTCATTCTTTGATAGAGTCTATCTCATTCCTGCAACGAAGTGAAATATGTCACAGCAACTCAATTTTCTTAATAGGCTGAGATTGATAAATTGTGTCACCAATGAAGTACAGAGAATATAAATGTGATTGTGCATCACAAAACGAACAAAAAGTCGCACCCTTTGAATTCACATAAGGACTGAAAAAAGGTGAAACGGGTCAACAAAGTCAATCTTGGGTTTTTCCTGTTTTCTGAATGAGCCATTCTTTTTCTACATTATTCTTAAGTTTGGGATCATAGAATGTATGGGAAAGTGAGTTTTCAGCAGTTTTTCTACAACCCCTTTTTTTGTAGAGTAGTGAAATCAGGTGTGTATTTAAATAGAGGCCCCTTTTCATTTCTTGAAAATCCTTTGCACATTCTTCACTTTCAACTCTAATAACTTTAGAGTGTATAATGCTACTGCTTTGAAAATTGGCGATTATCATAGACAGTATGTGTTAATAAAGCATGGACAATTTCAGCTTAATCTAATAATCCCTTCACTGTTTTTGCTCCGGTGGTCTACATCCTGTTTTTTTGTCCCATTCATCGCACAGTTCGCACGCTTTGGTAAATATAAAGTGCTTGAATTGACCAAGTACTTCAGAGCCTCTTTTCTCAGTTTCACACTTTCCAGAGTGTGTGCTTTCTATCCAATATTTAGATAGGTTAGGGGAGTCTATTTGATTTGAGTTATACATTATTTTAAAGCTTCAAATCTGCTCTCTCAGAATCTGCCCTTAACCCGTTGAGGACGAGTCCCGAGTATACTCGGGCAGGTGTCTATGGGAAATGCGTGTTGTAGCAAAATCGAACTGTCCTCAACAGGTTAACTAAAAATCCATGTCTAGCGACATTTTGTTGGTTTTGTGATGCAGGGTCACATATAAATATATATATTATATACATACATGTATATACACCTATATACAAACAATTGTCTTGCACTTGTGAACTACTGGTTTCACCTGTGATGATTCTAAACAGACGAATCATTAATGATTGAAAAGAGTAATAAAATAAATGACCATAGAAAACTCTATTTATTCTGACAAAATAATGGAATTGACAGTGTGTTAATATGTAACATTACAGTTCATATGTCAGGCACAAATCAACGTCACAACGTTGGAGAGTTTAATTTCAACTGGTAAAATGTATGCTTTACAATGTCTCCAGAAGGGCACTTTTCCAACAGCATATGTGATAAATTTTTATACGTCTAGACAGAAAAATAACGACTAACTTCCTTCCCTGTCTTTATGTCCATATTTTACATCTTACGTCCTTTTGTCCTGTTCTTATGTCCTGTTTCGGTTGTGAGGTGACCAACTTTATTGATACTCAAGTATGAGTTGCTCATCATGTGGATCTAATTATAGCAACAGTGTTTTGCCATAATTCTGTGCAGTATAAACTCATTAGGCAAAGTACTTCTGATGTTTAAAAAGATACTACTTTCACATAACAACACCCACATTTATAAAATACATGTCACTCAAAAATCAAATTGAGTTTCATTACAAACAGAAATGACAAATTCGCATCTCCCTTAAATTTTCCTAATATCTTTTGCCATGCTCTCTTGGTGTGCAAAAAAAGAAAGTAATGATTGAATTCATAATCAAACAGTACTACATAATAATGAATAACATATGACCTATCATCCTGTGAGTCCTCATTCACCACTTTGTCTCTTCTTTTTTTTTTGTGACCACTGAAATACAAAAACGTTGCAAAAGCAGGCTTCTTTCTCTCAAAATCCCCAAATTAGATTGCACTTTACCTCTGCAGCTAACAAAAATGCAGGTTCTACAGAAGCCAGCTGGGCAAATTACAAACAATGAAAATCTTTAGTTCTTGCTATGGTGACCACAACTATGTCAAGCTGCCAAAATCGCAAATGCCTTTCGCAACATGGCACCCCACAGAATGGTCCACTACACCCACCTGGCCAAGCCTGAAGCATCTCTGCGAGAAGAGAGTGACCGCACCCTCGTAGCACTCAGAGTTGACCACTTGCAGCTTGGCTGGACGGTGCAGCTGGCTTTCCGCCACCTTGGGGTCAGACATCACGGACTGGACAATTGCTTTCACTGTCTGGATGATGTTGCGTTGGGTCTGACATGGAAGGAATACTTTCTACAATTAGTCTTACATGAATCACAACACCCAACTGGTCACTTGTTGCAAGTAAGCACAGACTTAAAATAGAACATTATATCAAAAACCTGCACACAAGTGTTATCATATTATAAATTCAAAACTACATCCGCTTCACAACCTTTCTGACATCACTGTTCTTAAAACTCTAGAAAGTTTGCCGACTGGGTAACAGGAAATGAAGTTGGACTTGAATAGCACCAATGTGATAGTGATAGATATTTACAAAACATGGATGAACCTTTACCAGCTTTGACAATAATATATGATACTTTAAGGAATATGAAAGTGTGCCATCTTCAATCCAGGATACATGTACTCTTCTTCTTCTTCCAAATGTTTTCACAGATGTTTTTCTCTTTTCATTTTTTTGAAGCACCATGAGCTTCGAAAGGTGACCTGTGCACTATACAAATAGTCAATATTATTATTATTATTATTATTATTATTATTATTATTATTATTATTATTATTATTATTATTATTATTATTATTATTATTATTATTATTGCTATCATCATTACCATTATCATTATCAATATCAATATCAATATCAATATCAATATCAATATCAATATCAATATCAATATCAATATCAATATCAATATCAATATCAATATCAATATCAATATCAATATCAATATCAATATCAATATCAATATCAATATCAATATCAATATCAATATCATTATCATTATCATTACCATTACCATTACCATTACCATTACCATTACCATTACCATTACCATTACCATTATCATTATCATTATCATTATCATTATTATTATTATTATTATCACATCATCATCATCATCATCATCATCACCATTATTATTATCATCATCATCATCATCATCATCATCATCATCATCATCATCATCATCATCATCATCATCATTATTATCATTATTACATTATCATTATTATTAACCACCCATTACTAAGAGACACTGTGAGTGTGATGTTTCAAATATTGGCTGAGCTATTGTCTCTCAGAGAGGATGGGTTAAGATGAGAAAGAAGGAGTAAAAAAGTCCGAGAGAGACTGACCTGGGTCAACCTGGCAATCTTCTCTAGGATGATGTCCCTGTCCAGTGGATTGGTGGTCTTCATCAGGCGGCGATGCAGCATGATCATCTCTACCTCCCTGGACGGGACACGGTCAAGCTAGAAATAAAGACGGACACAGACAGCCATGATTCACAATACTGACCTAGAGTTTGGTCAGTCACACATGACCTCTTGGAATCAACTTAATTCAAAGTAACCTCAAATATTTCAAAATTTAAGCATGTCAAGGAATGAGGCTCATGTTTGACAAAACATCTCTGTCCCCAGTATTCCTCCTAAATATAGCAAGGTACTGCCACCACAAAAGCCAAAAAATTTCCCAACTATGAATTTTCTGGGGCCTATTGCATAAAACCTTTACCCTAGAAAACTCAGGTTACTTTTAAAGAGAACTTTTTTCTACATTCAGTCAATGACATAATCATTCTAACCCAAGTTTTCAGTTGTTACCAGAGTTTCTTAGGTTCAACCCGCTGAAGACTATTCCCGAGTATACTACGGCAGGTGTTTATGGGAAATGTGTGTTAGAGAAAAATCAGCCCGTCCTTAACAGGTTTAAAAAAAAAAAAAATAAAAAAAAAAAAAGTTTTGTGCAACAGATTCCTGATTTGGGCAATGTTGAATTCTCCTGACTCTAAGATTTCCACTGATACATCTTTATTTCTTCAACTACCTGTCATGAAAACAGTGAGAGTTGTTATGATGTGAAGATGCAGTCAGTCTGCAGAGGGTAAGGTATTCAATGGGGCAGTTCAATTCATCACAGCACTGACTATGTGTCAAAAAATATCCATTAAGTTATCAATTTCAAAACATTCAAAGACTATGAAATTCAAGCAGGAGGTAGTTAGCATATCAAACTTTCAATTTTCAAACCAACATCAAATTTCCTCTTTTCTTTTTAACAAACTCAGCTTAGTTCAGATTTCTTCTAAAATTTTTTAGCTCAAATGGCAGTGACTTTGTCAGACTACTATAGTGTACTGGTTCACATATTACTTCTGCCATTTGTACATTTATTTGGGATATAGTTAACCCTAAAAGGGAAGAACAAGAGAAGAAAGCGAAAAGAAGCAAAATTGTATTCATGCTAACTTCACTAAATAAAAAAAAAAATCAATCAGGCAAAAAAGTTTCAACATTTACAGCATACCATAACAATTCTAATCTTGATTTTGCAGATCCCTTACCCCCCCCCCCCCAAACAAAAAAGTCAGAATTACTGATAACTTTTTTAATGCTGACAGAGAGAGAAAGAAAGAGAAACCAGGAAAGCAAGAGAGAGAGAGAGAGAAAGAGAAAGAGAGAAAATAAATGATGGGAGAGAGTGGCATTATTGATACACTCACTATGCTCTGGGAGGTGGTCTTTGGTTTCTCCAGCCGCCCTGAGACAAACTTCTTGCCGGATCCAGACTGGTACTGATTGAGCATCTCGCTGCTCATGGTGAGGTTGCCATACTCCTGGGGGTGACTCTTTTCCGTCTCGCTCTTGACAATCTTAAACTGAGTCTTAAGGCTCTCTTTGTTGAGGTCCTCCTGAGGAGCGGCAAAAATTAGTCAAAGAAAAGACAAATGCTTGCATTGTAGAAGCGACTTTGCACAGCAGAAAGGGTAACAGGCCCCATTCATAAAACTTGTTATCAGTGAAAAGTTGTCATAGTTGTTATAAGATACTGAAATCCTTGCATCTGATTGGTTAAGAGCAAATTTGTCACAGAAATGTGGCAGTTGCCACTGATAACAAGTTTTATGAAACGGGACCTAGTTGCTGTACAGCCATTATCCTCTTACTAGATACTCTTGATCCCTACAGTAGCAAACTTTGCTTAAATGCCAGAAAATAAATGGACAATAAACTATACCAACTACTATCAGCAGCCAGCACTTTAGAACATTAGTTGCCAAAATTCAAGCATCAAACTCAGGGAGGTGCACAAGAGAAGCAGGAAGATGTTTCTGTGTTACAAAACGTCCACCTCAATTTGCAAAAAAAAATGGTTCTCATATCTATTTCCTCTTTAAGCATGTGAAAAGATCTTATTATGCAGGATGACTCCTGCAGAATCAGGAGAGATTTGCCAGCTCTTCAGGTATTCCACTGAATGATTAGACTTGCTATGATTGTAACTCAGAGTAACAACTATCACCATGACAACCAGAAATCCTGAATGCTCATTGGCCACTATTCAGTTTGTACAAAGCAGACCCCACTATCCAGTGTGTGAAACAGATAATGATACAGAGTGTTTTTGAGGATGTAAGATACATACATTGTAGATAGATAGATATACCTTTTTGTAGATAGATACAGGAAGATAGATAGATAGATAGATAGATAGACAGAAAGACTGACAGACATAGATAGATAGATAGATAGATAGATAGATAGATAGATAGATAGATAGATAGATAGATAGACAGACAGACTGACTGAAAGACATAGATAGATAGATAGATGGATAGATAGATAGATAGATAGATAGATAGATAGATAGATAGATAGATACAGGTAGATAGATAGATAGATAGATAGATAGATAGATAGATAGATAGATAGATAGATAGATAGATACAGGTAGATAGATAGATAGATACAGGTAGATAGATAGATAGATAGATAGATAGATAGATAGATAGATAGATAGATAGATAGATAGATACAGGTAGATAGATAGATAGATAGAGAGATAGATAGATAGATAGATAGATAGATAGATGATAGGGGAAGAGAGAGAGAGAGAGAATGCCTGTGTACAATGTAGGTATAACATAGATAAAGAGAGAAACTGTGTGTGGGGGTGTGAGATAGATAAACAAACAGACAGACAAACAGACAGAGGGAGAGAAAGTGTATGTGTATGTGTGTGTGTGTGTGTGTGTGTGTATTGGTGTGACATAGATGGTGTATGGATTGTGCATATTTGATATAACAGAGAGACAGACATAAAGAGACATGCAAACAGACAGACATATAACAGACTCACAACATCGGAGTCTTCCATCCAGTGCACGCTGTACTCATCACCCAGACAGTTGTCCATGGAGTTGTTGCAGTAGGTTCCCCATGAAGACTCGTCCGGATTGGCTGCCGTCGTGGCGTAGATGTTCAGATTCTCTGGGAGCATGTCAAACATGGAACCACTCTCGCAGGCTTCCAGGTAGAAAACAAGCTGAGACAAAGAAAGATGCGAGACAGAAAAACACATTCATACATCTTGTCTCAATTAGGATACGTTGAAATTTGAATGTGGCGCAACTTACTAACAATTCCCCGAAAGAGACAACCTGGGACAAATATAGCAGACATCATACAGGTTCATATTCCTGTCTTGATAAGAATGAATTTGGATATGAACTAGATTGATAAATCCTGTGTTAATGAAGGAGAGATCTGGTAATATTTTGACATACTGCAACCAGAAACTACCACAAAATAAAAGCAAGCGACTATTTTTGCTCGCCATATGTTCCGGTAGTTGATGTCTTGATTCTGCAGACTTAAAAACACCCAAAACTCTTCTTACTGGGATAAATAAGTCGCACAAAAAGATCCACTTTTACAGTACGTATCTTATTTTACATTAATGAATAACAACCATGAAACTTTGTCATCTAAACTTTTTCATCATGTGAACAGTTTTGCTCACTGGTATCAAGCTGTTTAAATTCTAGATGGTTACTCCCTTTATATGACAAAATTAGTCTGTGTGACAGAAATTTATTCTGGTTGATGAGAAACTAATCATCCAGGCTTCATACATAAGAGTAATCTTGGATAGTGTGGAGGCACATAATTCAAGCTCTTTAAATGTAATTTCACAAAATCATCAACAACATTACAAATATAATTTTCCTTGGTAAATTACGCACCTTGCCAAATTTCTGTTGTCTATGCATGTGTTTCAGAGTCTTCATCAACTTCTTCTCGTGCAGCTGTAAGGAGAAAATATTTTACATCAATCTCATTAAATGCAAAAACAACATCAGCCTTGTTTGAATAGGTAAGCTTCTGCAAAAATTCAAGAAACTCTGGACCCCCAAAAGTCAGTAACAAATGTCACATGTACATCTAATGTCTAAAATGCATCATACTCATGATGGAAATTCAAAGATTAAACTCCTCTAATTATGAACAATAAAATGGAATGGTCTTGTTAGCCACAGAAAAAAATTATTTCACTTTCTGAGCTGATGCATAAAAATATTAGGTGCACTACTCTGACCCTCAATCTCACAATCTCTAAGCAGTCAGAGCAATTTGCCCTGAGGAACCACTGGTAGCTCATATCTGCTCCCACACAAAGTTTTTTCCATTCTCCACACTGATGTCATTATGTATGCGGGTAGCTAGTGTATCAACTCTTATGAGTAGGATTTCTTGGTGCCCCGGAAAACTTTATGTGTTGAATGTATACACATTGGTAATCAGGTTAGCTTTTTCCAAGATCATTTTTGATTGACTAAGAAGTACTTGTGGCTAACATCACACTTTACCAAAGGAAACACGTAGGTTCTGCAAGCAATATCTTACGAAAGAGTAATTTGAAATCATAATGTGATGAGGAATATTTTTCATGAGGCCAGGAAATCACATCCATGGAAAACCCTGGATTAAAAAACAACAACAACCCCCCCCCCAAAAAAAAAAGAATAAATAATAATAACAATAACAATAATAATAATAATAATAATAATAATAATAATAATAATAATAATAATAATAATAATAATAATAATAATAATAATAATAATAATAATAATAATAATAATAAATGAATAAAAATGGGAGAGTGTAAACAGGCTAGAAGCTTATTGAAGATATCATCAGAAGAGAAATGAAAAATACATGTACCTCTCCTGCTGGGAAGGCGATGAGATCTGTGCCCCCATGGTCAGCAAAATACACAAACATGTGATCATTGCTGTCACTGGAAACACATGGAGGGAAACACAGAGAAATATTTCATCAATGTACTTTTCAAAACAAGGGAACATATTTCTCATGATATACAAGTCTATCAAATTTGACCATTTTAGTTTGATCTTGTTGTTAAAGTACAGCTAAGATAATTATTGATTTCAATTTCAGTTGAAATAATTCATCAATCATATCACTGCAAGTTTGTCTAATGAAGTACTGGTTGCACAAAACACATGAGTCTTGTAGTGACAGTGGTGCAAGCATGCCACCTTATGATTTGCTACATCACCACAATTTAAAAAAAAAAATGTCAAACACAATCATGTAATTCTACTGCTTCACTTGTGATATTAGTTTCTTGTTCAACTGCTTGCTGTTCTTCCTCATACCACACTTTAAACAGTAGTAAGTTGTCATAGGAAACACATGGATATAGAAAACAAAATATTCCTATCAAACAGAACAAATAAAAACAAAGGAAAGAGGGGAAAGAGTTATTCCTGCAGAGAGATACGTGTAGCTTGACAACTTTACCTTTTGAGGACTTTGCCACTGCAGTTCATGCAAGAAACTGGCTGGTCCCCTTGAAGCAAGGCTAAGAAGTTCTCAGGAGTGACATCCTTTGGATGGGAATAAAAATTTGACACACAAACCACAGAAATAAGGTTGGTTACAAGGGATTTAACTAAAACCATTACATGCACCTGTATCAGCATGACAACCAATATACACACAAAAAAAAAAAGAGACAAAAAATTGATTCTAGGTGATATAAATGCAGCAACTTCAAAACCATAGTGCAGATGTGTAACTTTAAAAGAATCTATGAATATCCATAAAGAGGAGCTATGGAATAATCCACGAACAAAATAATATGAATAAAGAACAGTAATTTGATGGTTACTTACCAAAATCATCATATTTTGATGACAATGAATATGGATCAGAAAGTTTAATTGTTGCTTTGTTGGCCAAATTAATTGATAGCTCCTTGTGCCTAGTGCCAAAAGGAAGGTCAAATAAACAGACTGTCTAATTCATTCATTCATGCTTTCAAATGACATTCAATGCCTGGCCACTACCGCTCACCAACTACTGGTTGTAACATAGAGTGGATACAGCTAGCTAGCCACACATGTGTGACTGGACTGTATCCACACATGGAGGGTCAAGAGGCTGGATATCATTGTATAGCATACATAGCCAAATCAATCTACCAACCACCTTGCCAAGTGAAGAAAGCAACTTCATTTTTCATACCTTCTTGAAAACTTTATTTTCCCACAATATTTTTTTCACTCTATTATCACCATCTTGGTTTTTAAAGTAAGATGGATTTGAAATGACTATCAAAGTTATGACTGATTAGGAGACTTGCGATTGACTAGAATCAATCATAACGCTACTTTTAATGGAACCTTGATTCAGTCATATCAGGTCTTCAGCCATAGCTAGTTAGCTGTATACACAGCACCAAAATGTGGACATGCGACCATATGCATATCAAAGTGTGGGCATATATGATAACCTAGCCACATGTATACGTTCAGTGGCGCTGGGAATTGAAATGCTGAGACTTCCTGATAAATGAGCACTGTAGGTAAATTCAAAGAAATTTAGCGAAGTACACATATTTTCTTAATATAGATTACAAGCGAGTTCCAGCAATACTGACACAGTAATACAATATAGGATTAATAAGACTCACCCTTTAAATTATCAAGCTAAACTTTAAGTTTGGGAACATTAGGTAAACAAGGCTACAGTTTTCTTGACACAAATGCATGCAAGGGTAAGAAGAATTGACTATAGCACACAAAATAAACAGAAACACAATAGGGTCCTTGAAAAGTCCAAAATGCGTAGACATGGCTATTATCTGAAGTACAATGACAACTATCAATCTATTCATTGCAGGGAATCACTCATTGGCATATTCATTGGTTGAGCTGTTTGTGGGTGTGCCAATACAAAGAGAAACGAGTCATGTGCGTCCGACGTTCAAGAGGGAGTCCCATAATCAACAAACAAAACAATCCCACATGAATACCAATGCGTCCCTTTTCTTCATAATGTCTTGAATACTAATCATTAAGCTTGCAACAACACATCACAGTCAGGTATTGGTATTTGTCATGTGATGTGATCTCATGCACACACACACACACACACACACACACCCTCCATCAATGTAACAACAGCAATGAGACATGGAACCCTTCTACAATAAAGCTACCGGTACACTTCAAAATGAAACAAAAAATACATTATCTGGGTCCACTTCATGAAATCATCACATTAAAGTCTTTACATAAATCTCAGATTGGCCGAAGTCGCTCATATGCAGCTATGAGAGATTTTCAAAGAGAAGTAGAATTCATTTCATGAAGTCTCTCATAATTGTTTCTCAAAAACAAAAACTCTCTCTTAAGACCTCATGAAATGGACCCCTGCAGACAAAAGGGAACTAAACCTTAAATAGACATTTACGTGGATTGAGTGACTGCAGCAATAATAGTAAAATCTCACTGTTCAGAGGTAATGAGATTTTTAAGTTGTGGTGCCACTATCTCTGGATGAGAAGACTCCATGATCAGCTCATGACATCACAGAAGAATGATATAAAAAAAAAATACAAAGAATTACAAAAGAATTTCATTTTTCAACGAAAAGTTCACATTCCCTTGACTTGTCAATGACATTATATAAGGGTGACATTATTCCCCTGCTTCTGAAAGTGGTAAGTCAATTGATCTTTCATATGCTATAAATCTGAACTTTGTGGAATTCTCTTTATATTTTTATCATATCATTGTTCTGCCATGATGTCATGAACTGTTGTAGAAAGGTGTAGTCTTCTAACCCAGCAATGGCAGCACCAAAAGAAAAAAAGAAAAATGAGCAAATGTACAGCTGTACAAATGTACAAAGCAAACAAGCAAGGAGCTCATAAATTCATAGCTGTAGAACAAATTGTCCAATTTTCCTCAAACTTTCACTGATGTGTTCTACTAATATTGCTGCATTCTACTAATATTGCTGCATTCACTAAATCCTCATGACTGTATATTTGTAAAAACCTTCCCCTATAACCCGCACACTTCCTTTGTGGTGTCCGCAGTGCTATCAATCACTCCAAGCTTACACTACAGAATGATTTACAGTCTATCATTCCAAATATGGGCAAGCACTTGCATGCAACAGTCTTACAGGTGCCATAATTTTGTTTAAATTTGAAGCCATTAAATCAATGAAACAAGTGGTTCAAACACATCTTGCAATCAATCTATGATGCAGGCACAGCCATCTCTTTCTCTCATAACTAGAATTTTGAAGAGCATGTACTTGAGCATGTCATTCAATGTGTAAAAACCTGTACATATGTTCTATTGTATGAAAATATATTAGGTTTGTACAAGTCATAATATATGAGCCCCATCGTCAAGATACACAGATAAAGTTGCAGAAGTTACAGAAAGTGTAATTAGGTGACTTTGGCTGTAGGGCAAGAATTGTGTACATTAATAAACACTTAATACATCAACAAATGTCAGTCTAAATTGAAAGTCTGAGAAATTTTTGGAAATTAAAAGCATTCTGTTTTTATGCAGAGTCACACAACAGAGCTTTCAATATACCTACTGACTGGAATTCACTAGGGTGGCTTAAATTTAATACATTCATGATTTATGTTTATTTTGAGAATGTAAAATTGACATAAATTCATCTTGTATACTACCTAAGGTCTAATGAGGCATGCATGCAGTGGATTTGTTATAACCTTAATAATACATTTATTTGAGGCAAACCACTTTCAAAAATTTCAGGCCATTGTATCAAAATGCTCAATTTCCTGCCTTCTTCTACAATCCAAATGTATAACTTGTATTTTCTCTCTCTCTGTTTACCTCTTAATTCCTGTGGGACATATCAAAAATGAATTAGGACAAAGCCTTAAATACATGTATGATCTGAAAGATTCGGGATTTAAGGATTTAAAAGATACTAACATCAGGAAATCAATGCTTGGCAAATGTATCACCCTTTAAGGTGACTGGTTATTATGGGCCCATTCACACACAAGGATTATTAGTTTATTGGAAGACAATGCAGAAATAAATATTATTCACTGGCGCGCAAGAAATCCTTTTATGCATGAGTCTTTCACACATACATTGAGAGGTAAATTATCGAGAGGGTTTACAAAGAAGCCATTATGAAGCAATTTTTTGTATTATGATGTGTCTGGCGACAATGAGTGATTACTTAGTATCCACACACAAGAATGATTGTTTTTGCACCCTGCAGCAAAAAATACTTTTTTTCCCCCCCCCCCCCCCGACAGTAATTTTATATTTCTTCTTCTTTATTTTTGCATGTGTGAACTGGCCTCATAAAGATCTCTCCCAGTCAATATTTACCTCTGCGGTGTAATCCTTGGGCACCCCAGAGTAAACATTAGGACCATCTGGCTTGTTGATGATGACACCTGGCTTTGGATTTCTAGAGATTTTAGCATGAAATGGAGATAGACAAAGATACAAAAAATTCAAATTCTTCATAAGATAAACAAGGGATACAACAACAACAAAAATCCTTTCATTTCTGAAATTAGCAACCCGCAAAATAATGCCTCTCATAACACAAATGCATTGCATATCACCTCCCAGGAGGGAAACTAAATTTTCTCTTAAAATGAACAAAAATATATATTTCTTTCTCATTCTCTCAGTGCGGTTCTCAATTGTGGATTCAACTACTCGCTAAACTGTCTTAACTGTGTACAAGTCCCGATTAGCCAAACATATGATTTATACATATATGTGATGTATTCAGTTTTTACTTCCTCACGCTGATTAAGTTTCCAGCGTCACATATCACCCACTAAGCATCTAGATGAATTTCATTTGCATGCTTTGGTGCTAATATTTCATCGATTCTGTGCCATTGATACTTCAAAATGTACTCTTTCTTTTTAAATGTCATTTGGATGCATGAATAAAAATAAAATGATATGTGAGAGGAGGTTATGAGTGAAGTGTCATGTTAGTGTGGCGCCTTTTCAAATCGGAGTACACTGGCCCCCCTGGACTCACTCTTCATTGTAGGCGATGTCATCATACATCATGACAATGATCTGTTCTTCTGGGATTCCATGCTGGTGGAGCACTTGGTAGGCATGGCATATATCAGCCTGGCATAAAAACAGACAAAAAGGAGCATCACAGAATAAGAGCTTGGTATCTTGACATTTCACCATTACAGATGTTCACTACGCCCTTGTGCTAAAGGAAAACACAAAAAAAAACAATAAATCTTGTTGGAAAACTCACTTCCAATGCAACAAAATTCTATCAACACACTGAAGACTAGTCCAGAGTATAGAGTACTTGGGCAGGTGTCTATGGGAAATGTGTGTAAATAGCAAAATCAGCCTGTTCAAAATGGGTTGATAAGGAGCATCAGAAGACTTCAGCTGAGAGAAGAGAAATATTGAATATGTGTGAATATTAAGCTCCAGAAGATGATAAGTTGTGATCATAGTGCAGACTATAGTACTATCTTGTTAAAAAAAGACACTCCTTCTCATGCAAATAAAGATTACAAAATACTGATAAAAGAAGCCATTGTCTTCCTTTACCCAATTTCTAAGAAGTTTGAGCAAACAACATACTAGTGACCTAGCTTTGAACGGAATTGATGGATTGATGGTACACAATCTCAGGCCATAAAACTTTAATTGTATGAGAGAGGCAGATTCCTTTAGAATAGCACATCCAGCCCTACATACCATCAGTGTTTCACTCACGAGACTGTAGTCCCTATCATCAATTATTACGTAAGGTGTTGGTAATAAAACACATTCACCCGTTGACGACAATTGCTTCTCGATAAATACACAAACAGGTTGAAAAGAAGATGAAGAGAGAGAAAAAAAAAACCCAAAACAAGACAAAAAAAAGGGGGAGGGATGTTGAATTCTAAGGTAGCAGACAACTTCACTTTATTATATTTATCCCAGTATGTGATCGTTTCTGCAGTTTCAAATGCAAAAACACATTCCTTCACAGCACCTTCACAAAACAAATATGTGCACTAGCTCTACCATTTGCAACGTTACGTCTTCTGTATTTCCTATACTTTTATCACAAGACAGATAGAGATAAGCTCTTTTATTGATTGCTTGTTTTGTGATAAGCGGCAATAATCACAAAGATAATGTCCCGCCAGGACACAGTCCACACAATGTCTCAAATTCCTTTTATTGTGATTAATGTGAGTGCATATCATCACAAATTGCTTAATCATGGATAAAATATGATAACAAGAGCAAGGCTGGGCGCAACAGGGATGGGTCGGAAGAAGGGTAAGAGTATCAAACATATATTACCCCCTCCCCGCCCCCCTTTGATTTCATTCAAGACAATGGGAGTTCTTTGGTCTCTTTAATTATAAAGAGATAACTGGAGCAAAATTTTTAGAGATGGCTGACTCTGTATGCTCACACGCCTAAATTGTTGAGGTTTTTTCTCCTAAAATCTTGACCAAATAATCATGTAACATATTACTGTACATAGCATCTAGAAACTTATATGTAACAATAAATATCATTGCTGGGGCGACAAGACCTCGCATAAAATGTCAAATGTTCAGGAGAGCAAAAAAATATGGCAGCCTAAGTGTTATATCAAATGGATTAGCCTTTCCTTTGACATGCCATGGTGGCTTCATTTTGGGGGGTAAGATAGCTAGGATTTGGACAGGACATCACTTAACTGATTATCTGACCACTAATCCAAGCAAGTAATTTTCACCAAAATTTGAGATACAAGGTCTTGTCAGCCCAGCGATGATATGATAAAGATTTACATCCATCAATAAAGCTTCGATATACAGAAAGCCATCAATACTATGATCTCATTTGTCAGGACCATTACTAGACTGTCATTGCCACTGGCCTTATATCACTGTACAATGTATGCCTACATATTTCTAGTTCTTGGTTTCAAAAGAAACTTTAGTTTTCATTTGACAAACACTCCTAGCCTTTTCAATAAAGATTATCTTTTTTTAATCAATAACATATTTCAAATAATATTTCACATTTGGCCATATTATTTCTTATATCACACTTGGACCCATCAGAAACTGTATTGCCCAATAAAAAGGCAGAAATTACAATGTGTGTGGGAGATATTTTTCATAAACACCTGGTCATTTTGACCATGTTCAATATTCATAAAGTAGTGCCAACAAAAGTGTGACAGTTCCTGAGAAGGTACTAAACAAAATTTTGACACTCACCAACTGCAAATTTCCAGAGGAAATAGCGAAAAATAAGTTCCTATATCATATTTTTGTAATGACATTTTTCAGCACAGGAAACCTTTTGGCATATTTTTTGATATTTTCATATCAAGTTTGCCTATTTACCAAATGATGGACACACTCAAATTGTATTGTACCATTTCAATGAACACACAGCCAGTTTATCACAGACTAAAAGAATGTCCTTCATCTGAATAAAAAAAAAAAAGAGGATGTGAGAGACTTGTGAACTCATGACTGAACTCACAAAGAGTCGAACCCAATTCCGCTGCACCCTTGCTGAACCTTGCAGTCCAGGACATTGATGAGTACACCGGAAATCTATCCAAGACTTGCTAGATGGACACACTTCAATACGATATGAAACACCTGAAGACTACACATGGACTAAAACAAGCCAGCTACACAAATTGTATGAGCATAGCTCTTATGATGTCTGCACGTTAAAGGCTGTTTAAATGTAAAGCTTACCGGATTTCAACAGTCCCAACTTGTCACTAATGCTGCCTCATCATCAACTCTGATTATTGGCAGTCTGAACAATTTCAGTTTGAAATGCATTTGTAACCAAAACCTAATGTCATAAAAAGGTTGCATGTTACAAGCTCACCAGCTTGCCAGCTTCCCAAGAGACATGAAAGAAACAAAAGTACAAGTGCACCCTGATATCAAACAATTAAATAACAGTAACAGTACTAACAGTCATAGTGAATAGATCTACCTACTGGGTATTTCCCTGTTTGAGTGGGGCATGTGGCAAAAATAACGTAGTCCAGAATGCCCTAAACTTAGGAGGGTATTTCCACAGATCTAGTTACATTGATTCCTGTACTAGTTCTACCCAAGAACAATGGATCTGGATCCATGAAGCAGGCACAGCTGCCAATGCAACACAGACAGGATCAGGGAGGTTACTCCAATCTTCATTACTTCCAAAGATGCAGCCTCTCATCTGCTCTCGCATAGTTTTGAAAAGCATCCTGCTTATAGTGGTGTGGTTTTTACACATGAACTTGCACTAGGCATGGCATGGTGCCATTACTCGCAGTTTTGTGCAACCTAATAGTCCTGCACACACATACTGTCAAGTCCTTTGATTAGTACTGTAAAACGAGGAATGTTTGCGTGCATTTTAATTTCACGAATTTCGCGAGCGCCAAGATTCGCAAAATTTAAATGCACACGAAAGTTCTTGTCTACACTATATGCATTGAATGCCAGTGGCAGTTCACGAAAATTTCATGCCGCAAAAAAGGCTGTCGGCTCCAATTCGCTAAAAATTCATGCCGCGAATATATCATGTTTTACAGTATGGTCAGGGTTTGGGCATTAATTTAATTACAGTACATATCCATGATGAATATCTCAGATTTTACTGAACCAAATTGCACCAAAACCACAGAATATACTTAATAGCTTATTTCCAATTTGGGAATGCTCACAAGAATTCAAACCAAACTGGTTGTCAGAAAGTGTCAGAAAGTGTCAATATCACCATCATCATTCATGTCGTCTCTTAAACTTAATTCACTCTTTGTGAGAGATCACGACGTACGCTGCCTGCAAGTATCAAAGTACAAACTGGGACTAATGGGAGCTAAAAATCAATGTGCCATGTTTGTGGCAAATTGAAAAAGTCAGTTGAGAAACTCATGTGTGTGTGTTTCAATATTTGTCTCTCTGTCTTTTTACACACATGCAGCTGCTGTACTTGAGACTGAGATTCGGGCATATTATTATCATTAGATGTCTAACTGGGAGTTCGGTTTCAGATTGTGCTGGCAGCGTATGCTGCGATCACTTACAAAGAGCGAGTTGTTTCGAGTGACAACATGAAAGTCGACGTTGATATCAATGCTTCAAGACAACCGATCTTAGTCAAAATTCATGTGAGTGATCAGTGGCCAATCCTGGGGGCTCCTTGGGTGCCGCCCCCTTTATTTTTTAAAACAAAAGAAATAAAAAGAACAAATGAAAGGGGGTGTGGGTGCCCCCTTCAATTTTGGGCACCAGAAAATTGCACTGAAGCTATTTTGTTTGTGTGCTTGCTTGCTTGTCGGAGCTGATGAAACCTGGAAGTGGCACCAGAAATATTTTATTTTTGCGCCCTCCCCCCCCCCCCCCCCCCTTTACGGAATTTTCCTGAATCTGCCCAGCTGGTGATCCGTGATGGGAATTAGCTGTTATTTTTTGGGGTATTCAGCAAATCTGTGATTTTGGCACAATTTGGATCAAATTGCCTTTTAATATAAATGACATTATCTCCGATACATCTATCAAAAGTTAATAAACCCACCCTAATCCCTGGGCACTCAGTAACATACCGGTAGTTATACCGAACTCTTCGCGTTCGGGTGCGGGCGCTGGCTGGTCGCAGTATAAACCCACCTTGTAACTGTGACCAGCCCAAAGGCAAAAAATTTGCTCCCACAGCATAGGGGTTTCTAACTGTAATATCTATACAGACTATAGACCAATGGTATCTGTCTCTCCACGGTGGGCTTCTTATCTGACGTGGGGACATGTAAGGTCAGCCCTCCATCTAAATGGAGGGCTGACCATACATGTCCCCACGTCAGATAAGAAGCCACTGGACAGAGACGGATACCATCGGTCTAACATTAAACTGTGTATCTGTTACAAGTATGGTAGCCCTACTACATATCGACCACCCTTTTTGAAACCGACCGCGTATACATATTGGCGCACAGAATGCTTAGTACGCACTTCACTGCGCGCAGACCACATAAAAATGGATTGGCTTTGACCGTTGATGAGGATGGTGTGGGAAAACACGAAAATTCACTGTTCATTAATGGTTTTAGTCAAGGACAAATTTGGAATGAATATTTTCACCAAATCGTAATGTAATGTCTATGGAAGTTTCTAAAAAGCTTCGTACAACACGGTGTTCAATACAACTCGGTTTGCGTGCATTGTCAATGCAAAAACAGCGGTCGATCTCAATAAAGAGCTTTACCGCGGGGAGCTGAAACGAGGCCACGCAAGTTCGACGGCGATATTTTTGCACTGAAACTTCGAATCGAAAAGGGAACAACGGCATTTGATAGTGCTGGATTTTCTCAATCACGTAGGTCAAGTTTTTTACGTGAATTTCAGTGTTAAATATTCTTTTCAAGCAAATAAACATTAGGCGGTCGATGAGTAGTAGGTCCAACCATACAAGGAGCGCCGGCGCCGGCGCGCCCCAGCCGGGCCGGGGTTAAACTCACCCTGGCCCTGGCCTGGTTTTGGCAATCCAGGGGTTCAGACGGCCCTGATTTTTGTTTTGCAAGTCTAAACAATGAGAAAAAAAAAAAAAAAAAAAAAACATTGATACACTGATTGGAAATACTATATAGAACTAGTAATTTAACCCTGACTTAAAATCTTGTAGTTAAGTTACCTGATGTCGGTAATTATACCAGCCGTTCGAACCTGCCACAAGCAGGGCCCAGTGCTTCACGTCGGAGTCGGGGCTCTGCTGGGGAAACAAATGGTTGGGAAAGGCAAGAGCCGTGCCTGCCACAAACAGGCAGAGAATGTGAACACTTGTTAAAAATCTTGTCATGATGTCCCGTTTCTCTTTGGGTTCCCCTGCGCGGTGAGTGATGGTGAGGATGTTGTCTTGCGTGTTGCAGTCAAACGCAACAACATGAATGTGAATGTCGAAGAGAACGTGAATAAACACACCCCAGCTCAGACAATGGCTTCACCGTTCTGCTCTATGCGAGCCAACAGTTCACTGAGGGCTGGCTCGAGGGATGGCACTGTTCCTCTTGCTTGTCGATCTGTGATGTCGACGAGAGTGTCTCACTGCGCTGGTCACGTGACCGAACTTCTCAGGTGACTGAAGTTCTGCGCCTGCAATGTACACGTACTAGTATTTACAGCATGAGTAGCCAATGAGAGGAGATGCTTGACTTGAGAGCAAGTCACGGTCACGAGTCTTTCCACCTCCCATGGATGACGTCATTTTACCACAAATAGAGCTGATGAACGAAAGACAAACAAGTCAAATACTAGTATTTGATAATGACAGAATATTCGTCCCTCCATACAGCATACAAATATACTTTGCCTCGAGGGTTTCTGGGTAAAACTATGGGCAGAGGGTAGTGAGACGAGGTGAGTTGAGCTGATTGTTCACTCTGTCAACCCGTTCCATGAGAATAATAACATACTAGGATATATAATGATATATAATATACAGACCGCAAAATGTGCATTGATACATTTAACATGAGATGCGATAACATAAATAGAGGCCTACTTCGATAATTATGGTCAGTCCACAATAAATAAAGAAATAAACAAATTTATTAACTAACTAGACTATAAAGTTTCAGTATCAGTTTCAGTTTCAGTTTCAGTAAAGCAGAGACTCCAACCCTATAAGCACCTTCTGATCTGGAGATTCTCACGCCCGAAACCCCTAGCAAACGGGAGACCTCAAGTTGATGTGATGCGAAGCGCGAAGTTCCTAGGGTTCTAGATGTTCTCTGGTGCTATGTAAGGCTTATTTTTTCAACATACTATAGCAATAAGTAAGAAATCCTTTCCAACGGGAGACACAGAACCAGGGCGGGAGAAATCAAATCTCAAGCGGGAGAACGGGAGATTTTGCAAAAATGGGCTTTCGGCGGGAGATCTCCCGTCGAAAACGGGAGAGTTGGAGTCTCTGGTAAAGTTTTATTTCTCTACTTGTATATAACAGAAAATAAGTACAAAGGTGTATAACAATATCAAACATATTATTCACAAGTCATGAAAATACAAACAAGAGTTCACATTACGAGTACAATTGTATATAATCACGTGAAACAATATATAACTTTCATTACAAATCTTTAAGAATACTAGGTGGGGGAGACCGTTATCAATAAGCAAATCGCTTGACTTGGACAACGGCCTCTGAACATAAACAATGCTAATAGAGCATTATACAAGTTTAAAATATTGCAGGCCTATATAACAGGGGCGGATCCAGGGAGGACAGCAACCGGCGCACGCCCCCCCCCCCCCTTTATTTTTTGTTGAAACAAAAGAAATAAAAAAAAAATGGGGGAGGGGTGCGTGCGCCCCCCCCCCCTTTATTTTTGTAAACACGCCCCCTCTTAACGGAATTCCTGGATCCGCCCCTGATATAATAATAGGCTAAACATACGAATAATGGTACATATTGTTCAAAAAAAGACAACTGTAAAGCACATTATAATTTGGCTGCTCTACCACTGTAAATAAGTTAAAGTGAGGTAAAGACGTATTATGAGTAGCACTACACCCGTACCTATGCATATTGTTAACAGTGATTAATAATGGTGCATATTTACAGGGTTCTATAAACCGCTCTGCCGCCACTGCGTGAAACTTTCCTTGTATAGGTACGAATAACAGTGCATGTTGGGCTGTTTGGTAATTCTGAGAGAAATGTACAAAACAATTTTGATTAGTTTTATGAGCTGCTTTTTGGGGAAAATGGCAACTATTGATGGGACTGGAAAGGATTCGCATTTGTAGCGGACATGGATTTCTTGTAAGCTGTTTAAGATACCTGTGTTTTTCTTTTGCAAAAAAAAAAAAAGAAAGATAATCATAAATGAGTAGGGCTAAAAAAAAAAAGAAGGAAAATATCAAAAAATGGGTGCTTAGAAATATAGTGAAATTCATCCCCAATATCACTGGTTAAGCAAAGATATACCTTGAGCATACTCACTGAGTACCGCCGTGCATTTACTAGTAAATATATTGGTACTCCGAAAATGATGTTATCTATTGAGACCCCGAAGTAAAAGCGTGCTATTGTAGGCACCGAGGCCCATTGTTTAGCAATAATAATAATAACAATACAGCTGGGCAGGTCATATTTATAATGTTCCTTTCTGCTCTGTCTGAGTGCTCAAAGGGTACGAAAAAAATCTTCGCCGCAGAATAAACGAAAAATAACTAGACAAAGGAAAGAATAAAAGAAAGAAAATTAAGTTATCTATATTAATCATATTTAACAGAGGTGTGTTTTCAGTTCCGTCAACTGACGAAATATAGCACGAGTAGGTCCTATGGAAAGGAAGCTTGTTCCAGAGAGATGATCAAGCATGACTAAGACCTATGTCATCCCACATGGTCATGTGTAGGCCGTTAGACACAATAAACATTCACACATTCACAAATGTTATTACAGTATTATAAGAAAACTTTGGGCCTACATCTTTTAAGGCTAAGGCAGTGTCCCGCCAGTTGAACTGAAAGCAAAATGAGGTTGTCCCACGGCCTAATGGTGGTTTGTTTGTTTGTTTGTTTGTTTGTTTGTTTGTTTTTTTGTTTGTTTTTTTTTTTGGGGGGGGGGGTTGAACAATCAGGAGGCCAGTGTTACAAGAACGGAGTGATCTATACTGGAGTGTACTGTTGAATAAAATACCTTAGGGCCTATACTGGGGAGCAGATATATTTATACAATAAAAAAAAAAGGAGCAACACTTTAAATTCAATTCGGTGCTGGTAGATCACAGTGGAGTGACTTGACTACAGGAGCGATATGAGTGTATTTTTATTTAAGAGTGATAATTGTAGCTATAATAGTTTTTGAACCTTTTGCCGTTGTGACAGCTGCCTGTGATGCAAAACCAAGAGAAGGGCGTCATCAAAATCTGAAGCGAGATGAGAATATGAAGCATGTACTATATCTTTTCCGTAAGCAGAGCGAGTGAAGTTATTAGGAATAAAATCTATCTATCGAACAGATATGCAGATGGTGTTTATTTGAGGAGATTATAGACATGAAGGATGAAGTCGAACGTCATTCCAAGATTTCTTCAAACACTGTGGATATAGACAAAGACAAGTTACCAGTTACATTGTATTTTGACTTTGGATCGATAAACTACAATGCACAAACAAGCTGGCCCTCTATCGGCATTCGGCCACCAGCCACAGAGCCCGTGATTGGAACTGACAGACGTACTTCTAGCCATGGCACTGCGGGAGTTGCCCATAGCAGGTATTCACGCTCTCGTACGGCCGCCGAATGTTTTTGGGTGAGTTTATTGTTTATCACAAAATATAGATGTGACATCTCTATTTGGAAAATGACGACATAAAAAGGTGACGTCATTTTCGAAATAGTACACCATGGAGTGTAATAAAAAAAAATACCAACATTCTGAAATACCTGAAAATGAACATGAAGCTATTTCAACAAATCGCCCGGGCAAATCACGAGGACAATATTTTGCGCTATCTTTGCTTTCTTACTTACAGGTAAAATTTGCGCGATCTTGCAATTTAGACATTTAGAGAGATGGTACAATTTGGGTTGAGATGGGGTTTCAGACTTCCAACAGTTTTTTATGATGATTTTCTTTCTTTTCTTTTTTTTTTTTTTTAGATAATGAGACGCCTCTTATGAAATATGAAAGAGCATAAGTATAATTCAAAGAGGAAATCAAAGTATATCTGATGAAAATTGGTTTTGAAATCGCTTAGATAATCAAAATAAAGCAATTCCAACAAAAATTGGGACCCAACCACCTCATATTAGGATCGTTTTGTTTTACTTTGTTTTTGGATATCACAGCCACTTTAAAGCCGATTTTCATCAAATAAACTTTGAATTCCTCTTATAATTGAATGATTTTTTTTTTTTTTTTTTAGTATTACATAAAGTGAGTTCTAAGTATGTCACAAAAAGTTAAAAGTTGTATCCTCACCTCAACCAATACTATACCATCCCTTCAAGTCATTGTAGTTATCAAAAGTAAATTATCTACTTCTTTATTTGCCAGGTCCTAAGAGCAGTGGCGGATCGGGGGGGGGGGGTTCGGGGGGTTAAACACCTCCTTGGGCTGTCAAGTAAAAAAAAGAAAGAACACAGAAACACACACCAAATAATTAATCAATTATTTTAAGACCAAAATGAACATAAAGGCATTTTTCTTGTCTAAAAGTTGTCAATTTCATAACCGAAAATGCAACATTTTTGCCCTAACTGGTTATTATATATATATACACTAATATTTACTAATTTAGTGTATATCGAAATGGTAGCCTCGCGTTCTCGTTTCTTTTTTCTATGCTTGCTAGTAATATAAGAATAATTTTTATTGCTCGAACAATGCGATTACGTTTTAGCTTTTAATGAATGCATTTCAGACGAATGGCAAAGTGAGAGTGGCTCGCTCGCTCTGTCCGCACAATATAGTAAAATGAATAGTTTGCATAAGTTATGTTCATAGTCCTTCGCAGTGATTTTTTTTTACTATGTTTAATTCCCTAGAAATTTGAT